>NW_019268526.1:417185-493752 GCF_002738365.1 Cucurbita moschata | reverse complement strand
CCCAGAATAAGGTACTCAGCCTTATCCTTATATTATAGATCATTTTGACTATATACTTGAACTTGATCCACTCTTATGTCTCTACATATAGTTCAAGTAATCATACTATAGCCAGAGTGTTCTTAGTTTATTGGATTTAGATTAATGATCGTAAAGTTCACTTTATTCAATAACAATTTTTACTGAATAAACATCAATAATAACTTTATTGAAAATAGAATATATCTTTGTTTACAAACTATGAGTTTTAGGACATAAAACCCAACAAGTTGTACATCGTCCAAATTGAGGGGGGTGTTAAACGTAGAATAGATCATATATGTACATAGTAGTGATTTACTTGTTTGTTACCATGAATCAAGGAGAATCTATGATTTCCTGGTTTGTTACCAAATCTATGATTTCCTGGTTTGTTACCAAATCCATGATTTACTAGTTTGTTACCAAATCTATGATTTCATGGTTTGTTATGTAATCTCATTATACATCTATAAATACATGAGGTCGTGACCCATATAGGTCACAGTGCCATTCAACTTAACATTACTTACTTATACATATGAATCGGTGGATGTGTGGGTTACTCAGACTTCCAAGATCTAACCGTGATGAGGAAGTATGTAAAAGTGTTGTGGGTGAGAGTACCTTCTTGTGAGCATACTCGGGGCCTCAGGTTGGTTTATCACTGGCTGTTTCGCATGTCGTTACGCATTCATTTGCTCTTCCCAGTCCCATCGGAAACATTCAGATCGTTCACCTTTCCTCGCTCACTGTTGCTATTTCTTTCTATGGTAGATATTTGGTAAAGATTTGGTAGAGATATATTTGGTAAATATTTGTTTATGTAGTCCGTTGGAACATGGAGCCTATATAATAAAAGATCTGGTAGAAATATATATGGTAAAGATTTGGTAGAGATATATTTGGAAGATTATCTTTCATACTTAAATATGTTAAATCTATATTTGGCAAATTGAAACTATATATCTATACATTAGTAAATTAGACGTGGTTCTAAATGTACTTCCTTCCTCTGTATTCTCTTTTGTTGTATATACCTGAAGTCATCAATAAAACCTTTAGTCAATATTCCTCCTTTTGAATTTATTTCTCCTGTTCTTTATGTTCATCTTGATCGAGTATGAGTTGTTGTGTGATCATAACACCTCTTCCCCTCTAAAAGCGGGTTATGACACAAAACAGTGGTTTCTCATGTAATCTACTTATGTAATCCCTCATCCCCTCTCAAGGTGGGTTTACATCGACACAGTAGTAGTTCCTCATGTTCCTTACTCATATAGTCTCTCCTCTCCTCTCAAGGGCTTTATTCTAGACTCTAGAAAGTTTGAGCTTAGTCCCTATTGCTATCTGAGAATTTTAGGTGCTCGAAATATTGTGTGATTCTCTAACTACTCACGGACCCGCTTTAAGTTCAAAGGAGGTGGTTCAACCTTTCTTGGCATCGCGGATATGCTAAGTAACAAGTCACACCTATGTAATTTGAAATCGATTTTCTAGGTCAAGGGGAAACCTCGTAAAATTCGCTCTCTCTAGTGGGAAAGTTATGGTGTGCGCTAGACAATTCATCATCCATGGGAAGTTACTTGGTGAACTCATCCCACAGCACCCAAAGTTAGAGAAGTGAACCCTTGAACATATTAGCTAGCCGCATGATCCACATCCCCCCCCCGGACAGATCTCCATTACTCACATGATCCAAGTCCCCCATAGGATAGACCTACACTACTCACGTGATCCATGTCCTCCATATGATGGATCAACAGTGCAAGGTAATCCAACTTAACTATCAGGCCAGACAACCCTAACCGGATTAATAATGCAAGGTAAGTTTTATTTTTTATTTATTTATTATTTTTTTTTTTTTGTCCATCATGATCACTAGAAACTGGGATTAAAGTCGGAGATTCAAATCACTATATATTTTTCTGCAGGTTTGAACACGAATATTAGTTCAACGAATATTAGTCCAATTGCTTGTATCCATCGACACCTGGAGCGCAGATACACAAATTATTCAACAGAAGTTCATGTATAATTTACAATGCATACAATCATACAAGTTCAACGGGGCGGTAACATCCATCAATACCCAGAGCACAGATACACAAATTATTCAATAGAAGTTTATGTATGATTAACAATGCATACAATCGTATAAGCTCAATAGGGCGGTAACATCCATCAACACCTGGAGCGCAGATACACAAACTCTTCCGTCTGACAACATAGTATGAACAGATAAAAGCAATAGTAAGATAGACCAGCAAGCATACCAACATCGAGTACGAAATCTCATCAAGGCAGCAAGTCCAACAGATATACTTTTAATTCCCTAAGTATAGAGGATCATTAGATCTAGCCACCCAGGAATAATTTGCTCTAGCATGCATTCAAAACCAAGCACACCCTACAAGTATTACTTCCTAAATCCGTGTGGTTACTTACTAGTATGTCGCGTGCCTTTCCGAGCTTGATTACAGTTGTAATGGAGTCCAAAATTACAAATTGTCTATTCAGACACCTAGTTCACAGTAAAATAGGATTAGCACTGGAATCGGGACAAAAAACGGGTGAAAACAGAACACTTACATGCCTACATGCGCTTACAGGTGACTCCCACGCACATGCACACTTACCCACGTGCAGGCTCCACACGCAGAGCGTACGCGCAGTCAACGCGTGGGCCGAGGCACATTTCGAACCCCAGCTGACGTAGACTTACCCCTCCAATTTTCTGGGCGTGACACGTGTCGTATAGGGACTGGCGGTAGCTTTCGGGTTGGAACGCAGGTCGTCGGGTTGCTTCATCGAGTGCGGGTCGGGTTTTCGGGTCAACCGTCGAACGTGTGTCAGCGGAGGCGCCAAACGCGTCTCTCCACCAATTGCTCGACGCGTGTTCTCCCATTCCGGCGGCCGCGTCCGTCGCCGATAGCCGACGTTCATCCAATTCCCAGATTCCGGTCAAATTCTATATCAACCTATTTATTTTGGATTTTTCTATCTTCCAAACCGTAACTCGAATTAAATCGATTCCTTTACGAGAATTCAAGATCTCAAGTACACTTATCCAGATATATTTTTATTGTATTTTTTTGATACTCACAGCGCTTAATAAATAAAGTCGAAAACTAAGAAAAATTCAGTTTCTTACCGAAGTAGGACAGTTTCTCGATTTTGTTTTTCGATGCGATTTTTGGCCGTGTTTCCTCTAAAAACTTGCAAGACTCCTCACAGTGTTGAAACTAGATTATTAAGATCTAAATCATCTAAAACACCTGGATCTATGGTGAAATCTTGAAACAAGAGAGGTCGCGGACTTACCTTGCGTTCTTGTCCGTTTCTTGCCGAAAACGAACGATCTACCGTTCAGACCACTCCTCTTGATACTCTGATTAGCTCTAGTAGGAGAGCTAAGATTGAAGGTGTTGAATCTCGCAATTGGGAGGAAAGCGTCGACGAAAAAATCTGTCGAAGGAAAATTTCTTAGAAGGAAAAATAACTGAGAGTAAAAGGAGAGAGATTTGCTGATTTGATTTGCATTCGGTTTGAATAGTTTAAATAACGACTCTAATCCTACAAATAGAAAGCAGGAAAAAAACTTGCCAAGATGAAGAGAAAAAATTAGGCTCTTCATTCAACGGAAGCCTTAATTCTGACTTTTGAAAAGTAAAAAAACTAGTATGGGAGGAAACCATAGCTTTTATTTAACAAACAAACAGAGGGTGTTTCAATTCAGGTTTGGGCGTTTCTCCCTCGTTCTTCTTCCTCTTCTCAAAACAACCTTTAACTTCTCCTTTCTCTCTCTCTCTCTTTTCTTTTTCTTTTCTTTTCCTCTCCTTCCTTTCCATTATTTTATTTTATTTTATTTTACTTATTTATTACTAACGTCCATTTCAGTTCTTAAGGAGGAAGATGGCAAAATGACCAAATTACCACTCCGAAGTTGACTTTGACCATTTTCTTAATTTTCCACCATTTTTATTTTATTTTATTTTACTTATTTATTACTAACGTCCATTTCAGTTCTTAAGGAGGAAGATGGCAAAATGACCAAATTACCACTCCGAAGTTGACTTTGACCATTTTCTTAATTTTCCACCATTTTTATTTTATTTTATTTTACTTATTTATTACTAACGTCCATTTCAGTTCTTAAGGAGGAAGATGGCAAAATGACCAAATTACCACTCCGAAGTTGACTTTGACCATTTTCTTAATTTTCCACCATTTTTATTTTATTTTATTTTACTTATTTATTACTAACGTCCATTTCAGTTCTTAAGGAGGAAGATGGCAAAATGACCAAATTACCACTCCGAAGTTGACTTTGACCATTTTCTTAATTTTCCACCATTTTTCTTTTATATTTTTCTTGAGTTTCTGAGATATTTCCAAGCATTTATCTCTTCTATCTCATCTCAAAATTCAGCCTCTAAGATTTTCAATAAAAACTTGAAAGTTTAACTTATAGGGAAAAGATTCTCAATAAAAACTTGAAAGTTTAACTTAGAGGGAAAAATTAGGTTTTAAGTTTCTCGACGGGGTTCGAGTGTTACAAATTCTCCCCTCCTTAGAAACTTTCGTCCCCGAAAGTTGGTTATTCCTAAAAAGTTCAGGGTAAGACTTCCTAACGTCATCCTCACGTTCCCAGGTAGCCTCGCTATCCAAGTGATTATCCCACAAGACTTTCACAAGGAGAAACTCCTTGTTTCGCAATCGCTTGGCATCTCGGGTTATAGTTCGGATTGGGGCCCCTTCGTATGATAGGTCCTCTCGAAGCACAAGTGCTTCATGTTCAATGTTGTGTGTGGGGTACAATGTGTATATTCTCAACATGGATAGATGAAAAATATTGTGCACAGCGGCGAGAGCGGGTGGCAACGCCAAACTGTACGCCACGACACCAGTCCTCTCAAGGATTTGAAAGGTACCTATGAACCTGAGGCTAAACTTACCCCTTTTTCTCGAACCTTAACACCTCTCTCATGGGCGTTACCTTTAGGAAAACATGTTCGCCCACTGCAAACTCGAGATCCTTTCTTCAAGTGTTAGCATAATCTCTTTTGCCATTTCTTTGCAGTAAGTATTCATGATTCGATTTTCTAGACTGCTGCGTTGGTGACCTGAACTAATTTCGGTCCCATAAGTTGTTGGGTTCCATCCTTTTCCCAAAACACTGGTGTCCGACACCTCTTCCTATATAAGACCTCAACGGAGTCATATGAGTTTTTGCTTGATAATGGTTGCTATAAGCAACTTCCATGAGGGATAGGTGGTCATTCCAACAACTAACAAAATCCATCACACACGCCTTGAGCATGTCCTCTAATACTTGATTTAACCTTTCCATCTGTTCATTTGTCTGATGATGGAAGACTTGTACTAAGATGAGGTTGGGTATCCGAGGCTTTCTGCAAACCTTACGAAAAATGAGAGGTAAATCTAGCATCGTGATCAGACACAATGGAAGTAGGCACCCCATGAAATCGAACAATTTCTTGGACATACAACTGAGCCCATCGATCCACTCAAAATGTGCTCTTAATCGGGATGAAGTGAGTTTTTTTTTTTTTTTTTTTGTGGGTCTATCAACAATGACTCAGATCACATCAAAACTACATCGAGTCTTAGGTAGATCAGATATTAAATTCATACTTACTTCCTCCCACTTCTACTGGGTATGTTTAAGGGTTTCAATGACCCTGTAGGGCATTGTCTCGGGGCTTTCACCAGCTGACATGTTAAACATTGTCCCATAAATTCTGCAATGTCCTTTTTCAATAACAAAAATGGGAATTCAAACTTAGCTTTTAAAAATTTAAAAATTTAAAAGTTTAAAAGTTTAAAAGTTTAAAAATTTAAAAGTTCAAAAATTTTAAAATTTTAAAATTTAGGGAATTCAAATTTAGCTTAATTGATTAATAACAAAAATATAAAAAATTATTTAAATTATCTCATCATTTCGAGAAAAATAAAAATTCATAATTTGGTGTCTCTCCACCTAAACTTTTAATTACAAAATATTAAACCTCGAACTATTTGGCAATCTATTTCGTATCTTAACCAAATTAGTTCTAAACAAGTATTTGACATAGTTCAATACTGAGTTTCCACTAATGATCTGGACACATTGATCTGCTTTTTAGACTTCCAAAAAGTAATTGAATTTCCGAGAAAAATGGAGAATCCAGAAATAGACCAAAAGTGCAATCTTCGTTAATGTTCACAACGTTTAAATAGGATACAAGTTACTAACTAATACCTAAAAATAAAAGAAAATATACCACTACCAAAATTTTGAGAATAAGATAAAATATATTACTAACCAACTTTCTCTTAAGCTCGTGAATAATTAAAAGTCATAAGTGTTCATTGATGAGAAATAAATCCGATAATAAAGACACGAAGGAAGGTGCCAATTTTTATAATTACCAAGATATGGAGGTTTAATTATTGCAAATTAAAAGTTTTGTTTTTAGATTATTGAAAAATAATTTAGGTAAAGTAACCATTTCTAAATAACTTTAAATGATTATTTTATTTATAGAGGCATTTTATTGAAGATATAAAACATGGATAAAATTATTGGTATATCGATGAAAATTTAATATGGTTCTTAAATTTTTACATGAGTGCAAACCATTTTTTTTATAGTTATAACTATTTTATCTACTCATCTTTATTGAATTTACACTATTTAATTAAAATAATCCAAAAACATTTTAAAATTACATCTCTCAAATGCATATTTATTATTAAACTGAACCAATTATAAAATATAAAACAAAACTCATACAACTGTCTCTTTTTAAATACCGCACCTTTCGTCTTCACACTTACAGTTACTCCCAAAGTACGACGATACGAACTAGAATGGATTTCTCCTGCAAACCCTATTCTTCATGAGTTTAAACAACTCTCTGATATAGATGATCAAAAAAACTTCTGATTTTATAATCCATTTCTGAATTTCTATGAACATAATTCAAGTTTAGAGGGTCTTGTTTAGAGGAGAGAGACCCTATGAAGGTAATAAAGGAAGCAATTGCAAAGACATTGGTGTTTTATTATCCTTTTGGACGAAGATTGAGAGAAGGGTCCGAAAGAAAGCTATTTGTAGAATGTATGGGAGAAGGAATCTTGTTCATTGAAGCAGATGCATATGTAATGATAAGATAAGGAATCAATACAAGGGTTATAAGATTCGGATTACCTTGTTGATCGAATATCTCGAGACAAGAACATTGTTTGAAATTCGAATCACTCCACAAGCAAGATCGATCATGTCTAGCTTGAACGATTCTTGTTGAACAAATATCTCAACGCAAGAACACTTGCTTGAGATTTAAATCACTCCACAAGCAAGATTGATCATGTCGAGCTTGAATGATTCTACATGCAACCTAAACTACATAGAATTGCAAAGAAACTTAGTCATTGGCTAAAGAAAACACAAATGCTTCTTTTACTATATATTTTCCAAGTCTGCTTACAAATACAACATACAAGCTTTATTTAGCCTAAAAAATGAAACTATTCAAGACATTCCGAGTTGTAACGTTAATACTTTATAGCCATAATTAGCCATTAGGTAAATGTAACTGAAATTAAATAAAAAGTCTTGAAATACAATAACTCTAAATTACTCTAAATTGTAACCCACCCAAAATTTATAACAATCAAACTTCATTCTTCTTCAATGTGACATGAATTGAAACATCTTTTGATAATTTTGACAACCTTTTCTTCACATCTTCATCGAAGTATATTATATGATAGATATCTTTTGGTTCATATCATGTAACCTTGGAACAATTTGGCGATGCTCTTCAATTTTCGTCTTCATCTTCGTCTTCCTAGTTCGATGATGTAATATACAACGTTCCAAACTCTAATAGGAGCATCAATTCTCCATGCTCGTTTAGGTATATAAATTAAAATTAGATATTTGAAAGTATAAAACAAAGATTCAAGATTAATATAGTAGTTCTTCTCCCAACGAGATTCCAATCTACACATCTTTATTGATCATGCAGGTGACACGACTTAAGTGTGGTCGTTTCATTTTTTCAATTCGTCTCAATCATACAATGGCTGATGGTTTCGGCCTTGTCCAATTCATGAAGGCTATAGCGGAGATAGCTCGTGGAGCTTTCGCTCCATCTATTTTTCCAATATGGCAAAGAGATCTCTTAATTCAAGAGACCCTCCAAGAGTCACTTGTCACCATCGTGAATACGACCAAGTTGTTGTCGCCGAGGGCAACCTCATGCCCATCGACAACATGGCCCACCGCTTCATTTTCTTTAGTCCCCTCCAAATCTCCGCCCTTCCCCATACTTTATCCATCCACCTTCGCCACTGTTCCTCCTTCGAGCTCATCGCAGCCTATGTTTGGTGCCTCCGTACCATAGCCCTTCAACTTAGCCCAGAGGAGGAAGTGCGCTTTCTTTGCCCCATGAACCTACGTTCCAAGATCAACTCTTTACCGATAGGATATTACGGTAATGCATTTGTTTTCTCTGCGGAACTCATCACAGCCGCAAAGCTTTGTGGGAACCCACTAGGTTATGCTGTAGAGTTGATTAGGAAGACTAAGACTAAGATGACGAATGATTACGTAAAGTCCGTTGTGGATCTTATGATAATTAAAGAACGGCCCCATTACAATGAAGCCGGGTCATTCATTATATCAGACATAACGAGAATTGGGTTTGAAGAGGTAGACTTTGGATGGGGAAAGACCATTTTTGGAGGACTTACAATAGGAGGGCTTGGAACAACCCCTGGAACGATAAGCTTTTGTATACCTTTCATGAATAAAAATGGAGAAAAGGGAATTATGGAACCTCTCTGCTTGCGGCAGAGTTTCATGCCATGTCGAATGTGGAATATTTGGTTGATGAAGTTGATAGCCATTAGCAAAGGATCATTCCATCTGCTTTGTAATAAAAATAAAATGATAACGAGTGATATGCATGGCCCGAAAAATATATATTTAGGCTAAATTATGAATAAAGTTGGACTTCATTTTAAATTTCCTCCCTAGTTATAGTATGCTAGCTTCTTCTATATAAAAAAGAAATTATGTTTTTTTTTTATAATGTAAAAGGCAAATAGTTATCACAAAATAAAACAATTTTACTTCTTTGAATATACTTCCATTCATTCAATATCCATTAAGATTAATATTGATTCTGAAATTTTTATGAAAAAATATTTAGACTGAATTTCAAGATTAATGGTGCAACAAGGAACCTTTTTACCTACTTTTCAATGAGAAAATTTTTATGAAAAAATATTTAGACTGAATTTCAAGATTAATGGTGCAACAAGGAACCTTTTTACCTACTTTTCAATGATATCTCTTTCAGCATGTATGAATTTACTTAACATATTTTGTAGCAGAAAAATTTAATAAAAATTATATAAAAAAAATTCTGTAAAAGTAAAAGTCGGCAGAGGGGCAAATGAGTCATTTTGTCTCTCAGCTCATTATGGGGTCTTGAGTGACATTGATAGAATACGGGCAAAAGAAAGGAAGAGTGAGAGAAAGTTGAGAGAAGTGGAAGAGAGAAGAAAGTTGAGAGAAGTGGAAGAGAGAAGAAAGAAGGGGTCGTCATGGCGTTCATTCCGGCCAAGACCGTGACACAAGGAGTCTTTCTTAGAAGGGAGAAGAAGATTTGAGTAATCGAAGTTCCATTTTACGTCAAGGACTGAGAAGATTAGAAAGGTAATCTTTCAACATTTTTCTTCAAATTCGAGCCATTTCTTATGACTTAAGGTCTAAAATTTTGATATGTTCTTCTAGGGAGGATTCCCCACAAATTTTGTGAAAGAATTTGGCCAAAAACTTAACCGAAAATTGACTTTCCGAGAGTTCTTCCAAGAACAGGAAGAAAGGATAATGTACCTACTTCCTATGTTCGTAAATCGGTCTATAATGAAGTAAAATTGAAGAAAAAATACTAGGATGCAGATGAAACTACAATCTAGCCAGCCATGTGTCACCACCGGCGAGAGGAAAATTCTTTGGAACAACAAAGGGACACGTGTCGTAGTGACACACGTCCTCTGCAACCCTATTCGACCCGTGTACCAACCCAATCCGACCCACTACCCATCGAACCAATTAACCTGCGGTCCAACCCGAGTGAATCAAACCGAGACTTGAACCGCCACCCAAACCGGCCCAGCAACCCACGACTGCAGGACATGACTCGCGCTTGATTCCTCCAAGTAGTATCTTTCAAGGTGCATGTAGGTGTGTGGTTGGCGTGTAAGCCCTTTTTTTTGCCCGTTTAACTTCTATTTGGTCGATTCTCATCCTGATTCAAATTCTAACAATATTTTTATGTGATTTAGTATCTAATTGAAGAAAATCACACTTTTTGGACACCCTATTATGTAGAAACGTTAAGTGAAAGGGCACGCATCAATCATCTAAGTCACCACACGGAATTTAGTAAGAAATGCTTGAAGAACTCGCTTGGTTGCATGCATGCTAGAATATTTGTCTTAGGTGGTAGCTTGTCCATGGAATGAGTTGAAGTAATATGATTATGGATGCACAACGTAAAGTATTATGAGAGAGCAATCATGTTTTATGCTTCCGCTATATATGCATGTGTTTAATTCATGCTAAAAGGAGGATGAGAATTTGTAAATCTGTGCTCTGAGTGCTTGATGGATGTTATCACCGTCTTGAGAATATATGTTTATTTTGCATGAATTATGTATCATGATTCTAGATAATTAATGTGTGCACACCAATTTAATCCTCCTGAATCAGTATCGTGTTAAAACTAGGGACTTGTGGTTAGGTTGATTAGTTACCTAATTTAGACCTAACATTTTTCCTAGAAGCCTAACAAACCACCCTCGCTTACAAACTACCTTATGAGTGTTCTTATACTGCTAGATGTGTGAATGGTGTCAATAGCTTCATGGGGGAACAGGGGTTTTCGATCAAACCCGACTAAACCTAACTGTTTCGCATGGGGAACGAGAGAACCACGCCGTACAGCCCTTAATCACGATTACAGGATGTCACGTCCATGTGTTGCACTGATCCTGTGACCTTCAAAATCTTTCATGGAGAGTAATCTTGGGTACATTTTGGAATAGCTACTAGGTTGACAATATGTCATGGCTCATGGTACAAGAAACAAACATAAGTCTCTGGTTAGCACAAAAAGTGAGTATATTACCTTAGCCATGAACCAAGAGTCCTTAAACCTCACACGGTACAAAATGTTCACGACTTAGACTACATCGCTTGGAACATAAGAAGCTATGAGCATAGGAATTCAGACTATGTCGCTTAGAACGCATGAATTCTTGGTCATACGTATACAAACTGTATCGTAGGGTACACAAGTCCTAGATGTGGAATCTGACTACGTCGCTTGAAATGAATGAAGTCTTGAACGTAGGTTAAGACTGTATCACTTGTAACGTATGAAGCCTTGGACATAGGTTCTCAGGTTCATGGCTGTACTGTAAATCCTAGGAGGAGTGTCTTGGAGAACAAAACAAGAACATAGAAAGTAACAAAAAAAACAAGACAACAGTCAAGAACTACAACATGAATTAAGATTCAAGTTTTGAAGACAAGAACTTAGAACCACAACCAAGGCCCTTATATCAGAACCAAAGTCAGACCTCAAAATTCAAGGACTAAGGTCTTCGAGTTAGATTGTGATAAGCACTCACAAGTCAAGAACATAACCCAAGGGCCTAACTACTTGCAAACTAGAACCAGAACAAAGATAAGGAGTATGATACTCCAGCATACCAAGGACACGATTAAGAGCCTACAAGTAGGCTATTTACCGAGTATTTGTACTCATTCAAAGTTTTTCATATTTTTCAGGTAAATAAGGAGCTAGTCGAGGTTGGGAGCGGACTCTGGAGTAGGTGCCATAGACAAGCTTCACTCATCGTCTTCAACCTCTTTTGTTTTTAAATATTTTGTGTATTAACTACTTGTATATGAACTCTATTGTGATATAATCTAAATATATTGCATATTATATTTTAAATTCTCTTTTTTTTTTTCGTGAAAAATTTATCCATCTTTTTACACTATTGAGTTAGCCCCAAAGTCGCGTTCGTGAAACAAAAACTCTATAACTCTCTAATCTCTTAATCTTTTTTCGTACTCTATTAATTGTGTATGACTAAGATATTGATTCCTCTGTGTAAATAAGTGGCTATGGAGAGTTATATTTTACCGGGAGGCAGTAGAGTTTTATGTAGTTAAAGCATGTTGATAGTGTGATTTCGATTTATTAAAGAGTTGTTATTAGTAATTTTTGGTCATTTTATATACATAGTTGTTTCTCTTGTTCCGAGGAAGAGAGCAAGGATAAATTAACTTTCATGAGTACTAATAATTTGATAAATTAGCTTCATACAATAGTTTCAATTCATAAATTTATTATTTTTCTAGTGTTCGGTACAAAAGATAAGATCATCGAAAATCAGCAAAACTAATAAGATAGCAAATTGTTATTATACATGTGTTCGAGCATCTATGCATCATTTTATTTATTACACAGCAGATGCAAGGAATGATAGCTTTTCAAGTTCAAGGAGTTCTTATGTTCATCAAGGCATCGAGTTCTGCCACGAACCTTTCCATGGCTGGAGCTGGCAAGCACAGAGGCACCACAATTCCCTTCTCCCCATTTCTATTCTTAAAAGGTACACAAAAGCTTATCAAACCAGGGACTAATCCAACTCCTCCACTCGCAGGTCCACCATATATGGCCTTTCCCCATCCATAGTCCACCTCCTCAAACCCAGCTTCTGTCAAGTCTGCCACTAGCAATGACCGAACCACACTAAAATGGGGTCGCCCTTTCATCACCATCAGATCCACCATAGACTTCATGTACTCCTCGGTCACCTTTGCCTTAGCTTTCTCAACTAATTCTATACCATAACCTATATGATTTTGGGCAAGCTTACCTACAGTAGTTAAGGCTGCGGGTAAAGCAAATGCGTTGCCATAGTACCCTAATGGAAAGAAGTTAAATTTGGTGCGTAAATTCACGAGGCAAAGAAGACGCAGTTCCTCATCTTGACTAAGTTGAAGGGCTATGGTACGAAGACGCCAAATGAATATTGTGAGAAGCTCATATGAAGAGCAATTGTGAAAGTGAGTGAGTAATGTTTCACGAATAATAGATAACTCAGTTGGGCCAAAAAAGAATGAGCGTTGAGTCATGTTGTTGAAGGGAATCATGGTGCCTTCAATGTCATTGTCATGATCAACTTGATCATATTCAGGATGTTGGCAAGTGACTCTTGGAGGGTCCCTTGCACTTAAGAGATCCCTTTGCCATACTGGAAGAATAGATGGAGCAAGATCCCCACGGGCCATTTCAGCTATGGCCATCATGAATTGGGCCATACCGAAACCATCTGTCATCACATGATTAAAACGAACGGCACAGATAAACCCACCACAATTGAGCCGTGTCACCTTCGTCGATGATTCAAGTAATTCAATTAGTCTTAGCTTCCAAATTAATTTCTCGACAAATTTAAAACAAACCGATAGTGTATACCTGGATGAGCAATAATGGAGAATCGAGAATCCCATCAGAATTTGGAACATTGTAAAGAAGCTCATCAATGTATGGATACGGGGGTTGAAGAGAATTCTCAAGCTGTTCTAGAGTCACGTCTGCATTTGCTTCAGTGAACAAGATTCCTTCACCTGTGCATTCGACAAACAACTTCCTACCAAACCCTTCTCTAATTCTGCCTGCAAAAGGGTAATAGAATACTAGTGTCCTTGCAACGGCCTCTTTTATCACTTTCACAGGATCTTTCCCTTCCATACTTGGATTATTTCGATAAAATTGTATCATGGGAACTTGAAATCTAAAACTTTCTTGATCATCAATATCAGAAAGTTGTTTCCACTCTTGAGGTGTAGGTTTTGTTGGAACAACTAATTCTGATTGACATCTTTCTACTTTGAAGACAAGAGCGGTGACCATAATGTTTATGAGTAGAAAGAAATTTTCTAACCAATGATTTAGAGATAAGCAATAAACTATTTATACACATATGGATAACATATCTTCCAATATCTTTCTTTCTTTACTTTTCTCTCTCCATTTAAATCAACATAAATGAACCAAATTAGGCAATATTTTAAGTCTTGATATCTATATGCTCATAGATAAGATAGTCATGAACGTCATCTTTATGAAAAACCAGAGGATTTGGAGTAAGCTTTTTGTTTTGCTTTTCTTTGATTACTTTTTTTTGTTTTCTTTATATCATATCTTGATGTCCTACCAAGATGTCCTACCAAGCAGTGAATCAAATGAGTGAACTTTAGATGTTGAGAATACATTCCTCATATTATCATATTGTTTTAAGGTATAACTTTATCTGTTATATCTTTCATTAAAAGATAATCAATGTGATTTATCTTCCATTAACTTACGCTATTTATCTATTGATTTAGGTTGAAATTTTTAAATTTATTTTAAGTTAAATTATACAAATGGGCCTCGAAAAATAAAAGAAAAAAAAAGTTTTACCATTGGCAAGCGTGCAAGGATTTTCTTGCATCAAGTCTATCTTTGAATTTCTGGTGAGCAGATTGGCTTATCTTTTAAGGGTTAATCAATGGAAATTTAAGTGTATTAAATGTTTTTAAATTGTAACTCTTTTAATGAAATAGAGTCAATATTTACCATTATGGGTAGAAGTTCAAGATTTAATATTTTGCATTAAAAGTTGGGATCAATTGTAACAAAACACCATTCATCAAGGATAGCTTGTGTAATTTTTCCTAATTTTAGAACCGAAGTGCAAAATATCATATATGAACCGCTACAATAATAGTTATAATAAGTACTAGTCTGGAAATTTATATACTTCAGCACCCACATTTTCGAAATTATCAAAATTTTCCAATTTGCTATTGTATCAATAACTTCTGAGTGGAAATTTAAAGAAACATATAAAATATAATGTTTTAAATGGTGTTGCAATTCACATTAGTAGATACGAACCTAAATTTTTTATTTAACATAAAGTTCTACTATATATGTATTATGAACATTTAATGCGAAAATGCTTTATTGAAAACTTTATAATAAAAATATGACCCTACTCTTAAACAAACTAATACAAATTGAAATAAGGAAAATAACATAAAGTAAAAATGCCTTATACTAATCTATATGCTAATAAATGAAAATGCAACTAACTTGTACTTACCTATAGTCTAATCAAATTCAAATTACGAAACTACCTTAATCATGTGCCATAGTCTCTTAGTTGCGATGTCAATATCAACCGTACAGGGGAGCCTTGCCTTTACCTGATAAAATGAGAGTAGCACATGACTTGTATTAAGGAATACTTTGTAAGCGACTCCCTGTCGAGGTTAAATGCAATCACATACAATTTCATGAGTGGGACCTATCATAACAGTCTATTTTCCTACGAAGTCTATTCTAAACGGACAATTGGATGTGTACTTAATTTCCCTACACACGATCCACATGTGCAAGTATGGACCTATCAGTCAGTTTTCACACCTCTTTAGTCCCTTTCTGGTCGGGCGAGCATTCTCTGATAGCTACTGATGTTGGACACCTTGTAGGAATAACGACTATCTTGGCAGTATTATGGTAAACATAATGATCGTTTCCCTGCCTCGTAGTGTACACGTCCATACTATCGTGAGGGAGAATGGGTATCCCCCGATGCATGAACACACAATAATGCATGAGGTCCCAACATTTTTTCATTTTCATTATCATATACCACAACCTCCTAGTGTCTTCCTTCATAACATATCATTATTATCATATCGTTTATCATATCTTCCATGCGTGTATTGGGATTGTATTTCATGCCAATTTGTCATGCATATGTCATATCATAACATTTTTATGCATCTAGATATAACAATTCACATTATGCACATATCATATTATATATCATAATAGTTACATAACATATCGCGAGCATTCCTTCAACGTATCATATCTTAACATATCATATCACAAAGATATCAATTCATCAATGACAACTTAACAATCACGTCTCACAACATATACGTATCATTTCATAACAGTTTGCATATACGGGCATATGACACATGTGAAGCCATAAGCATGTTTCATCATAAAACACACACTTACTTGGTTGGCCTTAGGTAGCGTTTTTCCTAATTTGAGTACGTTCCCTCCCGTTTTTCAAAATTGCTCTAATTATCGCCGGTTGTCGTTTCCTATAACAATATTCATCCCGTTTCGTTAGTAATCTAAGAACTCTTAACTCAATTGAACTTAAAATGATAAATTTATCCATATAATGACCTTATTTGCCTTAAATGAGGTCAAATTCAGCTTCGAGATGTCGAAACGGTGGAAATTTGCTAATTTTTCCTTTACTGAGCTGAATAAGTGAGTTCTAAGCCGCTGAGCTGAGCCAATCTGAGTCGTTTAAGGCGACTGAGTTGAGGAGGTGATTCGCTGCAGGTGTGTCATGTGGCACAATCAGAGGTTGACGCGTGTGCATGTTACTTGGGGTCGTGGCGCAGGTGCTGGTTGCGGGTCGCACCACGGGTGCTGGCCTATCGCAGGTGTTGGGCCTTGGGTTCTAGGACCGCTGCAGGTTGGGCCGAAGTGGGACTGGGCTGATGCTAATGGATCTGGGCTAGAGATGGTTTGGGTTGAATTCGTTTTTGGGCTGCAGACGAGTGACTTGGGTTGAGGCTGTGTATTTGGGACTAGTATATGGATTTCTGGGTAATGGCGATGGATGGCTGCTCGGTTTATGGGTTTATAATCTAAGAATACACGGTCATGGATTTATAATCTAAGAATACACTCTCTATTGGTGTGAGGCCTTTTGGGGAAGCCCAAAGCAAAGTCATGAGAGCTTATGCTCAAAGTGGACAATATCATACCACTGTGGGAACAATTTCCTTTGTATTGTTTTAAGACTCTTTCATAAACGTGTAAGTTTATGACATCGTTTTATGGAGTTGTTTTCAAAGGAATGTTGCTCATAAAAAAGTTAATGTCATACATATGTAGGGACTCTAAGTCAATATTACATTTGTAGTGATATTACTGAAAAAATAAAAAAAATAAAAATAATTGTACCTTTCCTATATCTTTAATTACAAAAATAAATGGGATTTATCTTCCATTAATCAAAGCCTAAAAATTTAATTACAGGTCCTATGAAATAATCTAAACTAGAGAGCTTTCCATCCTTATCTCCTATTTCAATCTTTATCTCTACTAATTTTTTATTGATTTTTTTTATTGACTTTTGTGATGATCGAGATAGAGATTTCATATCAGAAATTCGAGCTCATTAAATTTTCTTTAGGAAATTTTTGTCCTATCTTCTTATATATTTTTTAAAATATATATTAATTAAAAAAAAAACTAAATAAATAGTTTTTATTAACATAATTTCAACAAAGTATTCCACATATATAAATTGATGTCTTTATTTATTTACTAATTAAGCAAAATGTAGTTTTGAATCTTAGTTTTGATATATATATATATAATTCTAATTTTAGCTTCTCAAAAATTCAGTTAAGGTTCACTTGGAAAGAGTGGAAGAAGGCTTAATCAATGGAGAGAGTGTAATTAAAAGAAGTGAATGAATGGGAGTTAAATATATTAAATGTTTTCAAATTATTTAATGGAATGGAATCAATTTTTACCATTATATGTAGTAATGAAGATTTAATATTATCAATTATAACAAATTACCACGATAAATTTATATATGTTGGCAACAATCTTTCAAAATTTATGAAATTGTTGTAGTTTTCTATGGTAGAAATAACTTTGGTGCAAATTAAAGGAACAAAAACATACATTTTTGATAACCCATTAATTGGACTTAGTTGTCCATAAAATTTTAATAGAATGCTTAATATATTAAGATTATGCTAAGGTTGAACTTTTTTTTTTTTTTTTTTTAATAAGATTAATATATTCGAAAATGAAATTAATAAAACATCTTTGAAATTTAAAATTACCAAATTGTCACCGTTAATCAAATCAAATCGTCTATAGTACCCTTTTGCACATAATTCATTCTATCTAGAAATCTAGCGGTTAGATCTCCCTCAAAATTGGATATGATCTAGAACGTCTACAACACATCACATCCAACGGTGTTCAAAACTAAAGTCGGCAAAACTTTGATCGGAGTAGATTTTTTCAATGAAAAATCTAAAAGGATCAACCACGAAATCATGTCGGTTCTGAACGTTTCAAAGGCGACGGATACTTTCTCTATAAATTATAAGCCAAGGGGGTTCAGACAGAGCAAGAAGCAAGCAATACCGAGCTTGCAATCATGAGTTATAAGCTTTTTGCTTTTTGTTCAAGTTCTCGGGTTCCTTCCAAATTTAAGAACTAGATGAGATGTCCTACATCATATATTATTAGCAGGATATCATGATGAAGTTTGCACCAACCATTTGACCAAGTCGTTCTTTCATGGAGAGTGATCTAAACGCCACTTAAGGGAAAGTTTCCAAGTTGATCATCTCATATGAACCAAGTTAAGATTTATGTACTAAGTCCATGGACACTCAAGAAGTTATAGACCCTAATTTCAGAATAGGACTAAGAGCCTACAAGTTGGCTATTTATTGAGTCTCCTTGTTTTCTATGTTTTCCAAGTAGCTATGAGTTGGTCGAGGATGGGAGCAAACTTTGGAGTGAGAGTCATAGATCAGTTACGCGTCCTCAAACTTTGATCGATTTTGAAACGTTTTTAAGTCTGTTCCTTATTTCGTGTCTAAAACTATGTTTGTATAAATGCTACTTTAATATAATGTAAATATATGTATGAACTTATGTTTTAAATACTTCATTTTTATTTCGAGAAATTGATTTTACTGTGTTTCCACGAGTCACGAACTATGCTTCTAACGCCTAAAAAATTGGATCATGACAGACCGATTCAGTTTGAATTGATTCATTTTTTAGGTTAGTTTTGTTATATTTCAACATGGACTACTCTTACTAGTACTAATTTGAGATGTTTTAGGAATGGACCAAAATACATTTTTTTATGTCATATTTTTATAATTAAGGTAAGTGGCTTTCTTATTAGATTATTTTAGAGCTCGGTCAGATACGTATGCATTTACTATGATTTGTGTTTGGACATGATTTATGAAATGGTTGTGTATGCATGTATTATATTATTTAAATATCAGTCATAGAACCTCATGTACGTATTGTATGACATGTAAAATATATGAGAATTTTTATGGAAATTACTTACTATATATTTTTAATACTAAATCTTTTGAAACATTTTTTTCTTAGATGATGGGTAGACGAACCAGGTGCATTATAGTTGTGACGTAGACTTAATTTTTTATGCCTGTAAAAATACTTGGATTTACAAAAATTAACATAAAACATATATATAATTCTAGGATTACGAAGAAGCAACTTTAACTTGAAATATAATAGTAATTTACGGTAAGTGTTTTAAGCAAAACTCATAATTCACAATTAGAAGTTCTAGAGCCTACTCAACATAAAGGCAATATAATTCCACCGAACTTCAAAACGCTATATCATTAACTGAGTCAACTCAAGCGTTATCTAAAAAAATTAGATAACTCGAATGAGTACAAAAATATTGAATAAGTAACCTACTTAGGTTTAAGTAAACATTATATATCATGTGTCAAATCTATGAGTTTCTCACATGTGACTAGATTCTCTCAAATAGCTCTCGTGAACCTCGCATCACTTACAGAGTCCTACTACTAACTCAACTAATCCATTTAATTTCACGAGGGTTTCGTTTCATGGTTACCCGTTATTAATCTCTTCTATATCTCAATCATTGTATACACATATAACTCCTTTAAGTTTATAATAATTATTGAGTTTACCTAAACTAACTTTTTTGAACATCCTTAGATCACTGGTGTCACGTAACTTAACTCCTTCAGGCATTTCACAGTGTGTGAAGTATGATATCGTTTTTTTTCAGTAGAATTTCATCTAATTGAGAATATAAAACTCTCATTCCCCGACTTTAGTGAAGACTTCGAAGCATTTGGAATTGTACATTTGTCCAATCACCTTTCTCCACTCTCATTTTATCATTTTAGGCATTATCAAATTTTTTTAGCTTAATAGTTATCTAGAATAAAATGTAAAGGTACAAATGGTTTAAACCGAACAAGATTCAACGTAATCATAACAAATCAATGCACGTTGTTTGGTTATAGTACAATAAGCAAATAATAGTTATCTCAAATAAGCAACGGTGGAAAACAATGTCTTTTTACTTAGGCTCGTCGGAGAAGATGTATGCAACATCTACCAATCACTCGGAGAAGAATAATTCTTGAGGAAAAATAGTTTAAAAAATAGTAATTGAAAAAAAAAATACAAATATAATCGGGTATAATATATCAGCACCTTAAATAATACACGTCAATTCATAATCATCCTGAATATAATTAAATAAAATGATGAAATCAAAATGAATAAATAGACCATAATCTTAGCCATCCAATATCTAATCAATTATCAATTATGATAACCTAATTATAGCTCCACGATTAAAATTCCAAAATTTTATTCCAAACCAAATAGATTCCATGGTGATTTAAAGAACAGTCAAGCCTCTCTACTCAAGTACTTATCACAAAAAGAAATGCAGATCAAATGCTAATGCCATATATATTCTACTTGTTCCATTCTCAAATCCACATGCATAACCACTCCTTCCTTTTCCAATATTTTCACTTTATTTGGTTGAATAAACGTTAAATATTTTTTTTATTTACATTCAGAAGCTAGTAAAAAAGTGAAAGGTCAAGAGTAAAGGCAAAGAGCTGTTACAGGAGATAATGAAGTTTTATTATTATGGTTGATTAGTTTTTATTATTTAGAGCGTGTAAATGCTTATAAATAGATTGTTCTTTCTATTGTAAAGAAGTAGAGAAAAAGACTAAAACAGAGAAGTAATAGATAAGCACTCTCTTGAAATTTATATATTTTAGCACCCACATTTTCGAAGTTATGAAAATTTTCTAATTCGCTATTAATTTGGAAGTTATAATTACAAAAATGGTTATAATAAGCACCCGTCTTGAAGGCATGGATTGGTTAGCAAAGAACCATGCCAGTATAGATTATTACAAAAGGGAGGTGGTATTCTCACCGTTGTCCCAATCCAACTTTAAATTCAAGGGTACATGCATTGGAGTTGCCTCTAAAGTAGTCTCGATGATAAAAGGCCAAGAAACTGATCCAACAAGAAGGTTGAGTCATATTAGCAAGTGTAGTAGATATAAAAGGGAAAGAGGAGACGTTAGATACGGTACCAATAGTAAATGTCTTCCTGAAGGATTTACCATGGATATGTTGGAATAAGCTTAAAAGGCTAAAGGTTAGTTTTATTGAAATAAACTTAAAATGCAAAATGTTAATTTTAGGTAAGTTGTTAGGAGAGGTTAATTTAAAAAGTAAGGCGAAAGAATAAGCAAAGAACCTTAGGAATAATGGTAGGCTTATTGTTGTTTCTCTCATACATATTAATAGTGTTAGAAACATTATAAATACCTAATCCTTTATGGTAAAGTTAGAGCAAAACAGAGCAAGAGAGAAAAGAAATACAGACTAATAGAAAAAACTTTTTGATGAAATCAGTGTTCTTTGTCTCCTTGTCTCTCCTCTCTCGACATCTTCTTCACAAGTACGCGAGTAATTTTTTCACAAAGCAGTATTGGAGCGTTCTATCATTAGTGTGTGTGAGATTTACTTTATAAATTAGTGAGTCTTATTTTAATAAATTTTTATCGGAGCCGATGGCGAATGTGATGGGTCAAATGCCGCTACCACGACTAACGAAGACGAACTACGAGAATTGGAGCATCCAAATGAAAGATCTTCTCGGTTCTCAAGATGCATGGGAGGTGGTCAAAGAAGGTTTCGAAGAACAAAGGGATACCACGGGTTATACGGTAACACAAAACAAGACGTTAAAAGAATTGCGATCAAAGGATAAGGCGGCATTATACATACTGTTCCAAGCCGTTGACGAGTCGGGCTTTGAGAATATTGTTAGGTAAAGTACTTCAAAAGACGCGTGGGACACTTTATAAAAGGGTTCAAAGGAACCGACCGAGTCATGCAAGTGCGTCTCCAAACTCTTCGTGGCGAGTTGGTGAGCATGAAGATGAAGAAGTCAGAATATGTATCTGACTACATTAGCGCGTACAGACTGTGGTAAACCAACTAAATCGAAACAGAGAAAAGTTAGAAAAGTGGCTGAGCTGAGTGATAGTTTTTTCTATCTCAAATAGGAGAAAGAAGAGACTGAGAAAGTAATCTCTGAGCTGAGTGATAGTTTTTTCTATCTCAAATAGGAGAAAGAAGAGACTGAGAAAGTAATCTCTGAGCTGAGTGATAGTTTTTTCTATCTCAAATAGGAGAAAGAAGAGACTGAGAAAGTAATCTCTGAGCTGAGTGATAGTTTTTTCTATCTCAAATAGGAGAAAGAAGAGACTGAGAAAGTAATCTCTGAGCTGAGTGATAGTTTTTTCTATCTCAAATAGGAGAAAGAAGAGACTGAGAAAGTAATCTCTGAGCTGAGTGATAGTTTT
Organism: Cucurbita moschata; assembly: GCF_002738365.1. Classification (NCBI taxonomy): domain Eukaryota; kingdom Viridiplantae; phylum Streptophyta; class Magnoliopsida; order Cucurbitales; family Cucurbitaceae; genus Cucurbita; species Cucurbita moschata. The sequence goes on along the minus strand of NW_019268526.1, from coordinate 471,065 downwards.
TTCTATCTCAAATAGGAGAAAGAAGAGACTGAGAAAGTAATCTCTGAGCTGAGTGATAGTTTTTTCTATCTCAAATAGGAGAAAGAAGAGACTGAGAAAGTAATCTCTGAGCTGAGTGATAGTTTTTTCTATCTCAAATAGGAGAAAGAAGAGACTGAGAAAGTAATCTCTGAGCTGAGTGATAGTTTTTTCTATCTCAAATAGGAGAAAGAAGAGACTGAGAAAGTAATCTCTGAGCTGAGTGATAGTTTTTTCTATCTCAAATAGGAGAAAGAAGAGACTGAGAAAGTAATCTCTGAGCTGAGTGATAGTTTTTTCTATCTCAAATAGGAGAAAGAAGAGACTGAGAAAGTAATCTCTGAGCTGAGTGATAGTTTTTTCTATCTCAAATAGGAGAAAGAAGAGACTGAGAAAGTAATCTCTGAGCTGAGTGATAGTTTTTTCTATCTCAAATAGGAGAAAGAAGAGACTGAGAAAGTAATCTCTGAGCTGAGTGATAGTTTTTTCTATCTCAAATAGGAGAAAGAAGAGACTGAGAAAGTAATCTCTAAGCTCGTGAAGAAAATTGAAGAAGGTGTGGAGAAAGAGAATGGCTTATTAATGGAGATTGATGGTCTAGTGGAAAAGCGTGTGAGGGAGGAGAAAGATATAGAGATGCTAACTCAACAGAGAGACTCACTCGACATAAATCTGAATCGAGCCCAATAGGAAGCAGTGAATTTACGACACACGATTGAGATAATCACTCGTGATAAAGCCGAAATGGAGGGTAAAAAATGGAAGTAGAAAATGTCATTGTGGACTTGCGAAGGGAATTGAGTAAACTGAAAGAAGCTATGACGTCTGGGTCGAGCGTGGCTGAGAACGAGAGAAATGAGGAGTTGGTGTCTTAAATGGGCTGTTCTCGAGAAGCTCCAAATGAAGTCTAATTAGAAAAGGACAAGGAGAGGAAATTGAAGAAACCATGATTGAACTCGAGAAAATGAAAATGGCGCAGGTGAAATCGTTGAATATAGCATTTAAGTTTACGGGGGATTTTTGTTGGAATAAATGTAAAATGCTAAATGTTAATTTTGTTGAAATAAACTTAAAATGCAACATGTTCATTTTAAGTGAGTTGCTAGGAGAGGTTAATTTGAAAAGTTAGGGGAAAGAAAAGCACATTTGTAGTAATAATGGTAGGCTACCTATTATCCGTGTTAGAAAAGTTATAAATACCTAATCCTTTACTGTAAAGTCAGAGCAAAACAGAGAGCAAAGAGAAAAGGAATAAAGAAATAAAGAGCAATAGAAAAGGTTTTTTTGATAAAATCAGCGTTATTTGTCTCCGTCTCTCCTCTCCTGACATATTCTTCACAAGTACGCGAGTAGTTTTTTCACAAAGCGGTATCGGAGCATTCTATCATTAGTGTATGTGAGATTTACTTCACAAATTAGTGAGTTTTATTTTAACAGGATACCATTCCCAAGCTGTGGATTTCGGTATAGAACTTGAGTCAGGTACATGACCTATTTCTAAAGCCCATTACTGCATGGTGCCAGCGCAACTAAAATAACTCAAGGAGCAATAACAAGATCTACTGGACAAACGCTTCATCCACCCTAATTTATGTCCTTGGGCTGTGTCGGTGCTTTTTGTTAAGAAAAAGTATAACTCGATACGTCCGTGCATCGAACATAAAGAGTTAAACAAGAGGACGGTGAAGAATAAATATCCACTCCTTCATATCAAATATTTGTTTGATCAACTCAAAGAAGTGACAGTGTTCTCGGAGATAAATCTTGGATCATGTTATCACCATAATAAGATTAAAGAAGGGGGATATGTGGAAGACAACATTTAGAATAAGGTACAGCCACTACGAATTTGTGGTAATGTCGTTTTGTCTCGCTTATGCCTCGACAATATTCATGGAGTAAATGAACCGAGTATTCAAGTAGTGTCTTGACACGTTTGTCATCGTGTTTATAGACAACATACTAGTGTACTCGAAGATAGATTAAGAACATCAACGACACCTCTGAAAGGTCCTAACGTTCTTGAGAGAGAACAAGTTGTACGTCAACTTCTTCAAATGCGAATTTTGGCTATGACAAGTCTCGTTTTTAGGAAACGTGGTGTCAAACGATGGCAACTACGAGTTTGTGGTAATGTCGTTTTGTCACACTAATAATGCCTCGACAATATTCATGGAGTAAATGAACCGAGTATTCAAGTAGTGTCTTGACACATTTGTCATCGTGTTTATAGACAACATTCTAGTGTACTCGAAGACAGATTAAGAACATCAACGACACCTCTAAAAGGTTCTAACGTTCTTGAGAGAGAACGAGTTGTACGTTAAATTCTTCAAATGCGAATTTTGGCTACGACAAGTCTCGTTTTTAGGAAACGTGGTGTCGAAGGATGAAATTTTATTAGACCCCATCAAGATTAAAGCGGTCACTAAGTGAGATCGCCCGCCCATATTTATTAAGGTGCACAATTTTTTAGGGTTAGCAGGATACTACCGACGGTTTATGCAAGACTTTGCTAGAATAACCTCACCGCTCACACAGTTTATGAAGAAGGGTGTTCCATTTGTATGGAACGATGCATTTGAGGCAAGTTTTCAAGACCTAAAATAAAGATTAGTGTCAGCCCCAGTGCTTACAATGTCAGAGAGCTCAAAGAGATATGTGATATATAGTGACACCTCTAAGAAAGGACTAGGATGCGTTTTGATGCAAAAAGGTAAGGTTGTCGCGTATGTGTCTCGTCAGTTGAAGAACTATGAAAAGAACTACTCTACGCACGACTTAAGAGTGGGCCACGATGGTGTTTGCACTTAAAATTTGGCAACACTACCTATATGGAGAAAAAATTCAGATTTATACCGACCACAAAAGCTTAAAGTATTTCTTCACCAAGAAAGAATTGAACATGAGACAACAAAGATGGTTAGAGTTGGTGAAGGATTATAACACAGACATTTAGTACCAACCTAGAGAAGCAAATATTGTCGTCGATGCTCTAAGCCGGAAAATAGCACACTCGTTTGTCCTCATCACCAAGGAGTCATGAGTGCAGACGGACTTCCAACGAGCCAAGATAGCATTAGTAATTGAAGGAGTTGTGTCTAGTGGACAGTTTTTCCAAATCATCAGATAGTGGATTGATATGTCATGAACGACGGTGTGTTCCAATAGTGGAGGAGCTAAGGAACGAGATACTAACCGAGGCTAATAACTCGCAGTTCTCTAAGCATCTAGGCAATACCAAAATTTGAAACAACATTTCTAGTGGTGAAGTATGAAAAAAAGTCAGCTGAATTTGTGAGTAAGTGCCTAGTATGTCAACATGTGAAAGCCCTTAGATAGAAAAGGGTGAGATTGTTGCAACCCCTCAATATACCAAAATGGAAGCGGAAAAATATTGTTATGGACTTCACCGTAGGCCTACCTAAAACATTGAAAGGATATACAGTAATCTGGGTAATCGTTGACATATTGACTAACAGCAGACTTCCTACCTAGTATGGCAACGTATATAGTAGATAATTGGGCTCCGCTATATGTGAAAAAAATTGTAAAGCTACATTGGGTTCCAGTGCTGATAGTGTCGATTCAAGACCCACGCTTTACATCAACATTTTGGTGCAAACTCTAGAAAGTGTTGGGTACTCGACTCGACTTTAGTACTGCCTTCCACCGGCAAACAGACGATCAGACTGAGCGTTTGAACCAAATTTTAGAAGATATGTTGTGCGCTTGCGTATTGAATTCTACAAGGAGCTGGGACTCCAAGCTGCATCGAATGGAGTACACATAAAACAATAGGTTTCAAGCAACTATTGGAATGGCACCGTTTGAAGTGTTATATGGAAAGTGGAGTAGATCCCAATTGTGGTGGGATGAAGTGGGTGAACAAGAACTAATGGGACCGAAGTTAGTCTGAATTATCAATGAGCCCGTATAAAAGGTCAGGGCAAGAAAGCTTACCGCTCAAAGCAGGTAGAAGAGCTACGCTGATGTAAAGCGTAGTAGTTTGAAATTCGAAGTAGAGGATATGGTATTCTTGAGGGTGGCCCCAATGAAAGGTTTTTTGAGATTCAGACGTAAGGACAAGTTAAGTCCTCGGTTAATCAGACCCTTCAAAATCGTAGAGTGAATTGGACTAGTGGCATATAAGCTGACCCTACCACCCTCACTCTCAAGTGTACATGATGTGTTTCATGTGTCAATGCTCAGAAAAGTATATAATGAACCCTACTCACATGATAGATTACGAGCCCTTCAAATTGACGAGAACCTGAGTTACGAGGAGAAACCTGTAAGGATTCTAGCTTGTGAGGTGAAAGCCTCATGCACCAGAGATATTACATTCATCAAGGTATTGTGGTGAAACCACCAAACAGAGAAGCCACGTGGGAACGAGAAGATGAGATATGAGAAAAATATCAGTGGGTCAGACACCATGGTTGTGCAAGCTCGCCTGGTGGTTCATGCTCGCATGTGTGGGTCATACGTAAAGAAGTACTACACGTCTAACCTTCCCTGGACCGGAAAACTATTTAAGGTCATGCTATGATATGTTAAAAGCATATGTCTCATCATGCTGCATGTGTTTATGTTTCCCGACCTCAATAGTGGGGTTACTTATTGAATATTTCTTAAAATACTCAAGTCATGTGCTACTCTTACATTTTAGATAAAGATCCCAGTAAAGATGTTGGTCGCGTCATGATGAATGTCATGGAACCAGTGTCAGGGTAGTTGCATTTTGTTTATTTCTTAGTCTTAGGTTAGATTACGACAATATTTTATTTTCCTAGTGCTGTTACAATTATTACGACATTTATTTTAGTTTTATATAATTTGGTGTTGTTTTAAAGATTTTTACTTTCAACGTTTAAGCCTATAGTATTGTTTATGAACTATTTTAAATGAATGTTTCGGTACTGGTTTAGTAAAATCAGTTCATTGCCCAAATGATTGGTAGTTGAATTCAAAACAAATAAAAATTCTTAAACGAGTGTTTTTTACAATTCCATCTAAACTTTTAATAATCAATTATTAAACCCTCGAAAATTAGGTACAAAATAATGTAAAAATGGGTAGCTTCAATTAATTTTGTTCTTAAATAATAACTTCAATTGAATAAGTTTTAAGTGCATTCATTTTGTTGATTAACCCTTGCAAGAAAACCCAATTACTTTCCAAAAATCCAAAGATTGCATTATTTTGAAGTGAAGGGCTTCATCAAAGTTATTGTTTTCTTGGAGGTCCAACAATGGTGGAGGAGAGGAGCTTACACAACCCTAAACCTCAACCTCAATGTGCACTCTTAAGCTTCCTATCTTTTGAACAATGTTAATTTCCTTGGGAGGGTTAGTTAATGGAGAGATTACAACTACAAAACCAAAAAGTCAATGATGAAAAATAAATCCTAATAATTTCTCTTTAATATAGATTTCAAGGTACCTGTTTTTATAATTGCATAGGTGTGGAGGCTAAACCCTGCCGGCCGAACTCTTTATTTAATTTCATATTGTATTTCTTAAATATTGTATTTTTTGTTTGTATGACTACACAGCAAAATCATGTCTAGGCCTACAAGACCTGAATCGCCCCAAAATGTACTATAGGGGGTGTAACTAGTTGTCAACTTGTCCTCCTTATTGATTTTGTACGACCGTTCGGCGAAATCACGTCTAGGTTTGCCAGAACTAAATCGCCTCAAAATGTACCATACGAGAATGAGACTAGTTATCAAATTCTCCTTACCCTCAAAGTTATATGCTATTTAAGCCATTGTGTTGCCTTTTGATTATAGTTACATAAAGTTTCTTTTAAAATCTTCTCATTCTTACTTTCAAACTCACTTTTAAAAATCTCTCTATCCTCATTTCTAAAACATTATTCTCAAATGGGGCCAGAGACTTGAGTATACGTTGCCTGGCCGTAGGTGACGTGAATACAAATTGACTTGACTCACTAGGTGTTAGGATTGAGTGCTGCACAATTGCAAAGTTCCCTGCTAGGAAAAGTGCGATGGCTTGTGTCTATTATCTATCAAAAGGTATTGGTTCTCGATCCTTCTCTCAGGTTCATCGATCCTCTCGTCCTTTCATATATGAATAAAAGTGTCGAGTGGTTTTTCAATCTTGATTCACTTTTTCGCTTCATCCAACTCCTTTTAAATACATCTTTCATCCTCACACTCACTCATTCACTATATTTTCACATACCTCTTTATTTCGTATATCAATGATGCCAACCATTGACTTTACCTTCAAAGTACGAAAATGCGAACCAGAAGTGATTGTTCCAGCAAATCCTACACCCCATGAATTTAAGCAACTCTCAGATATGGATGATCACCAAAGCTTAAGATTTCAAATTCCATTACCAAATTTCTATGAACATAATCCAAATTTAGGAGGGAGAGACCCGGTAAAGATAATAAAAGAAGCAATTGCAAGGACGTTGGTGTTTTATTATCCTTTTGCAGGAAGACTAAGAGAAGGGCCAGGTAGAAAGCTATTTGTAGAATGTACCGGTGAAGGAATCTTGTTCATTGAATCAGATGCAGATGTAACCTTGGAACAATTTGGCGATGCTCTTCAATTTTCATCTTCACTTTCATGGTTTCAAGATGTTATATACAATGTTCCAAATTCTGATAGTATGGTTAATTCTCCATTATTACTCATTTAGGTATAATAGCATATTTGTTTAAACATTTATTTGCAATACTTCTAGAGGTTTGAGATTCAAATCTATACCCCTCCTCAGTTATACTAAAAAAATAACAATTGATTTGAGTTTTTGTCTCTCTATTGGTCATGTAGGTGACACGACTCAAGTGTGGTGGTTTCATTTTTTCTATTTGTTTTAATCATACAATGGTCGATGGTTTCGGCCTCGTCCAATTCATGAAGGCTATAGTAGAGATAGCTTGTGGAGCCTATGCTCCATCAATTTTTCCAGTATGGCAAAGAGCTCTCTTAACCGCAAGGGACCCTCCCAGAATAACTTGTCGCCACCTTGAATACGACCAAGTTCCTGTCACCAACGACACCGCCATTCCAATCGACAACATGGCCCACCGCTTCATATTTTTTAGTCCTCTCAAAATCTCAGCCCTTCGTCAAACCTTACCTGCGCACCTTCGCCATTGTTCATCCTTCGAGCTCATCGCAGCCTATGTTTGGCGCCTCCGAACCATAGCCCTTCAACTGAGCCCAGAGGAGAAAGTGTGCTTTGTTTTCCCTGTAAATCTACGCACCAAGATCAACTCTCTACCGTTAGGATATTATGGTAATGTTTTGGTTTTTCCGGCCGAACTCACCACAGTTGCAAATCTTTGTGGTAACCCACTAGGTCATGCTGTTGAATTGATTAGGATGGCTAAGGCTAAGGTGATGAATGAGTACGTAAACTCTTTGTTGGATCTTGTAGTGATGAAAGGACGATCCCTTTTCACGACAGGTTGGCCATATATAGTATCAGACCTAAGGAGGGTTGGGTTTGAAGAGGTGGACTTTGGATGGGGAAAGGCCATTTATGGCGGACTTACAGCAGGAGGGTTCGGAACTTTCCCTGGCACGTTGAGCTTTTGTATGTCTTTCGTGGATAAAAAAGGAGAAAAGGGAATTATGGTACCTCTGTGCTTGCCTGCCTTAGCCATGGAAAGATTTGTGGCAGAGTTTGATGCCCTGACGAATGTGGAACAATTGGTTGATGAAGTTGATAGCCATCAGCAAAGGATCGTTGCATCCGCTTTGTAATAAGAATAAAATGTTAAAATATCATCAAGCAAAATAATTGTATCAGTACATTGTATATTTATTTTAGTTAATATTTTAAAATAAAAATACCTAGATATTTTAGAGAAGAGAGGGTCTTTAGTACAAATACCCTTAACCCTACTTAAGTTTTCAATCGAAGAAATACAAAGGAGTAGTATTCTAGAATGTGTCTTGTAATCTCTTCTCGATTGGTCGTAATAAAAAGTGAGAGTGTTTACCACATAGAGTTAGTGTTCAACATAAAATACCTAGTGATATGCATAGCTTGAAAAAAATATATTTAGGTAAAATTATGAATAAAGTTTTGGAGGAATAAGATTTGTTTTGTTTCAAAAGTTATATTTGGACTATTGAGAGTATTATTCATGATCAAGAGATATCCTACCATTTTAGAATTACATTTATACTATTGAGAGCACTTCCTTTGATTAGGTTGGCTCCTTTGAACACTTTTTCTAAAATATCCAACGTTTCTTTTGAAGTAGTTGCACTGGCAATCTTCTCAAACCCCGACTCGTCAAAGGCTCGGATCAAAATGTATAGTGCCACCTTATCCTTTGATCGTACCTCTTTCAACACCTTGTTTTGTGCCGTCGTATAACCCGTGATACCTTTTGATTCTTCAAAACCTTCTTCGACCACCTCCCATGCATCTTGAGAACCGAGAAGAGCTTTCATTTGAATGCCCTAATTCTCGTAGTTTGTCTTCTTTAGTCGCGGTAGAGGCATTTGACCCGTCACATTCGCTATAATACCAAATTGTAAAAAGCAAAAAAAAAACAAAAAAAAAAATCACACTATTTTTTCTTCCGTGAGTGGAGAGACAAAACATTTTTCTATTACTTATATGTTTTATGACTTTTTCTCTACTTCTTCCCAATAGAAAGAACAATCTACATTACTCTAATTTAAAATCCACTAAAAAAAATATATATATATATATATATATATATATATATATATATATATATATATATATTTAATTAATGTTTATTCAACAAAAACAAATTTATGAAGTTTTGTTTTCAATCCAAATTGATATTTACATATTACCAGTGAAGCTAGAAGAACAGATAGGGTTAAAATCAGACAATTTACCCAGTTTCTAGTTCGGAAGATCAACCCTGCATATGGATGCAACTTGTTAAACTGTATTAAATCAAGTAAAATCGACCAGTTTAACCTGAACACATACCTTACATTGAAGGTTAGGTGATCGCTTCCCTCCCACGTCCAAACACGTGTCGTTCCCTCCCACGTCCAAACACGTGCTGTGTAAACAAAATCTTAACATCTGATCATGACACAAACAGTTTGGGAGAATTAATCAAACCCTAAAACTAAAGGGATCATATTAAAACCAAAACATAAGAGGTAATTAACCCACAATAGCTATTTTGGATGAACAATCCTAAATAGCTATTATGGATGAACAATCCTAAATAGCTATTATGGATGAACTTACAATTATAAGAAAACAAGACCTCGAAAAGATGTGATATCTTCCATCTAAGCACACCATCCTTTCATGTTACATATCAGACACAGACCAAAGATATGCTTCCCTTTCAGTAGCTCGTTTCTCGTTCATCCTCTTGAACATTTGCTTCTCGAATCCTACAACGAAAACCAATTAAACAATGTATGAACATCGATGCAAGACCAAAACACAGAGTCGACGCCTGTGTCTGCTTTTTTTCGAGCACAATGCAGTTAAAAAGAATATACAAAGGCCTGACTGATCCTAACCTCAAATTATTTTTAAATTTAGTCCTCAAGCATCAATATGTTTCAATATACCACTAAGCTTTTTGATAACAATCGAAATGAATCAGAAATAAACTAACCGTTGCTACGATCGACTCCATCCCAATGTCTTCCTGGTCTTATACCATATCGATTGGGTGCAGCATCCAATCCCCTCTTTAGCCAGCTGTGAGGTGGAATATCCTGCGGAATAATGAAACCCTGATTCCTTCATCTTCTCACTGTCTCCTAGATCAGGAAGAGCCATCTCAGATTGCTTTTTCTGCAATATGTGCAATGCAAGAGGTCAGACGTATCAGTTCTTCAACTTCAACTCATTTTAGAATTTCAATTGGTTACCTTCACCAAATGTGCCATGGGATCGCCCCATCTCAGTCTCTCCCTCAACATTGAGTCAAGCTCGGCATCATTACTGAAAACAATTTGGCAGACATTAAAGGGCCTTCTAGTCTCGTAAAAGTACAACAAAAATTACACTTGGATTCAACTTTCAAGAATCCAGACGTTAGGAAATCTTTGACAATAAAAGGAAAGAGAATAAAGATACTAAAATTGGAGAGTATCCAGTTATAAACCTTCAACACCTAGCTAATAGAGGCACACAGGTATTTGATATCCCAGAAGAAGCACTGATGAAACTAAAATCCGAGAGTACTCAGTTTTACCTTGACCGTGCAAATGGTCTATCCTTCTCGAGTTCTAATTCCATACGTTCAGCTTCAGCTTCTCGTTTTTGAGCTAAGCCCTTGCCCCATTCCAATTTTATTTCCTGAGAAGGAAGATCATCACAAGCAGCGACAATGATATTTGATAAAAGCATATAGGTTATGATAAGAACTTGATCTCCTGAGAAGGAAGTCATCAAATACAGCCATAATAAAATTTTATCATACAAGAATTTATGATAATAACTACTCAAAGTACCTTGGGCTTTTCTTCTATTTTTCCTCGTGCTTTTAAGAATTCCTCTTTGAGGTAGATTGTATCACATAATGCCAAATTTTCGATAAGATAGGTTAGATGTCGATTGCCTAACCTTTAATCTTGTCTCGATACACAGGCTCTGCGTTACTACTTGCAGAAGGATTCATCTCTTTAAACCTAGAAGACAAAATATGGTTATTCCATCCTTTGTAAATCCATATAGAAATCGTTTGAAAAGCATAACCACACCAAGGCATAAACACATTTCACCATACTTCTCTAAGAAAAATGAAATAGTCTAAATTCAAAAACCAAACTTAAGATCTCATGGAAAAAGCAACCTCATTGAAACAGAGAACCGAACGCAATTGCATTGTATTCAACCAACAGGCTTGATTAAATTCCTCGAATTTAGCCAAAGTAATTAATTTTACTTAAAAGGCCCTTGTTTGGTAATGTTTTGGAGTTTTCAAACTTCACCTATGTTGACTCCGTAAGTTTTTATAATAGGGCTATGATGTTTTTTCTGACTACACTACTGCATAACAAAAGTAGTTTTCAGTGTTGAACCTGGCAAACATAGAGGGGTTCATTGATTCTATTATAACTTTCACAAAATGAACATAAATTAATACTGGGACTAATCGGCTTTAAAGATCATGTTTCACTGATCATTGCAACAGCCACTTAATGAAAGTTTGAAAACCATGGTCAAAAGCAAACCATAGTCTCTCCATCATGAAGCACAAATAGATATGGCATCGACTAATAGAACTTCATGAGGGGAAATACGGAAATATGTACAAACACCACAAAAAAAACTATCCAAATTCCGAAACACGTTCATCCCTCAGCAATTTTTATGTTCGGGCATTTGTTATGATGTGGTCATATGGCATCCTACATCATTCACAACCAGCCATCCGATTTTCTTATCAAAAAGATAGAAAAAGAAGATAATTATGGAGGAAAATTTCTTAGACAGAAGTGACTATTTAAGGCAGAACATTTTAAGGCTAAATAATATAGAATTCCTCACCTCGTCCAGTCCTCTTTGTTAGTTTTAGACATTTCTTCCCCAAACTCTTTCTGAGTAAGCAAACCAGTCTTCCGTGCCTGTTTAAAGGAGACTGAAACCGGCAGTGCTTTTTGCATTTTCCTATGTGGAGAAAGATCTGCTGGTGATTCTTGTGAATCATCAGTAACAATATGGCTCTGCAAATGCTTATCTGAAAGTGATCGATCTCTCCTCACATCCTTACTTTGTTTCCTTGGAGGTGAAAGATCAGATCCATGTGATATATGAGCACCATCAGCATAGCCTGAAGTTCTTCGTCGAGGAGGAGAAAGGTCAGATAACCCTGCAGCCTTGTGATTGCCCCCTAAATTTGCTTTAGACGCCTGCCTATCAGATCTCCGAGGTGGTGACAAATCAGACTGTGGAGAAACAGATCGTGCAGGTTTTACATCGGATTCAGGGGAGGGAGTATGGTAACGTTTCCTTCGCTGTCGTGGAGGTGATAGGTCAATATCTTTCTGTGCACAATCTCTATAAACATTCTGCTTTTGTGGTTGAGATAAGTCAGATCTTGGAGACTTAGAGTTTGTAGACATTTCCTCGTGTTCAAGTGAGCCAGGATTTTGCCTCTGCCTCCTCCGTGGAGGTGAAAAATCTTCACCTTCTTCACCAGATACTGAAGGCTTCAACTCATTAGATGGAGAAGGTGTATCATTCCGAGCTCTTGTTCTACGAGATGGAGATAAATCACCATTCACCATGCTAGAATTTGCATGGTTTGGAGAGAGTGAAACCCAACCACTTCCATCTTCACTTATGGAATTATATGGTCGCTTTGCTTTTAGTTCTTCAAGCCTCCTCATTCTCGTAACCTCAATATCTTCATCGACTTGGGGCTCCTCATCTACAGTATAGGAGAACGGAGATGTAAAAACAATAGCCAAAAAATCCCTAGGACAAAATATACACATTCATAAACAACACTAATACTTTACCAGTCGAATTATCAACATTATCCTCTTCAATAATTATTGGCTTCTGCCAGACAGGATCTTCGTCCACGACTAAACACCTAGAGCATTTGGTTTGGTTGCTGTTGCGGTCCTCTTCTTTTTCTTCTTCTTTTTCTTATCCACCTCGGTGTTACTTTCATAGCGTTTAAGATATTCCTTAAGGGACTTTGATTTCGCAGACATCGTTTAATCTCCCCAACCCTGCACCATATGATTAATCAAGTCCAAGTACATGAAACCAAAAATAGATAAGCACTCAAAAGACTGTATAATAAGAAAGAATACAAAAAGATATCGCAAGGTAACAGTTACATCAACATCACCATTCAACATTCAACAATTTGAAGAGTCTCAAACATCATACATTTTTTCAACCTAGCACTAAGGCATTCCGATAGAAGAATCACTTACCTTGTGTTAGCAACTTACAGAAAAGCCACAGCCAAATGTCCTCATATCAACCTAATATAAATTTCTGAAATTAAAACCAGCCTTAACAAATCCCAAGACTTAATACTATTAAATAACCCAAAGGAGTACTTAGGAGAGTAGCTAACTCAATCTTACCTAACATAGTCCTTAATGTCTCAAAATGGCCGATCCAAACCTAAACTTCAAGGGATCCAATGGCAAGAAGCTAATCTTGTGTACTTCAATCAAATACGAAAGAGTTCATAGTAACTAGATTCTTACCAAAGGGTTCAGATTCTTGTTGGTGAAAAGATTCTAACTCACGGATCTGAACTTTAAACATTATGGCAATCTGATTTGGGATTGTCTGGAGTGTAGGTCACGGCCAAGGATCGATGAACAGCCAAGAAAATGCACTTAAGAGATTACACTTGGGTCATTGTCACCCAAAGCACGTTGTCACTGTCCTTCAGCTCGAGGGTATCATTAGAGATGAAAACAGCTGCATGGTCGCTGGAAGAGAAATGCATAAAAATAGTCGTATGGAGCAGTGATCGAAACCATCGCACTGAACAACAAGCAAAAATTGATGAAGAAAAACAAGATGGTTCTTTTGTTACTTTCAGGCGATTGGAAAGCAAGGAAATAGTAACAAGATACCATCTCAATTCATCCTATTCCATCATATTTTATTTGGAATGTGATATGGTTCCAATGGATGAACTGCATATGGACAGTTCATCTCAATTAGGTATTTATAAAATATCATCTCAATGCATCCTATTTCATCGGATCTAGAATGTGATATGATTCTGAAGAATGAACTGGATATGGACATTTCATCGACAGAGTCCTATACAGGCCCAAGTGAACGAGAGGAATGCAACAAATAGACGACATTGGGGGCAGCAATATGCGGGAAGAAGAACAGATTTTGTTTCTTGTGCTCCTTTTTTTTTCTCATTCTTTTATTTTCCTTTTTTCTTCCCTTTTCATTTCCTTTTCTTTTTCTACAACTCAAAGCTACACTATATTCCAAACATGGGGAGAAATAACTTGGACTTTTCAAGCTTCACTTAATTAAATTATCAAAATTAATAACTCCAACAAATCCAATAAGAACTAAATTAATCCAAAATATATGTCAAAAGTAGAAATTAATCTTAGGGAAGAACATAGCGCATTACATCTCGCCTCCATTTCTCTTTCTATTTCTCTTTCTTTCTTCTCTTCTTCTCCTTTCTTTGTCTTTCACTTCTTCAATTTCTTCTTCTCTTTCTTTCTTTTCTATTCTTCTTCTTTCACTTTTTTTTCCTGAAATGCGAGACGTTACAAACTCTCCACCTTTAAAAATAGCCGTCCGTGAAAGTTGCTAGGTCTAATAACTTTGAACACTTGGCCTTGATTTCATCTCTTCTTTACCAAGTCACTCCTAAACTTAAACCTTTGGCCAGATTGGTGTGGACACCTAAATTAGCCAAACAGCTCTAGCTCTAAGATCACTTAACAAACAATCGTCAAGAAAACAAAAGATGGAACACTAAGGACCAAGAATAGTCCTAGTGTAACAAATTAACAAAACATACAGTGGGTGAGAAGCAAATAAAAGGTACGAGTCTAGGGTAGTGTTCCTGTTGCAACTATGTTAGCATATCCCACAGCTTCCTCTATGAGCAAAAACATGTGCTTTCTACTAGCCTCCTTGTGTTCGTGCTAAAATAGCTTTGGGTGTTGGCTTGTGAGAATTTTGCTCACCCTTGGTCAGACACGACCTTGCAAAGTGTCCCTTTCTACCACAATTGAAACAAGCTCTCTACTTTGTTCAGCATGGCTCAAAGTGATGCTTTTGTAAACAAAGGGCATAAGAAACAAGTAAATTGCTTATTGTTGAGGAACCCCCTGAGATTGAGTAGATAGAAAAGGAGATTTTCTCTTGATTCTATAAGTAGGCCTGATCACAAAAAGTGGTTGCACCTTTCCTAAGAGACTTTTTTGGTTTCTTGGGATCTTAGTCTCTCTTGCCAAGGTCTTCCTAGGTCCTTCTCTTGGTGAAGGGTTAACCTCATGTTTAGTCAACATAGAGCATAACTCTTTGTAGGGTCATCATGTCGCTTCCTTTTAACCCCAAATGAAGTGCCTACTTCTTCAGGCTACTCCAGTCTTGGAACATCTCTATCTAAAATCATGGCACTCATAACTACAGCGGCATAAGCATTCAGTCGTCGAAATGCTATTAGTCCTTTTATATCTTTACGAAGGCCCTCAATAAACCTCCCCACCTTCCTCGTTTCTGTGTCGATCTGATAAAGAGTAAAGCAAGAAAATTCAACATACCCCCTCTCATATTGTATCACTGACATGCTCCCTTGAGTGAGTAATGAAAACTCCGCTTCTATACCTTATTCTATAGCATCAAGGAGGTATTGATCAATCGATAGATCCTTGAATCAAGCCCAACATTGTAGGTCATCCATGCAAACCATTAATGGATGCACTAAACTCCATCAAGTGATGAGAGGAGAATGAGAAAGGCCATTAACTCTGACTTAGCAACCTGTTTCTAGGACAATATTTAGGGACCACTTCGCTTTGATATCAACTATAACATCCCCAAATTTTTATGCTAAATTAGGGCACATTACCAAACTTTAATACCTAATTAATCTCAAGTTCAACATTAAGACAATGTAACAGACTAACTTGTTCACCCAACATACTCAACATTCTCAAGATTCATCAGAAGCAACATAGTTCAAATAAGCGTACATCAAGTAACATAAGCAATTAAATACTGCAGCATGCTTAGCAAACAGCAAACAGACCCAACAGTTAGAATTCTACTCCTGTTGTGTTCCTAAACTAGTCAATAGGCTCCTGAAACAACAAGATCATGGTCTGAAGGTTAGAACTCAGTTCCAAAACCTTAATCGAAGTTAATGGCTGTTCAGGAGGGTTTATCAACTATTTCTTACCCACTAACAACCTTAATCATTGACCAAACAGTCCGAATTTAGTCCAAAACTACAAATAGGATAGTTCTAAAGGTTAGAAGCTAATTATAGCACTAATATGAATTTGAAAAGGTCCAAACAGAACTGCACCACCTCAATCTTATCAAAAACGACTCCAGTCTTTGCTGAAAAGTTTTCAAAGGAGTCCAAAACTAGTCTAAGAAAGAGCTTCCAAGTGTAAAGAACAATTTTAAAACACTTCATTTGAGTTCAAAAGGAATTTTGAGCATCTTTACCCAATGAATCTTATCTAAAAGGACTCGAATCCTTGCTGGTTGGTGTTGGATTCGATTAGAACTCTCAGATCTAAAGTCGTCCTTCGTGGGTCCTCCGATTGGGAATCTAAGCTGTGGGCACTCAAAATCAATCCAAAAATAGAGTGGGTATTGATGTCTGAGGTTGTTTGAGCGTGGGTAATGGCTGAAAGCTGCCTTCAAATTCAACTGCTAGTCAGAAGCTTGCACCGCTACGAATCGAACTGCCAGCTGAAGCGTCGCGTGAAACAGCAAGGGCCGGACGCCGCTGCTGGCCGAGGTTCGCGTGGGGTTTCTCGCAAACGGAGCTCACGCCGGAGAGATTCCCCGAATCAAGTAAGCTACGGTCAAGAAATAAAACAATAATTTTTAAATTTAAGAAAAATAACAACAAAAGTTATTATAAAATTTGATTTAAGATATAAAGATATTGTTGGAATATATTTTATATAGTTGTAATCAGGATGACGTTGGAGTTGGTTGGTAATATACTTAAAGAGTTGATCAATAGTATATTTTGTCACGACCTAATTTTAGAGGCTTCGAAAATGGAACCACGACAAAAAAGACTAAAAGCTAAAACAAATAACAATAAATAAAAAAAAGAATTTAAAAGAAAAGTAAAATAAAAGAGGAAAATACAAGGAGACAAGTTTAATTTTTCAAATGGAATACAAACTAAAAAAAATATACAAATATAAAAGGAAGTTACAAAAAATTTAGATTAACACTCTAGAACGACTCTCTCTATGACCGCACAGCTCTAGAACGCTCCTCCACCTCAATCGATAGCTAGCGAACACCTGAAAAAAAAAAGGAAAAACTAGGATGAGTATAAAAATTATATTCAGTAAGTTATCTACTTGTAGGCTCTCATGGCATCCTAAGCTTAACCGAATTCTCATGGACTCCTAATTGGCTCTAGGACATTTGGTTCTGGTCTTAATCCCTTGGACTTGCCCCTTAGAACTGGTTTGTTTTTTGTCAATGTTACCGGTTAAAACACCTAGAGCATATGGTTCTGGTCAATGTTACAACTTTGTTTTTAGTATCTGCATTATCTATTAACTCTACTAGTTCTAATTCATGGATTCTTGATAGTGGAGCTACAAATTATATAATATCCAGAACTTTTGTTATGACTGAACCAAACATTGCAATCATTTCTACAATAAATTTGCCTAATGGAGGGACGACACAGGTGTCACGTACTGACAATGTTTCTTTTAATCTTAACCTTAAATTAAACAATGTTTGTGCCTTCTGAGAATGTTTGCTTAAACCACCACACCAAATATGGGGTGAAAGTTATCTATTTATAATCAAATAAATGATTTAGAAAAAGTTATAAATGGGAAGAGTAATAAATGGAAAGATACTTGTGTTGTGGTAAGAAGGCAAATATCTATATTTGCCTTACAATAAAATATCAAATATCCCCCCAAGCGGATCGTCGGATTTGAACGAACGTGAAGCTTGGATCTGAAAAATTCAAAGAGAGGTCGAGAAACGCTTTTCGTGAAAATGTCGACAACCTAGTTCGGAGGAGGCATAGAGAAACACTTTCTTGGGTATCGAAAACTGCAGAGGAATCGACGCTTAGCGGCAATGCTGCCTTGGCATCGGCGAGAATATGTCTAACCTATGAGAAGGATCATCGCTCAGCGATGATGCTGCCTTGGCTCCGGTGAGAATATGTCTAACCCAAGAAGTAGAAGGGGAAACATAGAGCAAGGGACAAAGAGAATGTTGAAGTCGGAAGAATCGCCACAGTGGGCGAAGGAGCCAATTTTGGCGAGAAGGGCGGTGGCGACTTGGTTGGCAAAGAGGCCAGTGCAGCGCCCAGATTCCAAAGATAAATCTCTACAGAAGGTCGATGGGCTTATCGAGATTCCATATATTTTCGAAGAGAATAATGATGAGGATCTTGAGATTAGGGTTTCTATGAAGGATGAAGGGTTGATTGGGAAGAAAATGAGAGAGACTATGTTGGCTAAGGGGAAACTGATTGTATTGAAGAAGGTGAGGTTGTATGTACGGAGTATGGCGAAGGGTGATTTGGAGGTTAAAAGGGTGGAAACGAAGAGTAATCAATTGGCTCCGCATGTGGCAACCATGGAGACTGCCCCTGCGATGTCAAAGCGAGCAGTGGTGGTGGGGAAGAACAATAGAGGATTCAAAAGTCATTGAAAAGAAAGGATCGGGGTTGCTAAATCGAAAGAACTCTAATACTATGAGAATGTTTACTTAAATCATCGCACCTAAATGGTATGAAAGTTATCTATTTATAATCAAATAAATTACAATGATATGGAAAAGTAATAAATGGAAAGATACCTATGGTAAGAAGGCAAATATTGTCTTATAATAAATATTGTCTTAATGTACATCAGCAAACTTACCAATGATTTGAATTTGTGTCACCTTCTATCCAGATTCTTGTGTTATGCAAGAAGGGCTACGGGGAAGATGATTGGGTCGGGTAAATAATTCGAAGGTCTCTATCATATTTCTTCATCTCCAATCAAATCTTCAGCTCATCAAGTATCTCAGTCATTTGATTTGTGGCATTTATGCTTAGGTCATTCTTTATTTTCTCATTTTAAATTTCTAGCGAATCAATTGCATCTTAATAATGACTTTTTCTCATAACAGTAGTATTTGCCCATTAGCAAAACAAACTAAGTTATCTTCTCGAAGAAACTCAAAACAACACATTCTGCCTTTGATGTATTACATTATGATGTTTTGGGACCCCATAAAATTCCTATCTCATTCTAGTTTGTGTTTTTTCTGACTGTTGTTGATGATTTTACTCGATGTACTTGAGTTTTTCTTATGCAATATAAATCAGGAGTACATTATTTGTTAATGAGCTTTGTTAATTTGTTCAAACCCAATTTCACACTATTATCAAGATAGTACAATCAGACAATGAGACCGAGTTCCTACCTTTGCAACCATTTTTTACTTTTTGTGGCATTGAATTTCAGCGCACTTGTGTCTATACTCACAACAAAATGGAGTCGTAGAACGTAAGAATCGTCATATCGTAAATGTAGCTAGGTCTCTTCCCTTTGAGTCACAGGTTCCACTTAATTTTTGGGGAAAGTGTATTTTAACTTCAAGAAACGATAAACATATCGAAAGAGAAAGGGGATGGGAAAATCGCAAATTTTCTACAATGAACTATTTGTGCTTTGGAGAGAGCAATCGATCTGCCTGTCACCACCTCGATGCGAGCGCGAACGTGAAAACTGAAGCGCGAGGGCTTATCGAAGGAGGAGGAGGGGAGAAAGTTGAAACAAAATTTAATTTCAAAACAAACCCTAAATTAATAATAATTCTCAAAATTACTTTCAAATTTTTAAAAAAATTGATAACATTTTTAAACTCTATAAAAACACTTTTTAGTTTTAGATTAAAATTTTTTTTAATTTTTTATTGAATTTTTTCAGAATCATGCCTCAATTGAGAATCGCATTAAGAACACATTATATACGGAAAGTATTGAATGCATTTGAATTATGAATTGACAAGGAACATGAATATCAATCTCATAAATTTCTTTCATCGCAGGTGAATTTTATGAACACTTCGAAAAAAAAAATGCAGTCGAACTGAAAACAATCACTACCAGTTTAATCTAATTATGTAATTTTCATGCGACATGAAAATTAAACAAACAACAAGAACAAATTACAACAAAGACTCTACTCCAGCATATTCAGTCGTCGCGCGACAGAGTGGTTTCCAGAGATATGTAACGACGACGGCAGACATTGGTTGTTTTCAGCAAGGTGAATCGATGGCATCGGTGACCATTGGAGGCTTTTGACGAGGTCAATTGATGGAGGCGTCGACGGCCATCGAAGATTTTCGTAGAGGCCAATTGATGGAGGCGTCGACGGCCATTGGAGATTTTCAAAGACGCCAATTGATGGAGGCGTCAGCGGCCGTTGGAGATTTTCGAAGAGGCCAATTGATGGAGGTGTCGGCGGCTGTTGAAGGTTTTCGACGAGGTCAATTGATGGAGTCGTCGGCGGCGGTTGGAGGTTTCCGACCAGGGTAATCGACGGAGGAGTTGACGGCTGCAGAGCAGGTATCGGAGATCCTTCTGTTCTGATATCCGTAAATTTCTCCACTCTCTCCGCCACTTTTGCTCTCAGTTCCACCAACGACGACCGGAATCGCTTCAGTTCGTCGATTTTCATAGATTCCAGCGGCTCATCCCACCAAAATCGATCGTTACTCGAGCGCTCTGCCGCGCGCCTCTTCTCAATGTCGAACTCCGCCGCCACATCGTCAAAATCGCGGTTCAACTCCTGCAGAGGGAAGTAGGCCTCAGCCGGCTTAGGCGGAGAAGAGTTTCCAGTGAGAAAACGGTCCAAGAGCGACTCAACATTGGGATGACCGAATGTATAGAGCTTGTTGCTAGCAGAGGAGACGAGGATCGCGATCTCAGCACCGCACAGAACGGAAAGCTCCGCCGCCTTGTTGAAAAGTCCGGCGCGGCGTTTAGAGAAGGTAACCTGCTGGCTACTCTTCTTCTCAAGCTTTTTGATTTCAATTTTCCGACGGCCGAGAGATTTCTTCATGGTCGACAATTTGAGAGAGCAGTAGAATGGGAGTGTTGAATTCCGGAAAGAAATACAGCTGTCGTCGACCGTTGAGACGCGCCGATGATTTATAGGCGTATAAAATCATTTTTAATTATATAAATTCTGATTCTTATTAAAAATATAAATATTTATTTATTTATACGCATTAAGTTTTTTCCTTTTTTGTTTCAATTTATATAAATTAGGGAAAATAACCTCTTTTTTTTTATTAATTTAATTCTTACATCATTTTTTAAAAACAATTACCCATGGTGGCATGGTCGGGTGCCCGTGGTCGTAGTCATATAAAGTTGTTTTTTAAAAACAATTATACAGTCATGTTTGTTCAAGGCGTTTTACTCATGGTTGCATGCCCGTTATATGCTGAAACCCTTTCACTTTATTGCTTTCATGATGTATAAGTTTCTTCTTGTGTTTTCTAAGTGTATGACGCTTTCGAATCATGTCTACATCCAGTAGACATAAAATGCCCCATAATGTACTATAGGGGATACGACTAGTCGTCGACTCCTCCCACCAAGACTTTGTATGAGCGTCGGCAAAAGCACGTCTACGCCTGCCAGACCTAAATCGTCTTAAAATGAAGAGGATGTGACTAGTTGTCAAATTCTACCTACCCGAAAAGTTATATGCTATTTTAAGTCATTGTGTTGTCTTTTGCTCGTAGTCTTATAAAGTTGTTTTCGATCTTTCTTTCAACTTTGCTTTCAAACTCTTTTAAAAAATCTTTCTGCCCCATTTTCTAAAATCTTCTTCTCAAAACGAGTCAGAGGCTTGAGAATACATTGCCCAGTCATAGGTTACATGAACCCAAATTGGCTTGACTTAAGCAGTATTGGAAGTGAGTACCACACAATCACAAAAGTCTGCGGGCAAGAAAAGTGCGATTGTGACACTCATCGTCCTCGCTGGCACTTGTTGCTCTCTCTAATCGATGTGGGTTTTGCTCATCCCCTTTCTCTTTCGGTATGTTTATTTTAACCGAAGTTAAAATGCACTCTCCCCAAAAATTTAGTGGAACATATGACTGAAAAAGAAGAGACCTAGCTACATGTACGATATGACGATGCTTACGTTCTATGACTCCATTTTGTTGTGGAGTATAGACACAAGTACGCTAAAATTCAATGCCACAAGAAGTAAAAAATGGTTGCTTTCAATTTCGTTGCATTTTTTTTTTCAAATTGTTCATAAAATTCATCTGCGATGGAAGAAATTTATGAGATTGATATTCATGTTTCTTATCAATTTATAATTCAAATGCATTCAATACTTTAAGTGAATGTTGAAATTACATCTTTGGAACGTAATTATACTTGGTCTTTCGTTCCTCTACCATCTGACCATAAAGCTATTGGTTGTCGTTGGGTGTACAAGATGAAATACAACTTTGATGGTTCTATTGAACGTTATAAAGCTCAACTGGTAGGTAGCAAAGAGATACACTCAAGTTGAAGGTATTGATTACAAAGAGACATTTTCTCCTACAACAAAACTTACTACACTTCGTTGCTTACTCACTATTGTTGCTGCTTGAAAATGGTTCACTCATTAGTTGGATGTTCAAAATGTCTTTCTCCATGGTAATCTAGAGGAGAAAGTTTACATGTCGTTACCTCAAGTTTTCTCCAACAGGGGAGAATACAGTATGTCGGCTACATAAATCTCTTTATGAGTTAAAACAGGCTTCTTTGGTTCTCCATATTCTCTACCACTATACAAAATGCAAGCTACACTCGTCAAAAACAGATTACTCTTTATTTATTAAGAGTAGAAGTACTTATTTCACTGTAGTTCTTATCTATGTTGTAGATATTCTATTGACAGACAATGATCTCAAACAAATTCAATATCTCAAGACTTGTTTACTCGAGAAATTCCTTATCAAAGATTTAGGGAATTTGAAATATTTCCTAGTCATTGAATTTTCTCGATCTAGAAAAGGAATTTTTATGTCTCAAAAGAAGCACACTTTAGACATGTCTATTTTTCAAGATACAGGTCTTACAGGAGTATATTCAGAAAAATTTCCTATGGAGCAAAATCTGAAACTTTCTTTAATGGAAGGAGAGAAGTTGAATGGTCCAAGCAAATACCTGTTTAGTAAATTAATATATTTAACTGTTACTAGGTCTGGTATTCAGTTCGTATGCTTAGTCAATTCATGCATGAACCAAGAAAACCACATTGGGAGGCAGCTCTTTGAGTTTTGAGAAACATCAAAGGTATTCATGGTCAAAGACTTCTACTACCATCTGAAAACAACTTGAGATTACAAGCACATTGCGATTCTAACTGAGGTGGTTGTCGAACTTCCAGACGATCTATTTCTGGGTTCTGCATCTTCCTGTAAAATTCAATTATTTCTTGGAAGTCTAAAAAGCAAACCAATGCGTCCAGATCATCGGCAGAAGTCGAGTATCAAGCTATGACAAATAGTTGTTTAGAGTTAGCTTGACTGAGATACATTCTTCAAGACTTGAAAGTTCCATTGTCCGAACCAACATTGTTGTATTATGATAATCAAGCAGAATTGCATATAACAATCAATTCAGTTTTTCACGAATGTACGAAGCACATTGAAATAGATTGTCATATATTTCGGAGAAAATTACAAGCTGGAATCATCCAATGCAATTGTCAAATGTTTTTACTACAGTTTTGGGAAGACAACAATTTAATTTTCTAAAAAACAAGTTGAGTGTGATTGATATACTCTCTGAGAGACATATTATGAAATTTGATTTAAGATATTTGTGGAATATATTTGGTTGCATTACTATAATTAGTTGGGCAATATATTTTATATAGTATAATCAGTTAGATTTTCCACCTCATTTTATAGAGTACTATCAAATCACTTGAACAAAGTACACCATAGAGTCTGCTCTAAGGCTTCCTTCTTTGAAACTCTTGAACAATCTCTTTTGATCGAGGCTCGACCCATTCTCGAAAGTTCTCAAATAAAGTACACTCTTCATTCGACACTTTGGTCACTTTGATTATACCTTCCGAGATTTCACAATTTATTTGTTCGACACTTGAAGATTCTATTGACTTGATTAAATTAGCGGTATGACTTCGATATCATGTTAAGAATCACCCATATCGATAAGAGTATTATTGAAATTTTTTAATATTCATAAATATATATAGAGAGAGAGAAAAAAAGAGATTTTAAAACAAATTAATTTAATCTTTATTCATGTGGTAAAAACTGTTTTTACGAGCCCTCTTCCTTGCGTTCTGTGTTTAGATACTGTTTTAGTGAAGTAGGGTATTACAAATTAGGGGTGTACATTTGACCCGACAACTTGACAACCTAGACCAACTCAATCCGAACTATAAGGGTTGGGTTGAGTTGGATTAGCGTTTTGGGTAGGGTTGAGTTCATTTTTCTGAACCCGAACTAAATCGGTTATGTTTCGGGTTCGTGGATAAAACTTTCGGGTTGACCTGAACCAAATAAAAATATATAAATTTTTCAACCCAACCCAACCCAACCCTCTATATCCCTAGTGTCAAACTCGGGTGTGGGTGTATTTAGAGAGGTCGAGGTACCACTCTGTCAAACATATTAATACGGAAAGATTCTTAACATAATTTATATATTTTTATTTGGCTTGGGTTAACTCGAAGATTTTATCCACGAACTCGAAACGATTCAGTTCAGGTTCAGAAAAATGAACCCAACCCTACCCGAAATGCTAATCTAACCCAACCCAACCCTTATAGTTCGGGTTGGGTTGGTTCGGATGGTCGGTTGAATGTACTCCCCTATAAATTACATATTTAGTATATTAATTTTAAAATTTATGTCTATTAAATTCACATTTTTAAAAATAATAAATTTAATCAAGAGATAGTATATACAAAATTAAAAATTTAAACCACGTTTAATAATTATTTAATTTTTTATTTTTGAAAACTGTCTTTATTTATTTTTTTTACAAATTCTTATTTATAGTTTTCGTTCTTTAAAGTAAATATTTAAATTCTTGATTAAATTCCAAAAATAAAATTGTTTCTTAATTTTCAAAATTTAACTTGGATATTGAAAATAATATTGAAATTTAGGACTGATTAATCTTTAAAAATTAATAATTAAAAGTTTAATTAAAAACGGAAATTGAAAAAAATATAAAGAAAAAAACAGTAGTCTGTTCATCAGTTTATTGATCGAGTTTCCCAATTTTAGAAATACAATCTGGCTCTCGCTCAAGAGTAATATGGTATTTCTCGAGCAAGCAGGCCATTAGATTGTGATTGTGTTCCTGTGATTCAATGGATTCATCATCCAGTTGCCCTTTCTGCGACCAAGTTGTTCCATCAAAAGAACTTCAGAGGTACAATTCCTACCGCTTCTGTTGTAATTTCGATCCATTGCTTTGTTCTTTGATTACGTAAACCGACTCTTTCGATCCTCATATCCAAATTTTGCTCACTTTTGATTCGAAAGCTTCTGTAGCTTGGGTTTTCTGAACGATTCAGGAAGGTCTCTTTATGTTGTTGCCGTTGCAGGCACGCTAATGGTCACTTTGAAGATGAAGACAATGACGATAAACAACGCCAACTTGCTAGGGACTTTGAGTTGGCCCAGCAGATGGCTCTTTCCTCTACTCCTTACGACAATGTAAGTTGTTCCAACTTTTTAGTTCCAGTTGCCTTGGTTCTGCTGTTTTAGTTGTTTGTGGTTTCTAGATGATTCATACGGCTTCATGTCAGTAATTTGGTCCCTGAATGGTTCTTTTTGTAGGCTAATCAAGAAACCATTAAGCTTGAGGGATCTTTGGATAGCAGCAAGTTAAGTTGTGAGAGGGGGGCTTTGGTGAAGGAAAAGTTGAATGTTAATGAAAAGATCTCTTCTCTGATTGGTTTACAGAATAGGAGTGGTTTTTATAAGGTGGAAGGTGGTCTGATGTCTTTATTAAGAAATTGCTTAGAATTAGAATCTAGTGACTCGACTAGTATTGTGTCAGGGTATGTTGATCACTATCAGTGTATTGAATTTGAGGATCTTGGGTGGGGCTGTGGATGGCGGAACATTCAAATGCTTTGCTCTCATTTGATAATGCAAAGACCAGAAGCTAGAAACGTTTTATTTGGTGGATCAGGAGTTGTTCCTGATATTCTATCACTTCAGAGATGGCTTGAGATTGCTTGGAAAAAAGGATTTGATGTACCTGGTGCAGAGCATTTTAATTACAAAATTTATGGCAGAAAAAATTGGATTGGAGCCACTGAATGTGCTGCCCTTTTGCGTTCCTATGGGCTTCAGGCAAGGATAGTTGATTTTGGTCCTAAAGAGTGCGAGGAACTTTATCTCTCCGTCCCTGGTTCAAGTAGTGGGGCACAAATGGTAAACTTAATTGATGCAAATAAGAGAAAAACAGCTAAGGTTAATGGGCCCATGGATAGGTTTCTTGTAAGTAGAAATGACGGTGTTCCACAAACTGGTTCTAGTGGGCATGAGAAGTCCAAATATTCTCGAAGTGTCTTGGAAAATAAGTCCACTCAGAAAGCGAAAGGTCATCAGGTTCTGGTTGATTGGGTATGGAATTACTTCTCTGATGGAAGGATATGCACGTATAGTCACCAGCACGTTAATGTTAGTGGAAAAACGTACGTCTTTAATTGGCATTTAATCTATCTTTTTGTGTTTATTTTAACATCCATTTGTCTATGTATAATGTGTTTGGCATTAGATAATTGTAGATTGTTTTGCTTGAGAGACTTTTTGGAAGGACTCTTAGGATATCATCATCTCAATGCTTCTAAATGGGGTCTTCTTTCTAAGTAATTTTGTAATTATTCCATTTTAACTCATTGGAGAGTATTTTTCTAATTCTCTTTCGTTTCTTTTGGTGGATTTCTTGTGTGCCTTCCCTTGTATTCTTTGGATATTAATAAAGCATGACACTCTGTTTGTCTTTTCATATAAAAGTACATTATGTATATATTGATTATCATGATGATGTGGAAGGTGTCACGACATGTTTCAATTTTCAAATGGTTCCATTGATTTGATCAACATAGTTTCTTTTCTGTAATACAAGAAAGAATGTCCCATCATTTTCTTTAACTTCATTAGATCTTTTCAACTAGGCCATTGTTCTTTCAGCATGATGGACATTCTAGGACCATTGTGGGGATTCAAGTTAAACAGCAGCGTAATGGAATGCAGCAATACAATCTCCTGATTTTGGACCCAGCTCATGTAATTTTCTGCCCCTGCAATTTCATTTGTGTGCCCTATCTTTGCAGCTGTCATTTTTCTTTGTTGCCCAATATTCAACTGGAAAAAAGGATATTTGTTTGTTGCTTAAACATTATTAACTCGTTACTCAGCTTAAAGGTTCATTTCCTTGCAAATACTCTTAGTTGAATAATTGGTATATTTTAGTTGGCATGCATTTTTCTCAATGTGTTTGTTCATCTTGAAGTTTGCTTAAATATCACAACACTTATTGACAGGTGGTTTGAGTATGCGTATAGCCATGTGTGTCTTGATTTCATTGTTGTTTCTCGCAGTTGTATATGGATGCTTGGAAGTTCTTTACAATGGTTTTCTTAATAAAAGTTACCGTTTCTTATATATAGATATATTCATTAAAGAAAAGGAGAAACTCTTCTTCCTCTTCCTTCTTGCACTTGGAAATTTCAGTTGATTAATTATTAGGAATTGCTTTCTTTTTTTCATGTTTCATTCTTGTGATCTCATGATGTGTTATGCAGAGTACTAAAGGCATTGAAAAGGCACTTAGAGAGAATAATGGATGGCAGAAACTAATAAAAAGAGGAACTCATACGCTGAATAAGCCACAATACCAGGTTTTCTTTACTTTATGATGAACTTATAAGTTAAAATTCCAGGTTATTGGATGGTGACTATGTACTTAATAAATCTTTTTTCAGTTGTGTTATATTGATTCTGGAATTGCTGCTGGGGCTGACTTGGAATTGCTGAAGAAAATTGATAGCCTCTTTCTGGAGCTTTAGATGAACATATTGTACCTTCTTTGTTCTCTGACACACAGGCCATTGACGTATATTTAATCTAAAAAGCTTTCATTTGTAGAACCTAGTTTTTCAATTAATTAATTATTTTAGCGGTCTTTTATATAAGGATATTAGACTTCTATCCTACCTGTATGGATTTAAGATATTAATCATCAGCGAGACTCTGTATTCTGAAGAGTTTTGAATACATTCCATCAGGAGCTGTCAACAGGGAGGTATGTGAACCTATCTCCACAATCTCACCTCTATCCATGACTACAATAACGTCTGAGTTTGTCACTGTAGAGAGCTGATGGGCAACTGTAATCTGAGTAGTTCTGAGTCCATTGTTCCCGTTTATTGACTCTAAAGCACTAACTAAAGTTCTTTCAGATTCAGCATCTAATGCACTCGTTGGTTCATCTAGGAGCAAAATTGCTGGCTTCTTCAAAAGAGTTCTAGCAATTGCTATTCTCTGCTTTTGTCCTCCTGATAGTTGGCAACCTTTTTCTCCAACAAGTGTATCATATCCATCAGGTAAGGTACTGACAAATTCATGTACTCTAGCTTCTCTTGACACCTTTAAAAGTTCAGTTTCAGCGGCCTGCTCACTCCCGTAGCAAATATTATATCTGATCGAGGAGCTAAATAGAACAGGCTCTTGTTGCACAAATCCTATCTGTGTCCTCAATATTCTCAGATTGTATTCTTTTATATCCTTCCCATCAATGAGGATCTTGCCCTCTTCAGGGTCATAGAATCTGAGCAGAAGTGCCAAAACAGAGGACTTTCCAGCACCACTTGGTCCAATAAGAGCCACCTTTGATCCTGCTTTGATTTGTAAGCTGAAGTTTGTAAGAACAACAATTTCTGGCCTTGATGGATAATTAAATTTTACACTTTGAAAATCAATTCTCCCTTCAATTTTCTCTGTTTCTGGACTTTTTGGTATTTCTGGTTCAATAAGAGTTTTTCGATCAAGCGTGTGGAATGCCGGAGTTAGTATGTCAATGGCTGAGATGACAGTTGGAATTAATGTCCACAATTCAGTGATTGAGGGCACTGTGAGGGAGAAAATCTGGTATGATCTTATGCCATCTTCAAAGGAGGCTTGTCTTTTGTGAACCAAAATTGCCGTGTACCACAAAGCAATGGCATGGGCAATGTTCCATAAGCAAAGGGAGATTCCGTGAATGATTCCATATTTGATGCTTTCTCTCTTGCTTTTTCTCTTTGGTTCTTCTAATGTCATTCTTGCTCTCTTCATTATTTGTTCTTCATGGCAGAAAGATACAATAGTTCTTATGTTGGTTGCTGACTCGGATGCTAGCGAAACTAGTTCATGATGAGCAGCAGCAGAATCTCCTGCAAATCCCTTGGCAGACTTGGCTTGTATCAGGCCACCAATAAAGTGGAAAGGCATGACAGCCCAAGCAACGAGAGCCATTCTCCAGTTGACGATCAAGCTGACAGTGGTGGCAATTAGAATGGAGGAGATGCATTGCACAATAACAGACATTCGATCAGCTATTATGGTCTTTATCATGGAGGTAGTGTTCATTATTTGTGATGTAAGTGAACCAACGTTGTTTTCAGGTCTGTCAAACCATGCTACTTCATTGCGTAGTACAGCTAAAATAATTCATCGAAAAAATTGGATTAGTCTAGGTAATATTAGAAGCTTTTTCTGACTTCATAATATCCTCCTAAAATTCCCCTTTAACCAATCAAAGAAAAGTGTTCTTAAGTTGTACCTGAATAGAGAGCTTCTCTGAAGTTTTTCATTGCCTTCTCTCCCACTACTCCGAAGAAATAGTGTTGCAAGGTGTGCGTAAAAAGTGATAGTAATCCCACCAGAGAGAAGATGAGGGAGTATAATCCAACTTTGTGCTTCGCATTTTTGTGATAGTAGGCTACCCCTATTGTTATGATAAAGAATCCAAAGATAGGCTTTGAGATGCCAGACAAAGCTGCTGCAAAAGATCCAAAAATAGTCTTCATAATCTCTATATTACTCAGGCCAAACCAGATTCTAAAGAATATTTCTTTTGGTCTCTCTTTCCCTTCTTGGCTCAAAGAATCTCTTTCGAAATTTTTTGGCTCCGGTTTTTCATCTTGATCAAGGTCACAAGATGAAGCTTGTTGATGGGTACTCCCTGGTTCTGACAATGAATTTGAGTTGCTGTCCATTAATAAACAATTCATACTAGTTAGTTATGTTTTCTTTTGAAGCAAATGGGGTTTATTTAGTACGAAGAACAAACCTTGAGTCTTGAATTGGTTTGATATTATGCATGCTGAATAGGTTACTATAGAATTTACTTGTTTCTAGCAAACTTTGGTGTGTTCCTGTCTCTGAGACTCTTCCATTTTCTATGATTGCAATCATATCTGCACCAATAATAGTCGACATTCTGTGGGCAACCAAAATGACTGTCCTCTCAACTATAGCCTTTTCGAGGGCGTCCTGAACCAACCTCTCAGATTCTGAATCTAATGCACTTGTGGCCTCGTCCAGTAAGAGAATTCGCGGGTTCTTGAGAATGGCTCTCGCGATAGCTATTCTTTGCTTTTGACCTCCTGACAGTTGAGTTCCCCCTTGTCCAGCCTGAAATTTTTGACCCACATGCTTATTATTCATTTGTTAGGCATCTTGGAAACAACCATATATTTTATAGGCGCTCCTAAATGTTTCAGTATTCTATGGTAGAATTCAATGTTTTAGTATTCTATGGTAGAATTCTCAATCACCTTGAATTATTAAAATTAGGTGAAACTTTGAATTCTGGCACGAAATGGCATTGATAGCTAAGGAAAGTTGTTTTGACTCTCATAGTCTTACCTCTGTTAAGTACTGCTTTGGAAGGTCTGATATAAAAGAGTGTGCATTCGCCATTATTGCTGCATTTTCTATCTGTTGATCATTTGCATCTAGTTTTCCCATTTTGATGTTATCCTTGATGGTTCCAGCAAAAAGTACAGGTTCCTGGGAAACTATTCCTATGTTATTCCTGAGGAATTTCAGATTCAGATCCTTGATGTTCTGATGATCTATGAAAATGTCTCCTGAAGAAAAGCCAATTCAAGATTGACATGAAGGCCAAAACTAAGAAGATGATGTAAAATAAGAGAGAGAAAGAGGATGAAGAGGCAAAGAGTTGGTGGAGGCATACCCTGGAGAGGGTCATAGAATCTAGCGACGAGAGAGATTACTGTACTCTTTCCACACCCGCTGCGACCGACTAAGGCTATGGTCTGCCCTGCTGGAATGGACAAAGAAAAGGCTTGAAGGACTAGTTTCTGAGGTCGAGACGGGTAAGCAAAGTGAACTTCTCGTATGTCGATATTTCCTTCAATATGCTCCAATATCTTGTCTTCTAAACCGTCAATTGCAGGGGGCTTCCTTTGAATGACTTGGAAAACTTCCTTCCCTGCCGCCTTTGCCTGGTTGAATATTTGCATGTCTGGTGCAGCGTAAGTCAGTGAGCTGCAACCCATAAAAGAAGAGATTTTTTCATTTGATGATATTTCACATCTTTGGTTCATTTTGGATTATATATTTTGATATGTTAACATTCTTTCTTTTGTAGTTTAGTGTTAATTACTTACATTGCTCCAAAGAGAATGCTTAGAACAGCACCTATGATGTCCCCTCCACTGGCCCTTCCCGCAGTAATGACAACGGCTCCAATCCATACAATGAGACTCCAACAGCAAAAAGTGACAGTTTGAAACATTCCTATGCCCACTCCCTTCACCAATGCTTCTTGCTTGCTCATCACAATCAGTTTCTCGCATTGCTCTGCAAACGCCTTCATGCAGCCTCTCTCTCCCACAAATGCGTACACTGCTCTGATTTGAGATATTGACTGCTCCATACATATCAGGTAACATATTTGTTCTATACATTCAAAAAATAACTTGTAATTCTGTTGGCATCTTTACCTGTTGGACCAAGGAAGTAGCTTGTGATTGGTAACCCATTTTGTGAGAGGAAATGACAGTCATCCTCTTGGTATAAGTAGCCCCAATTGCAAGAACCAATGGAGCAACCAAGAGTGTGAGCAATGACACTTCCCAACAGCTTATGATAGCAATCACAAATCCACTAATGAAAGTCGCCACACTTGATAGAAAATGCCCCAACTGTATCCATGCAATATTAGAGAAGGTTTAGTAGAAAAGAATGATAAACCGTTTCTTTTATCTCTAGCATACTTGATATCATGTTAGTCGGTCTCTAATCTAAAATTGTAAGTCGATAGATAACGATAAATTTAATCATTTGTTTCATAGTGGTGTGGGAATTTAATGCTAGAAACCACGACTCTCCACAGTGGTATGATATTGTTCACTTTGAGCATAAGCTCTTGTGGCTTTGCTTTTGGTTTTCCCAAAAGGCCTTAAAAGACCTCATACTAATGGAGATGTATTCCTTACTTATAAACTCATGAGCAACCCCTTAGTTAGCCGATGTGGGACTCCTCTCCCAACGATTCTCAACATTTAACAAATTAATTGTTTACCTTTTCTCCAATGGCATCCTGTATAATGTTCATGTGACTACTGATTCCAGTGATTATTTCGACAGTCGTGAGATCTGTGTCAAAAGCACCAATTTCCTGACTAAGCACTGATTGCATGAACGCCAATCTTAGGCGAGCCGTCTGTCTCTCACTTGCATACATCCAACACCCAATTTCTATAGAGAGAATGAAAATGTAAGTATACTTTCCATATGTGAAGTGATTGATTCAAATATTGTTGAAGGAAGAAAGGGATTTTACCAAGTATTCCTGCAGGGAAAGTGGCGATGGCCATGTACCATACAAATGGAATCACCTACCAAAACATGAAAACAAAATAAATCCTCACATAGTACCTTTCTATACAAAATAATAATATGAACACAATTGGTAAGTATACCTCATAGAGGGCATCAACCATTGCATCAAGGTCATCGATATTATTTCCAAATGCATCAAGTGCTTTGCCAAGCAACAGATACCCAATTGGCTGAGCCATGCCATGGACAACAGAACCCAATGTCCCCAAAGCCATTAAGACCCAATCCAAAGCATCAGCATAGCCAAGAAGCTTGTGGAATGGCAAAGCATCATCAATGGAGGTATCTTCTTGCCTTTTCTCTTCATGAGTCATCTTCTTTTATTTGTTGCAGCCTCTAATTTACATGCAGAGCTAGAGTTCCCTTTTTATATTATATACAGCTGCAGATTAGCTGAATTGAATCAAAAGAATGTTCATGGGATATGCTGTTTTCAAATGAAATATTAAATTAGGAAGAGAAAAGTGTAGTGAAGTGGCCTTTTCTTCTTGATTTTATATGAATGTCGTTTTGTGATGATGGATATATATATGTATATATAAAATGCTGCTGGCTTTGTGGAGTGAGTCAAGAATGTGGGTAATGAGTACTTGAAGACAAGTGAAAAACAAGTTAAATAATGACGAGAGAAGAAGCCTTACCGATAATTTATGTAGAAGTCCTTTGTACTTTATGACTCATAAAGTTATATTAAGTAGTTGGACTAGGTTTGGGTGATGATAGAACCTATAAAGTGGAGGTCTAACTATAAGTGACTTGGGGTCTCTGCATGATCCTTAATCTGCGGCTAACGCTACAAAGGCAAAACTCCGCATTTGCGCTGATGATTGGTTTCATCATCTCAACTTTGATGAAATTTAGTATTTAGGGGTTATTAGTCAAGCAGTTCTAATTCTTGGTAGGTTTTTGTTTGCTTGCCCCCATAGTCCTCAGTGCATAAGGATTTAACAGTAGTTAGTTTAAAAAAAATGAATCTTGTCGGAAATAAAGCATCAAACATCCAATGGTAAGTCTAATCGTGGTTGTTTTTTCCACTATTTTGCGTCGTCGAATTGAAAAATTTGGGAAAGAGGAACGAGAGTATCTTACGTCTTGTTTGCTGTTTTTAGATACCACTGTCATCACAAATAGAGGAGGAAGGAAATCAAACCCAAACGAGGCAAATCGTGTGGATGATCATTGAAAAAATTGATCAGAAACATAGGAGAGTTTTCGGGAAATCGGGTTGAGAAGACGAAGTCCACGGGTTGGGATTCGGTTCAGTTTTGGGTGGCCTAGTAGCCGGCAAACGTTCACCGGACCCAACCTCTACGTAACTCAGTTCATAGCCCAAGTAGTAACTAGGCGTCTAGCCTAGGATCGACGCTCGGCCCAACCTATTGGACGATATCGGTCCAGCATGCAGGCGACTCGTGACCTACGCTTCAACCCACGAATTGTGCGTTAATCGGAGTTGCGACCCACGCTGCACTGTTTGGTACCGATTCCTACATTTTCAACCCTTTCAGATGTTTTTGATCTTATTAAAGACATTTAAGGTTAGGGTAAATTATTTTGAGTTTGAAGTTGGAATTATCTGTTATTTTAGGTAAATTAAGTTTGTTAATATGTCTTAATACGATATCATGGGTCCACCTAGGATGAAACGAACTTTGAGGGATAGCATCGAGCTAGCTCTAGAAATACTTAGAGATTGTGGTTTAAGCCAACCAAGTAAGTTTCTCTATTATTGGTCTAGTTGGATGAATTGTATTATCTATAATGACGCGTGTCCCGTGACCCTTGCACATGTCATATGTATAGAAGATATGCTATGCTATGCCATGTTGTTTGTTGTTATGCTATGTTGAGTTATGTCATGTATATAAGTGTTATGTCATGTATATAAGTCAAGTTATATTGTGACTATCATGTCGCATAAAATGTTATGATTTCGATAATCTATGATCTATAAACTTCCATAGACCATGATGAAAGCTATGCTATGTATGAAAGAATTGACACGGATTATGTATGTATAATCACAGATTCATTATGTTATAGATGAATGAAGGTTTGACTTACATCATAAAGTATGTTACGATTTTAAGCTATGGGGACCAATGCATCTTTGTGTCCCATGTGCTTAAGAATACTTCCTTGTTATGATGAATATGAACGCGTACATTATGACTTACGACATTTATATGTTTGTCATGATGTGATGTGAGCCCTCTCCCTCCGTGATGTTTGGTGTCACGATCATGCTTGTTTAAGGCATGTTGCTTTCATGTTAGATAAGTCTTTACTATTATTATTGTGTTAATACGAGGGTGTATAGTCGGTCACCAAAATCATGTCTGCATCCACCAGAGCTAAAATGCCACATAATGTACTATAAAGGATATGATTAGTTGTCAATTCTTCCTACCTAGGTTATATGCTATCAAAGTCGTCGTAATTGCTTCCTCGTTTTTAGCTTATAACATTATTTTCTTTAAAATTATTTTTAACGTATTTCCTCGACCACTTTTCTAAGATATTTCTCTCATAGTGACTCAAGGCTTGAGCATACGTCGATATTGTCCACAAAGTCTGAATTTCACATGGCTGACTTGTTCGCTAAGTTAGACAAGTATCGCACAATTACTGTCTTGCTACTGCACAAGTGTGATTGTGACATCTAACACACTCGGTTAGTAAGTGCTAGCCTCGACAAGCTAGGCTAGGGGGTGCGAGCTCGTCTGGTAGGCCGATGTTCGCATGTGTGGCCCGTGTGTAAAGAAGTATTACACATCCAACCTTTATTGGACTAGAAAGCTGCCTAAGGCCATGCCATGATGTTTTTAAATGATAGGTTCCACCATGTTGCATGTATTTGTATTTTTTGACCCAGACAGTGGGATTAGTTATAGAGTATTTCTTAAAATACTCAAGTCACACGCTACTTTTATTTTTCAAGTAAAGATAAGACACCCCTATACAGATGACTATGTCACGATGAAGGTCATGGGTCAAATGTTAGGGTAGTTGCATTTTGTCTTTTTGTGTCCTTAAGTTAGCATTTGAAACGAATAGGAAAAATATATAATGACCTAACATAATCTAACTTTAACTGTTTTTCACTTGAAAAATATATGTTATTTATTTTCCACTTTACTGTTTTTCTTTTTGTTGTTTTAAGGTTTTACTTGCTAGCACATCTGGTGTCTTGCTATGATATCATTAGTAATAGCCCAAGCTCACCACTCGTAAATATTGTCCTCTTTAGGCTTTTCCTCAAAGATTTAGAACATGTTTACTAGGGAGAGGTTTCTGTACTTTTATAAAAAATGTTTTGTTCCTCTATCTAACCAATGTGAGATCTTACAGAGGGTATACCCGCCTCCTCTTCAGATGTGTCCTCGACAACTTGGTAGTTGTTTGGTCTTTGCTTTTAGGGTGGAAGGGCTTGGTCGCAATCTTAGCTTATCGACGGGTCTTGCATTAGATACATACAACATTATTATTTTTTTTTTTTTTTTTAATTATTATCTAGATAAATTAGTCTAATCATATTTATCTAAGTTCTCAATATACAATTTTAAAATCTTTTTAATAGGTTAGATTGATTTTAAAGTGAAGGGTAAGTTTTAAACTATTTAAAGACTATGATGTGTAACGGTTTGAATTTAAGGGAAAAAAAAAAAAAAAAAATTCAAACCTTCCTGCCAGTAACTAACAACCCACAACCTTTTAAAACTTCATTACATGGTTGGTAGGGAGGGGGAGGGGGAGTATAAGAAGTAACCCCGATCTTTTTTAGGACTTCAACTGGGCCTTCATATTTTTGAACTAGTTTTTGGTCTTTTCGACTGCGGAATCTAATCTGCTCGGGCCTCAACTTGATGAGGACGTGGTTTCCTGCTCGAAATTGGAGGGGGCGACACTTCTTTTCTTCATATGTTTGGAAGCTTTCTTCCAATACGCCCGGACTATATCTGTTGTCTGCTTTTATTCTCTGGTGAATTTTTGAGCTTGAGGGTTTTTTCCTGCATAACGATCAATAATATGGGGTAAGGTCGGTTATCGTTCACTTACAATTTTGAAGGAGTTTTTTTCTGTAGACGAACTCGTTTGACAATTGAAACAGAATTAAGCGACATCTAGTAGTTGTATCCAGTTCTTCTGACGAGCGTCGACGAAGTGACGTAAGTATTCTTCGAGCAAGCAGTTGAATCGTTCTGTCTGTCCATCGGTTTGGGGATGGTAGCTCGAGGAGATGTCTAAAGTCGTTCCCAAGAAGACGATTAACTCAGTCCAGAATGTGCCAATGAATCTACCATCCCTATCATTGATGATGCTCGACGGAATGCCCCATAACTTCACAATGTGTGTGAAAAATAGTTAGGCTGTTAGTTCGGTCGAGCATAATTTGGGGTGGGAACGAACGTTGCGTACTTCAAGAATCGGTCTATGATAACCAAGATGACTTCATACTCCTCGACTTTTGGGAAGTGTGTTATGAAGTCCAGAGACACTTTTCCAAGGCCTTGTTGGCACCGGTAGAGGTTCCAAGAGTCCCGAGACTTTGCCTTTCTCGACTTTGTCCTGTTGGCAGATGAGGCACGTCTTGGTGTACTACATTATGTCATCTCGCATATTTGACAAGAAATACCCTTTTTTGATTAAGGCATAAGTTCGTTGCCGCCCAGGGTGTCTGGCCCATAAAGTATCACGGCATTCTTGAATGAGTTTCTTCCTTAGTTCTTGTGTTCTTGAGACGTATAATATGTTTCCCTTTGTCATTAAAAGGTCTCCCTTGACCCAAAACTGTCGTGTCTTCCCAACTTTGGCTAGTTCAACGACGGCTTTGGCCGACAGGTCTCTATGTAAATGTTCTTTGATGATGTCGCGCATCGATCCATCAATCTTACTTGAGTGAATATGGGCTAACATGCACAGAGCAGCATGTTCGCCCTTCCTGACTCAGCGTGTCGGCTGCTTGGTTACTCCTTCCTGTCTTGTGTTCAAATTTGAAGTTGAATTCAGCCAACGACTATTGCCACCAAGCTTGTTTTGCCATCAACTTCGGTTGATCGAAGAAGTGACAAATGGCGCTGTTATCCGTCTTCACCACAAATTGTGATCCCAGGAGGTATTGTCTCCAGACTCGTAGGCAATGGACCACAACTAACATTTCTTTTTCAGAGACAGTGTACCTCCTTTCTGCATCATTGAGCTTTCGACTTTCACAAGCGATGAGGTGACCTTCTTGGATAAGGACACTGCCTAGGGCAAAGTCAGAAGCATCTGTCTCTATTTAATGGCTTAGGAACATCCACCAATCCGAGGGCAAGACCCTTCGTCATGGTTGCCTTCAGATCTTCGAAAGCCATTTGATTGACATTCATTTGACTATGATCAAGGGTGGTCTTTCTTCAGAAGTTCTGTTAATGGGGCGGCTCATCGTGAAAACCCTTCGACGAACTGCCTATAATAATTTGTCAATCCCAGGAAGGATTGTACATCGGATACGGAAGTAGGAATTTTTCACTCTTGGATAGCTTTTATCTTGTCACTATCCATACTGATCTGTCCACAACTGATGACATGTCCAAGGAAGTTGATGCATGTTTGTGCGAAGACACATTTTTCTTTCTTGACATACAACTGATTGTGCCGCAGCTTGTCCAACACTAGCTTCAGGTGCATCTTGTGTTCCTCTAGGGTTGTGCTGTAGACAACTATGTCGTCGAGGTATACCACGACGAACTAATCCAGATATTCGTGGAAAACCTGGTTCATTAACGTGCAAAACGTAGCTGAGGTATTTGTCAGGCCAAAGGGCCATTACCTGGAACTCAAAAGCCTCGTATCTTGTTACGCACGTCGTCTTGGGCTCGTCCCCTTCAACAATACGTACTTGGTAGTACCTTGATTGTAAGTCCATCTTCGTGAAGTATTTGGCCCCGTGAAGCTGATCAAACAAGTCGGATACTATCGGCAGCGGGTATTTGTTGCGTACAGTCACCTTGTTTAAGGCTCTATAATGTATGTATAGACGCAACGTCCCATCCTTCTTTTTCTGAAACAGTACGAGGGCTCCATAAGGTGCCTTTGCAGGGCGAATGAATCCTGCCGCCAATAACTCATCTAGTTGTTTCCTCAATTCGGTTAGTTTAGAGGAAGCCATCCGATATGCGTTCTTTGTTGGGGGTTTAACCCTGGGGAGGAGTTCAATTTCGTGATTGATGCCTCGATGAGGTGGTAATGTTTGTGGTAAGTTCTCTGGCATTATGTCGGCATAACTGTCTAGTACATTCTTGGTTTCGCTCGAAATAGTTTCCTCAGTGGTCACTTCTTCCATCAGGGGTATAGCCATAAATGTGGGTTCCTCTCATGCGAGTCCTTTTTTCAATTGTATGGCAGAGATCATTCTAAGATTACCTGGTTGTTTGATGCTTGCAGGTATTACTGTGGGGTTGTGGTCGGTAATCACTGTTGGATGATGGAAGTCCCACATCGACTAATTTAGGGTGTGATCATGGGTTTATAAGTGAGGAATACTAACTCCATTGGCTGAGGCCTTTTGGGGAAGCCCAAAGCAAAGCCATGAGAGCTTATGCTCAAAGTGGACAATATCATATCATTGTGGAGAGTAGTGTTCGTCTAACATGGTATCAGAGCCATGCCCTAAACTTAGTCGTGCCAATAGATTGGTAAATCCTC
Source organism: Cucurbita moschata (assembly GCF_002738365.1). NCBI lineage: Eukaryota > Viridiplantae > Streptophyta > Magnoliopsida > Cucurbitales > Cucurbitaceae > Cucurbita > Cucurbita moschata. The sequence goes on along the minus strand of NW_019268526.1, from coordinate 431,717 downwards.
AAATATCGAACAAAGAACTCTTAAAGAAAAGGAGCTAAGCCCCTCCTCGAAGGCCGTCAAAAATGACTAAGACTCCAAAGGAGTCGAGCCTCGATTAAGGGGAGGCGCACTTTGTTCGAGGGGAGGTGTTGGATGATGGAAGTCCCACATCGACTAATTTAGGGTGTGATCATGGGTTTATAAGTGAGGAATACTAACTCCATTGGCTGAGGCCTTTTGGGGAAGCCCAAAGCAAAGCCATGAGAGCTTATGCTCAAAGTGGACAATATCATATCATTGTGGAGAGTAGTGTTCGTCTAACAATCACAAGCATTTTGCTAGTGGCATTGGGATAACTTTGTGTTCTAGGAGGAAGTCCATCCCAAGTACCACGCCGAAGTCGTCCATACGAACCACGACAAGGTCCATTTCTCCTGACCAGTCCCCTAATTTCAAGGGGACTCTTTTGAAGACTCCCACAATAGGTAAGGCCTTTGAGTTGACAGCTTCCATTTTTTTAGGCCCTTTTCTATGGTGAGTCCCAATCTTCGGGCTTCTTGGTCGGCGATGAAGTTGTGGGCCGCACCTGAGTCTATCAAGGTGCTCTTGCTCGGTTGTGAGTTTATTGTTGCATCTATGAACATAAGCCCTTTCTCTATTATCTCCTTTGGTTCGACCTTCCGTTGGAGGGCTGACAAGAATTTAAGCGCACCCATTGGGGGTTGTCTTGATCTTTCCTCTTGTCTTGCGTAGTCTCGACTTCTGTGTCGTTACTCTCTTGAATGGACACTTGGTAGTGCACTGAGAGAGGCCCGGTGAGGATAGTAGGACAGTTTGTGGGGGCCTTTACACAACAGGCATTGTAAAGGTGCAGTCGGGTAGTTCTTTTATGGGTAAGGTCCTCGAGATGTCCCCGCTTGGTTATTCTGAAGAGGTCTATCTGCCCATTCATTTGGTCTGTCGTTACTTCTATTTGGCCTATTGGAGCCTTCGTTTCGATGTCCCAACGACTTATATGCTTTGCCCCTAGTGTTTGGGGTTTGTGTTATTTTTCTTTGGAAACTCGCTTCGCTTCCAAAGTCTAGGAGTCTTTCGGCACTGGCGACTGCGGTGGCTAGGTCTTGAACCTTTTTCTCGTATATTTTTGTTTTGGCCCACGGTTGCAACCCATTTATGAAAAGGAATACCTTGTCTTTCTCTGACGTGCCCCTGATATCCAGCATCAGGGTCGAGAACTGTCTGACATATTCCATTATGCTTTCAGTTTGTTTTAGTGTTTCTCTTGCTATGTATTCTACGTTTTCGGGGAAGAATTGGTCCCTCAACTTTCTCTTGAGGTCTTCCCACGAGTCGATGGTGCATAATTCATTTTCAATGTCTTGCACCTTCGAACGCCACCAAAACTTTGCATCGTCCATGAGATGCATTGTGGCTACTGCAACTTTTATGTCGTTGGTACAGGCTGATGTGATTTTGAAGTACTGTTCGATATCAAAAATAAAGTTCTCCAACTCTTTGGCGTCCCGATTCCCTTTGAAGGGTCTGGGGTCTATGAACTTCAGTTTGTCGGATCCTGTATGAGTTTGTCCTGCCATGACATTCTCCACGGCTTTCATGGTCACCCCAATTTGGGTGTTCATCTCGGCCATCTTTTATTGGATGACATCGATCGTTGTACTAAATTCGTCAGCTAATCCATTAAACAACTTCATCATGGAATTTTGTAGCTCGTCGAACTCTTCGCCACGTCCCTCCTTGTGCGCGACAGAGCTATCAGGGCTACCAGCAGATCTTGAGTTGCTTGTAGGAACAACTCTTTCTTCGAGCGAGTCCACTCGAAATATTAGTTCTTTGATGGCAACCCATCCAGGCGGTTGCCCATTGGGTCGATTTCTCCGACTTTTTCATTCAATTTCATCACTCGTGCTTCCAGGGAGCAGACGGTGTCAGGGACTTCCTTGAGGAACAACATTTCCTCCTCTATTAGAGTAAGCCGGTCAGCTTGTGATTTGGGTGTTGACTTTGTCGTCGACATGGTTTCGGTCTTTACTATGTCACGGAGCTAACAAAGCTCTGATACCAATTGTCACAATCGCACTTTGATGGTAGCGGATTTGCGATTGTGCGACACTCACTTCTAAGCAACAAGTGAGTTAAGCCTATTCGTTCTCGCATCGCCTACGACCAAGCGATATATGCTCGAGCCTCTAGCCCCGGTTCAAGAAGAAGGTTTTAGAAAACGGGGGCAGAGAGATTTCGAAAGAGAGTTTTGAAAGCAGAATTTGAGAAATTGAAATTGGTGTTATATGGGAATGTAAGCAAAATGCAACAATAACGGCTTACTGCATATAACTATCAGATAGGGAGAAGTTGACAACTAGTCATATCCCCCTATAGTACATTTGGAGGCATTTCATGTCTGGTAGGCCTAGACATGATTTTTTCGAAATGTCATACTTCCTAGAAATACAAAAGTAAAACACTACAACATGGAAAGACATAAAGGACTTGGCTTGTCATGGGCATGCGGTCATGGGCAACGTGCCTTGGACGAGCATGATCGTGACACTCAGTGTTGCACCAGTCCTTTGAGTCGACCTGAGTCCCACGACTCGACCCTTACACTCGCGCCTCAACCCGAAAACAGCCCGCGACTCCTCTTGGCTCGATTCAACGACTTATCAGCTCATTTTGGCTTGGCGACTTGACTTCTCGGCTTAGGCAGCTCGGTATACAAACTTCATACTATTTTTAAAGTTTTCGACACTCGTGAAGCCATTTTTGACCTTGGTATTTGAGGTTAGTAAGGTTAATACTTGAGTGTGATATAGATTGATATAGGTAAAGTTAAAAGGTTGCATGGTTTCGAAACAGCTATTAAATAATTAATAATGACGGACTTCGACTAAGGCCAACCAAGTAAGTGACCTTACTCTGAGTGACCTTAATCTAAGTGACCTTACTTTGAGTGACCTTAATCTAAGTGACCTTACTCTGAATGACCTTACTCTGAGTGACCTTACTCTTGTGAGTGACCTTACTCTTGTGAGTTAGATAGTTAATGATGTATGGGGACCTCATGCATGTATGTATGTCATGTGCATCGAGATACTTTCCCGTTATGTTATGTTAGTACGGAAGTGTACCTTCAATATTTATGTTCGCCACTGGTGATCTGTTAGCGCATTGTGCCCGATCAAGCCAGGCCTAGGGAGTATGTACACGATTGAGTGACCTTACTCTTGTGAGTTAGATAGTTAATGATGTATGGGGACCTCATGCATGTGTGTATGTCATGTGCGTCGAGATACTTTCCCGTTATGTTATGTAAGTACAAAAGTGTACCTTCAATTTTTATGTTTGCCACTAGTGTGATCTGTTAGCACATTGTGCCCGACCAAGCCAAGCCTAGGGAGTATGTATACGATTGTGAGTGACCTTAATCTGAGTGACCTTACTCTTATGAGTTAGATAGTTAATGATGTATGGGGACTTTATGCATGTATGTATGTCATGTGTATCGAGATACTTTCCCGTTATGTTATGTTAGTACGAAAGTGTACCTTCAATATTTATGTTCGCCATTGGTGATCTGTTAGCATTGTGCCTAACTAAGCCAGGCCCAGGGAGTATGTATACGATTGTGAGTGACCTTACTCTTGTGAGTTAGATAGTTAATGATGTATGGGGACCTCATGCATGTATGTATATCATGTGCATTGAGATACTTTCCCATTATATTATGTTAGTATGGAAGTATACCTTCAATATTTAAGTTCGTCATAATATCATGCGGGTTTTTCCTTTTCTATGGCCTCTGGTGATGTGTTAGTGCATTGTGCCCGACCAAGCCAGGTCTAGAGAGTATGTATACGATCCCGCCTAGTAGATCCATGTATGTGTACGTGGGCCATGTGTAGAGAAGTATCGCGCATCTAACACTTCCCTAAATTGGAAAGAGCCTAAGATTATGTTACTGTTTTAAAATAGATCTCAACATATTATGTGTGTGATTGTATTACTAACCCCAACAGTAGGATGACTTACTGAGTATTTCTTAAAATACTCAAGCTACGTGTTACCTCTATATTTTTAGGTAACGGTAAAGCTACCATGCACGAATGATGGTGAATGTTGGAAAGGCCATGAAAGTCAAAATAGGGTGGTAGTATGCATTAGTTTTTATATTAGTAGTTGATAGGTGGTTTCTTCGTATTTCGTGTTAAAATACTATGATATTTCTAATTTCTTATTTTAAATTAAATGGGTAATTTCACAGCTTCATTTTAAAATGTTATTTTAAATATTTCCCATACATGAGAAAATTATGGAAGTTACATTATGAATTTGCTTATAAAAAAATAAAATAAAATAAAATAAAAATGGCCTAATTCCACTTTCAAGTCATTTTTTCAAAACTTAGCAATTTTTTTTTTTAATTCACTAATATTTAATAAACAATTAATAATTAGATTAAAATAAAGGTCAGACTAATGAAAGTAAGTGAATTATTAGACTTTATTTGTAATCCTTGGCTGCTTTTTTTACTCTTAGTCTCAAACCTAAATGAATTAATAAATTTTTATTATAAAAAAACTTATTTTATTTACTATTAATATTTAGTATTTTTTAAATAATTACGTAAAGTTTGGAACAAAGATTTGGACGTATTTTGAATAATCAGGTTAAAAATAAAAATAAAAATATATAGGTCAAAAAAGGTGGAACAAATGAGAACATGACATGTGGAGTCTTGGACGACAAAGGTCTTTGTTTTTATAAAACAAAGAGAAATATTATATATATATATATAGCTTTTTTTTAGATTTTTATTGTACTGCGAATCAAACTCACTAAAGGAGTATTGATTAGTTTGTTGTTTAAATTTCTAAAAGTTGTAGCCCTTTAATTTTTAAAATAATAAAGTTTACTCTTCAAACCCATAAAAAAAAATTCATATATGAGTAAAAATTTTATTCAATTGTTCAAGAATCAATTATCTGTATCTTAAACGGTTCTTCTCTTTCAACTAGAACTATCATATTGATCCAACAATTACAATTATAGAGATGGCTCGTCTTGATTTCTTTTTCTTTTTTTTTTCTTTTTTTTTTTTAGGGCTCAAATGATGTATATGGAAAGCTAGGTGAAAATTTATTTATAATCTATTAATCATAATTTGTGGTTTGTTAATGCTAAAGATTCTTATGTTCCTATAAAAAGAAGTAATTAATAGTAAGGAGCCTAATTTAAAAGAGGAGTTTTATGAGAATAATATGAAAAAAAAATTGATGCTAAAGGTATAAATTGTTTTTGTGTTGTGTTCTAAGCAAAGATGAATTTAATAGAACATCTATGTATTCTTTTCGAAAAAAAAAATAATAATAAATACTCTTGAAGTTAATAAAGTTGAATATTCTAAAATTAGAATGTTTGTTCGTAAATATAAATTCTTGGTAAAGTATATATAACCCAAAAAAAAAAAGTTAGAAAATTCGATGGGAAGTAAGAATAGGAGACAATCCAAGAAACAAAATTATCTCACCAAGCTCCCATTAGAGGAACTTATTAGTTATCTTAAGAGGTTAAGGATGAATTCAAAAAGAAGATCTTTAATCTTTCATGTAAATATAAAAACTTCATCACGAGGAAGACAAGCATTTCTCCAACAACAAAAAAAAATATGAAGTTACAAGAAACAAAAGGGTCCAGATCAGATCCAGATTATATATGAAAGGATTGTTTTCTTTTCAAAGAAATCTAAGAAGAAAGCAATGAAAACTACTTTGAATGATTGAGATCGAGATCGAGGATGAAGAAGTGGCAACCATTTGATTCATGGCTCACTGTGACAAGGACATTGAAATAACTTATGAAAGTATGCAAAATGTCATGTAAAAGCTCGGTACATAAAGTTGTTGCGAGAGATAAATCTTTACATAATGTTGTTCGTTTTTCATGTCGAAAGCAAAGACATACAGTTTATTCTTGATATTTGTCTAGATCTAATGCCTTTAGTGTCAAACCAAGCATGAAATGAATCATTAAGTTTGTAATTGCTAGCCATCTCTGACCCAAACAAGTATGGGTATCAAATGATAAAACTTAGTAAGAAGTGGATCCATAAGTTAAGAAACACCCGTTCTTTCATACACATTTCAGAGCAGAAAACCACAACACTTCACAATATGAACACAATGTGCAGCACACAAGGCTGTTGTTGACGTGTTTACCAATATAATTATCCACATAAGTTGGGTCCATATCTGGGAAACACTCTAAAAAGTTCCAAAGATTATCATGACACAATTGAAATGTGCACCACATATCATCAAGATATATAAAACGAGTCAGTTTTAGATGTTGATTCAATCAGTGGCAACTGGCAGCTAATATCATCATTCATAAGAGTATCAACAAGTTTAATGCGAACCACATTCAGCTTACACCAGAGGTGGATACTGCTTGGCTTGTTGGCGAACCCTCTTCTTGTACTCAACAGCATCCTGCACAACCATCAACTCTTCCATTTAACAATACATAATCAGAAATGGTTGGTTATCTGATTCACAAAAATTCAGGTTATTATGTACACCTAACAGACTACCAACTGCTGTCTAGCAGTTCGAAATCTCTTCGAACAGAGTTTGGTTCAAATCTGGTTGTAGGAACCAATGCCTTTCTTAGGGACATGGCATCGAAATCCGGGATCGATCCAGACCCCTTTGTTTTTCCATTTTGAAAAGCAACTATTCTCAATATCTCACTTTCCAGGTTCACATGCTGATCTAGAAACACACCTATTGTATGCCTCTTTTGTTGTATCTAATCTAGAAACAATTAATATCAAAGAATACATGAGATATTTTCTCTGGAAAACAATTTTTACACAGTTCAAACCCAGAGGACCATGCAGATAGGGCCAGCCATCATGAAAAATCCATTTCAGAAATTTTATGTGCAATACTAAACAGTAATGATTATTATACTAGAAGAGCACTGATTATCGTGGAGTCGAGGTAATACTGATGACTAAAATAATCAAGGTGAAGACACAACAGACAATCAAATAATTAACCGATTTCTTCTTTGCATTGTCGTTTTGCTACACTGCCCACCCTTGACCAACAAATGAGTCTTTTAAAACACTACACATTCGTGAGCAGGTCAGAGGCCAACTATTGAACGTGTTAAATACGTGAACTTCTGATTCCCATCCCTTCACACAAAATTGTGAACCAAATCCCTTCACTAGTGTTCTATCACCGAGTATATACCACTACATATTACACTTAGCATGGGAAAGGATTGCACTTTCCACTGCCCTATGGAGAAAAATTATAAAGCACATAACGTGGTCAGATAGATCAAAATTCAAAACGAACAATGAATCTAGTGATTGAGATACCTGGATGAAGAGATGATAACCTTCTGTCTGAGCAGGATCAGCAGGATTTGGTTGATCCAGCAAATCCTGGATCCCAACAAGAATTTGTTTAACAGTTATGGCTGGTCTCCACCCCTACACATGAAGGGAGAAAATTCAGGAATGGGTCAGGTGACGTCTCAATAAACGTACAGCAATAAGTTATAATTTACTACTCACACTATCTTCATTGAGAATTGACAGGCAGACCGTTCCTGACGGGTACACGTTAGGATGGAAGAAACCCTGAGGAAATCTACACTTTGGTGGCTTACTTGGGTAGTCCTCACTGAAGTTGAGTGTAAGGGGAAAGAAACCACCCTCCCAGTCTGTCTGTAAGAAATTAACGATTTTGTCGACTTTAAATGCTACAGAACTTCAGAGCATCGTCATACTTAAAAAGTTGGAGAACAAATTCCACAGAACAATAGACAACATGAAAAGAAGTCATGTCGACGGGAACATCAGCAGAAACATAGCACCGTGTAAATCATTGCTTTGATTTTGATTTTTGAAGAGACAAACAAATCATTTATTTGTTCACTGCTATTTTACCAAAAGAGACGATATTCGTCTGACATTTTTAACGTCAAGTGGCACGTTCCTCTATCAGTTAAATGATATTTTCTGAGAAATCCAGAAAGGTTAAGGAGTGTAAGATTTCATATAGTCTTTAAAGCTTTCCCTCGGAACACCGCCTAGAATCTTTTTATAACTAGAATTCTTTTCTGATTAGAATCAACAGGAGAACTTGTAATCCCCATGGTTTTGGGTTGATTTCTAAATCACCCTTTTGTATTTTGCTATCTCTAATGATAGTACTTCCCCATTAAAACGATATGAAGAACAACAACGACAAATTAAAGGCTCTAATAGGACAAACACCAATTTTAATTACATGGGAAATCAACAAATTAGGCAAGGAGTATAGATTAAACACAAATGACTAGACCCTTTCCAACTAAATTATTATGCTGAATATCACTATTACCAGAATGTATACTTCAAAACTAAGAGATTCCCAAACGTCTAAGGTTGCTTGAGTGAAAATAAAGTTCTAGCGTAAAGAGAGAAGATGTAAGTTTGAAGCAAAGATCAAGTACAGAACCGGTGAAGTAACCAGATAAAAAGGGAAAAGAAAATCCAAGGATAAATCAAGTTGGTGAAGGATCCATTCAAATAGACAAGAATTAGGGCATGCAAGATATTGCAATTAGGCATGAACTGCATAATATCAAAAACAACAATCAACCCATAAATCAAAACCCGAATTCAAAACACATCCACAAAAATTGCAAGAGAAAAGCATACCCCAACTTTGCCAGGAATAATGCAATGCCAAATCATCAAATTGACCGTTCCATCAGGCATAGTCTCCGGTTTCGCAACAAAACCCTAAAAAACACGAAAAAATCAAAACAAAACCAAGGTCCTTCACCGTACAGAAGACAACATAGCAAAACAAGAAGCGAATACCCACATGCGGATGATTCTTCCGCCACGACTTCCGCTCCTCCGCAAGACGACCTCGTGCAATACCACCGGACATGGCTGTCGGTCTCTGTATCAAGAAATCAACAAATCTTCGACCCCTGAATCGGCGATCCCACCACAGGAAAGAAGGAGAGAAACAGCCGGACACACTAGACTTATAGGAGGAAGAGAGAAGTAGTGGAGCAGTCGCAGAGAGTCGGAGTTGAATCAAACGTACGGCTGAGATTCATGAGTGAAGCATAAAATCGGGTTTTGAATTTGGATAAATATCGAGGGAAAATTAAATTCAAAAGTCAAATCAGAATCTGTGGGATTACTCTTTTCTTTTTTCTTTATCTCTTTTCTTTGGAGTTCGAAAACGTCGCTTGAGAATCACGCCAATTCTCGAAATGGCGTCTCGACACTTCGGCATGGCCTCATCATTCAACACCGCCGCTTGTTTTCTTCTTAAATTCCGACGCGAACAATTTCCTTTCTTTTTTCTTTTTTCTTTTTTCTTTTTTTCTTTTTCTTAAAATTCCACTTTTCCTATTATTAAATTATTAATTTTAATTAGTAACGTCCATAAAAGTTTATTAAAGTTGAAATCAATAATAATATTAATTTTAACTTTCTAAATTTACTCGAATAAAACTTTTTTGACAAATAATTTAAATTTAAAATAAAGATTCATTAAATATTCAACTAATTGGATGACAAAATCGAAAATAATTTTTGATTCGCAAATATATATATATTAGCATTTTTCTCATATTCTATACCCAATTTAATTGGTATATATTTCTTTTTTTGAGATCCGGTCTCATACCCGATAATCAAAATTAATAATGTATGACATTTCGAAAAGAAAAAAAACGGAATATTATTTAAACCTACAATTTACTTAAATTTTATTTGACTATACTGCATTATTGTCAACCATTAAAGTTATAATAGTCTCAAATTAATTTTTTTTAGAGATTCTTTTTAAAAAAATTATGGCTTTCAAAAATTAGGTGGAACGTTAAAGTATAATTTTAGTACCACACTAGTGCACGGACGTGTCAAGAACAAGCTAGGGGAGAACCTTAGAATAGAGTTGGTGGTTGAGAGAGAAGTATTATTTAGTGGACATTAAAAAAACTAAGAACATAGCACATGCTAGATGTGATAATGGTACAACCTTTAATCTTTAGGAGGGTATAGTGTGCTCATAATGATACCATGCCATTTATGGTGGCTAGCTTTGGAGGGTATGGCCAAAAAATTTCGTTGGGTTCCACATCAATTGACTCGATATACTTCAAAATTATCTATTTGTTTTCAAACTCAAATGAGAGATCGGTCGATGTGAAGAACATGTCTGAAAGTGATCTTAAAATTGTTAAAAACACTTTTGTCGTGTATAAAATACTGTGATGAAACATGTTTTTAATCATGTAAAATCATTTTATATTATATTAGAATCGAGTTTAAGAGTATATGTCAAACATTAATGTTTGAAAATGATTTTGATTTGACTAAAGTGGTTTTAACTATTTCAATATTAATATACTCGTATAAACTCTCTATTTGCATACCAGATTATATATTCTTTACTTTTTTTTTAATTTAATTCATTTACTGCACACTTTGTTATATAATTTTGAAAGATCGAATTATAAAAATCAGCTTCGAGTAACATACAATGTATGCTTTCCTTAATTCATTTAGGATGCATATTATTTGGCTCGTTCGTGCTATTTTCCAAACCCAACCGTGAGCATATAGTTAAAATTAGTTGTCTTAATATAATCTTATGCCAGCCAATCCAAACATAACGTAATAGATAAAACACCAATTAACATCTCAACAAACAATAATTTAATTTGTCTCCCGAACTAAAAAAGACAACCTCGTACCAAACAAGACAGGTTAAAAGAGTTCCATTTTAATGAGTCTCATATCAAATCAAGCTATCATGGCAACGAAACAATGTTCAAACAATAAGATGAAATAAGTGGGTGACTTTGAGTCTCAACACATGCATTTTGCATAGTTAAAATCACTACTCACAATTCAAAGCCAAAAGGTAACGTAAACTCTCCATCTCTTCCCTAATCAAATAAATTCAGGCTACAATTCACAACAATTAACTACAAAATCTTTTCTTTCATCGCTGTGTCCAAGCTGAATGAAGAACAATTTTATGTGAATATCAATGGTACAACAACAGATTGAATCTAATTTTCGCAAAGAATTTTTAAGTTAAGACCAGTAAGCCTATCAATCAATCAATGATCAGTGAAGCAGTCAACCAATGGATGAAATAGCAGATGCAGGAGAATCCTTAATATAAAGAGGAATTTTTACCTGCAACTCTCTCAGCTGCTCCACCATGTTGTAAAGAAATTCAAAGGTGAGCTTGGATTGTGCATTGAAATCTTCTCTAATGTGTGGATGAATCTTGAACCAATCTCCCAACAACTTGTGTACGTGTGAACGGATCATTCGCCACGGGACAGGGTATTTTTCACAAAGCTTCAAGTAGTCCACCAGTAGATCAGCTTGATCCAGGTTTCCATCCCTGCTACTTTCTTCACAGCCTGCTGTCCATTGCGCGGTTCGAAACCCAGCAAAAAGTGCAGGATTCTCCAGAAGGGTTTCGGCTGAAAGCACGCCCTCAACTCCAGTCTCTTGCAAGCAGTTGTGAACATCTTCCATGTGCCTTATGTTCCCATTGGCAAGAACCGGGATTCGTAGAGCGTTTTTAACAGCACTAATGGCGCTCCAATTAGCTCGGAATTTCTTGCCATCTTTTTCATCTCTTGTGCGGCCATGGACAGCTAAAAGAGAGCAGCCAGCATCCTCTAACATTCTTGCATAATTAATTGTATCCTGTAAATTTGGGAAGACTCGGATTTTGCATGATACAGGAACCTGAAGATTGGAAGCCACTTTCTCTACTATTGCTTTTACAAGAGGTAAGTTGTCCATCAAAAAAGCCCCATAATTTCCTCGCCTTGCAATACGCTGAGGACAACTGCATGAAATTAATAGAGCACTCAAATGAAGTTCAGAAACACAACTGAAATGGAGAACAATGCAGAAAATAAATACAAAGAATAAATACTAATGGGAAGGGACGCTTTACTGAAATGTAAGAGTAGCACATAGTTTGAATATTTGGTTGGGGTTGGATCTAGCACACACATACATGATGGGACCTATCCTTTAAAACAATATAGCATGACCTTGAACTCTTTCTAATTCCGGGCAATGTCGGGCCATGTGTGGGGAAGTCTCATACATCCAACCCTGCCCGAAATTGGAAAGAGCTTAAGGCTATGCTACGTTGTTTTAAGAGAGAGATTTCATCATGTATGTGTGCGCTTGCATTACCCAACCACAACAATGAGGTTACTTACTAAGCATTTCTTAAAATATTCAAGCCATGTGCTACTCTTACATTTCAGGTAGAGGTAAAGCGCCTCTACATGGATGACGAAGAATGTTGGAATGGCCATGAAAGCTAAGATACGATAGTAGTATGCAATGTTTTCAGTTTGTAGTTTTATAGGTGGTTTTTCATTTTCGTACTCAAACATTATGTTAAGGTTTTTATTTTGACGACGTTATTTCTATTTCTTGTTTTAAACATATAAGTCTAAGGCAAAAGAAAATTAGTGGTGTTACCTTTCTAAACCAAACCAAAAGCCCCACAAACCAAACATTACCCAATCTGTTCTGCCTCTGAACCATCATCGTTTCAAAATAGCCCAATTATAGCCGTTAATATTTCTGAGAAACACAATACTGACAAGAAAGGTATTGTTAAATGATCTTTAGAAAAGCCTATTGAAGGAGGCCTGAGGATATATGATCTGATAAGGAAAAACATCTACCTCCTAGCAAAGTGGATTTGCCGTTCTTATCGTGAGAAGGAGGCCCTTTGGAGAAGAGTGTTATTGCTCCAAAAAATGGAACTACTCATTTCAACTAAAAAACGGGTAGGAAATCATTATTCTCCTCAAGAAGTCCACCAAAGTCTATTGAAAATGTAGCGACACTAGTTTTCTAAAGACTTAGAGTCGTTACCATATGCATGACGTAACTCCTATATACAAAAATATTCATTTAAAACGAATTCATAAAACAATGTCATGGACTTGTATGTTTAAGAAAATGGTTTTAAAACAATACAAAGAAAATATTCAAAGTAAATTAAAATAAGCCAAGGAAAATATAAAAATAACAATGCCCGGTACGAACCTAAGATCTACGAAAATAAATGCAACTACCTTACGCAAGTTTCATGGTTTTTTGTGCGCCTTTGCATTTACCTAAAATATAATAGTAGCACATGACTTGAGTATTTCTTAAAATATTAATGAATAGAGACTTATCATTTAAAACCATAGTCTCTTAAGTAGCCTCCAGTCCGAATAAATTGGATTTGTAGTACTTCCTTACACATGACTCACATATGCGAACGTGAGCCCACCAGGTGGGCTCGCACACCCCCTGGGCCTGCATGGTCGGGATAGATAGTTGTAGCCAGACATCCAGAAGTACGACGACATCATGTATCATGCCAAGTATAATAGTCGTCATCATCATAGTATACGTGTTTGTACTTATCATAAAAGGAGAAGTATCCCGATGTAAATAGACATACAATATGCATGAAGTCCTTGTACTTTTCATCTTAATCATTCATGCAGCATAACCTCACATATTACCTTAGGAAATATGCATGCATAAGCTTCATAACATTACTCAAGGGTACTGGAAAACTCTTCATTGCCAGACATGTCCTATCATAGTGCAACATGGCATCTTATACATGCATATCATCGTAATATGAGATATCATCATACTATGTCATATCCTCATACATCTCATGTCATCATAGTGTTACATCATCGTCATAACATACCATAACACTTCAAATCATCATAATATATCAACATATATGACATGTGCATGGGCCACTGGGCACGTGTCATCATACACAATACAAATCTTCCGATCAAGCTAATAGCAGGGCCACTTACTTGATTGGCCTAGGATTTTACTCTCTAAAATGTAATTCTACTTGAGGATTCTGCTTTCTAAAATGTAATTCTACCTGAGGATTCTTCTCTCTAAAATGTAACTACCTAAGGATTCTGTTCTCTATAATGTAATTCTACCGAAGGATTCTACTCTCTAAAATGTAATTCTACCGATACTCTCTAAAATGTAATTCTACCGAAGGATTCTCACAATCATAAAATAGAATTTTAAGATGAGAATTGGTTCACCTAATTTTGCATGAAACAATTTAAACTTACCCCTAATAATTTAGACTAGCTGAACCAAATTTTGTATAAAATAATTTAAACTTAACTCAAAAAATTTTAACTAACTAAAAGATAGTCATACTAACCTTAAACACTTCCGAAGAGTTGAAACTAGTAGGAAAGGATCTTAGCGTATCAAACCCAAGCCAAATTAGCCAAAATGCTAGCTTGAAGCTGTCAGAAAATGTATTCTCTGACTGACTTCGAATCGTTCAAGTGAGATGAAAGGAAGTAAGGGACCTTCGCCTAACTCCCCAACTTTTCAACTTAAGCAACGTGGGACAACTTCTTCTTCTTCTTCTTCTTCCTTTTTTTTTTTTTTTTTTTTTA
>NW_019268526.1:396380-416889 GCF_002738365.1 Cucurbita moschata | reverse complement strand
TTTTTTTTTTTTTTTTTTTTTTGTTATTATATCATACACATCTAAAACAAACTTTCGTCCTCAAAAGTGCCTCGATTTAGGAATTACTCGGGGTATTTCTCCCTCATCTCTCCCTTATGTGCTCATATAGTTTCTCCTGCTTAATGGTTTTGTAAAGACCATATTCCTAGTACAGAAGACCTTCACTTCCCGAGATAAAATTCTTATTGGTTTTTTCTCGTATCTTAGGCTATCGTCTATTTGTAAGACCTTGTAATCTACGACGTGAGTCGAGTCATCCAAGTATTTGTGAAGCATGGATACGTCGCATATGTTATGATGTAGTATTTTAAATGTGTATGATTTAATAACCCAAGAAAAAAAAAAAAAAGGAAGTTCTCCCACATTGCTTATGTTGAAAAGTGGGGAGTTAGACTCTACCATAAAAAGAAGGTCCTTGACTCCCCTTCATCCCACTTTAACGGTTCGAAGCCAATCGGAGAATACATTATCTGACGGCTACATGCCAACGTTTTAACTGATCTGGCTTGGGTTTGATATGCTCGAACACTTTTCTATTAGTTTCAACTCTTTAGAAACATTTAAAGTTAGTTTGACTACTAAATTAGGAATAAGTTTAAATTATTAGGAATAAGTTTAAATTATAAATTAGGTTTAGCTGGTTTAAATTATTTTATGCAAGATTAGGTGAGACAATTCACACAATAGAATTCTAATTTATTATTGTGGGACTCCTCAGGCAGAATTACATTTCAGAGAGCAGCGTTAAACTAGAATCAAGGGGTCATAGTAGTTTCAACCTAGAGCAACCAAGTGGCCCTACTATCAACTCGGTCGGAAGACTTGTCTTAATGATGACATGTGCCCAGTAGCCCCTGCATGTGTCATGTTTGTTGATATGATGTGGTATGATGATATGATATGCTATGATGCTATGATATGTTATGATGATGTAATATGTTATGATGATGTGATATGCCATGATGTTATGAAACATTATAACAATGATGTAATATGTTACGATGACATGAAATGTATGACGATATAATATATTATGATGATATCTTATGTTACGATGATATGCATATATGAGAAGTCATGTTGCACTATGATATGACATGCTACGACATGTATGACAATGAATAATTTTCTGATGCAAAACTCCCAAGTAATGTTATGAATGATGAATGTATGAAACCTTATGCATGCATGTTACCTAGGGTAATATGTGAAGAATGTGCGGGAGTTGTGCTGCATGAATGATTAAGATGATTAAATATCCTCATGTTGTATGTCCATTTACATCGAGATAGTTCCCAATTTATGATGAGTATGGACGTGTACACTATGAAGATGATGAGTATCGTGCTTGGCATGATACACGACGTCGTCGTACCTCCAAATGTCCGCTATAGCCAACTAGCCTGACCATGCAGGCCCAACGGGTGTGTGAGCCCGCCTGGTGGGCCCACGTTCGCACATGTGGGTCGTGTGTAGGGAAGTACTACATATTCAGTTTGTTCGAACTAGAAACTCCCAAAGAGACTATGGTTCTAAATGATAGGTCCTTATTAATGATTGCATGGGTTTGCATTCCTAATAGTAGGGTCACTTGCTGAATATTTCTCAAGCCATGTACGGGTGATGACAGCATCGCACCAAAGACTAATGAACTTGCATAGGATAGTTGCATTTATTTTCATAGATCTTAGGTGGGATAGAGCATTGTTATTTTAATATTTTCATTAGTTTATTTTAATTTATTTTGAATATTTCATTTGTATTGTTATAAGACCCTTTTCTTAAAGGTTCAAGTCACTGACGTCGTTTTATGAAGTTGTTGAAATGAATCATTCCGCATAAAAAAGTTACGTCATGCATATGACAACGACTCTAGGTCAGTAGAAAGCTAGGTCGTTACTCGAAAATTACAGCAGTGTACAACCACATTACTACTGAGGTTGGCAATGGAAACAACATTATTCTGGAAGGATAATTGGTTGAGAACCCAAAATGTCCAAACTAAATATCCTGTTCTTTTCCATCTCTCCCTCACAAAACAAGCATCGATTACTAGTTTGTGGAAATCGAACACTGACTCATGGGGAATTTATGCCTGAGGAATTATGGTACTAGACCTTTTAACGCACTGAATCATGGCTTTTGGGAGGGTATTTGAACAATATGCGCTTCAAAAGCAAATTATAATGCTTGAAGAACCGCAAGGCAAAGCATGCGGCCCTTACTGAGATTCCAATGACAAATGGGCTGTACACATGCTTAGATCTTAGGGAATCTCCCACTCTCACTCTTATTGACATATTCCTTGTCATCGACCACTTAACAGATTCCCTACTGCAACGGTTAAAAGACCAGAAAGAATTGTTTCAATCATTATCCCGTTCAACTTTCTTTTGGGGTGGATAAATGAGGCCATACTCATTTTAGATTCCAAAATATGTGGACGCAACATCAAAGCTTTCTTTCTAAGGTTGAATATTGGTGGCTGAATACATTTTTTGAGAGGTTGGCCAGATGATCATGACTTTATTCAAAACTTGAGGGCCTCAAATCAGTTAAAAAACATGGAACAAGGAAACCTCTAGCAGCATCAAAATTTAGAAGGAAATCCTGCCATGGAGTTCTTAGTTTTGGACTCCATTGAAGAAACAGGGGAAATCCATCATATCCAAATCACCCAGAAGACTTCTATCAAAACCTAGCTTTTATCCTTGGCTATCCAAGAAGAAAACATGTGGAGACAAAGCTGTAAATTGAAATAGTTGAATGAAGGAGATATCAACACAAGCTTCTTTCATTGGATGTGACCTCAAGAAGTAAAAAAAATATATATGTATCTTAAAGATTCTTTCCAAGGATGGTTACAGTGTCACTGAAACGGAGATTGAAGAAGCATTTCTTATATTTTATGTGGACTTTTTTACCAAAAAGAAGGGTGCCAGTTTTTTCCATCTCCTATTTATTGGGACCCTATTACCACTCAACAAGCATTGGAATTGGAGATGGCCTTTACAAAAGAAGAAATTTGGTCTTCTGTGAAAGAATTGAGTGCTAATGAGGCTGGATGGTTTTACAGTTGAATTCTAGAAGAAGTCTTGGAACAGTGTTCCATGATATTTTCAAGAATGGGATTACAATGCTAGCTTGAATGAGGCTTACATATGCCTCATCCCCAAGAAAACAAATGCCCAAACTGTTGGCTAGTTTCACCCAACTAGCCTTATTTCTTGTATGTATAAGATCATTGCTTGAGTTCTATCTGAGTCTCTCAAGAAGGTTCTTCCCCATACTATCACCGAATACCAATCGAATTTTGTAGGTGGTAGACATATCCTTGAGACAACCTTATTGCAAATGAATTTATTGATGGGTGGAAAAGGAGAATGAAAAAAGAGGCAGTTCTTAAGCTAGGCATTGAGAAAGCTTTGAACAAGGTGGGCTGGGATTTTTTTAGACGAGATCCTATTGGCAAAAAGCTCCAGCCACACATGGAGTAAATGGATTACAGGTCGCATCTGCTTTCCTAATTTTCCAATTATCATTATCAGCGAAGCAAGAGGAGAGATTCTTGCTACTGGAGGTCATCGCCAAGGTGACCGACTTTCCCCATTTTCTTTTCATTAGGATGGTTGATTGTTTTAGTAGATTTTTTATTCATGTTGAATAAATAAGTGCCATTAAAGGCTTCACCCTCGGAACGTCCCCCATCAACGTCCACCAATCTGGACCAACAAACGCATCTCAAGGGGTTAGACTTACGCTCGTATAAGCAACCCTATCAAACCTCCCCACATATTACTGACCAATCTGGAACATTTATTGACCATTTGGCAAGAACGTAATAGAAGAATCTTTCACGATAAGGAACCCACATAACTTAGATTTTTCGAGGCTATAGTTAGTTTGGTTGCAACTTGGTGTAAATGCGTCCTCTTTTTCATTAGTATAGCTAATCAGAGAAGGAGGCTATTTCTTTCGTAATTTCATACCATCAATGAAATTGTTTCTTATTCAAAGAACTCTTTTGGAAGACAAATCCTTACTCCACCAACCCACAAGAAGTATAAGAGGTCAGCATTTGGAATATAAGAACATATGGAATGAAAATATTCGTACAAATTACCCTTCGAATACGAATTAGACTAATAGAGATTACCCGAGGTTAAGATCGACATAATCACAATATGGCTCCACTCTTCTAGCAGCTTCCAGCAAAACATCGGGATCATTGGCACAAAATTGAACAAATAATGGACGGTCCTCCTACGAATCATTCCACAGTTTAAGAACAATGAAGAATAGACTTACAGAAATACAGACAATATTATATCCTTAAACAGAAAACTCAAGTTGTTAACACAAAAGAATGACTTATAACGTTTAACATACCTGACAAGTTGTGAATTCCATGTTACGATACTTCTCGTTCTCAGTAAAGATCCGTGAATGCAGCATAGGTGTATACGCCGCCTCGGCACCATATTTCCTGCAGAGCAAACGGAACGGAAGCTCCGAATTATCAACCATCGGAGCTACAATCAACTTCGGACGACCGAGCTTGGACCAGTGAGCCCAGGCTCGCTCAATGCGCGACTCGCCACTCAAATATCCACTCGGAGACCCCAAGAGAAGTGTTGAGTCATTGGATTTGGTAAGAGAGGAGCATTCATCTTGTGGCTGTGTGTGTGGATCGGAGCAGAGAAGGTCGTCGAGGTCTTGAGGGAAGTCGGTTTGTGTGAAAGAGGAAGCCATGAATGACTTACGGAGTGACAATATAGATTTGAGATGGAGGTGAGAATTGGAAGGGGATCTCATAACCTAACGATGACGATGGCTGCGTAGCCCATCGCCGCCGCCGGCTTGGTCGAATATTTGCCCTTCAGTTTTACGCAGCAGAAGAAATCCTTACGGATTTGGATAAGGGTTTTCACATAAATATTTCCCTTCCGAAGATATTGCTTCTCGAAGAAAAAAAATATATTTTTATACAAAAATTTAAATATACTATTCTAGATTTTGCAAAAAAAAAAAGAAAAAAGGAATAAAGAAAAAACCTTTAAAACTCCCAATAACTAGACTTTGGTTAGAGCCAAATTTGTATTAGTGCTCCTTAGATAAACATGGGGTCTTTTAGATAAACCGTCGACCGTTAGATAAACCAACATAGACTTCGGCCACGTTCAATGGAGTGGTTTGATTTCAGTTGACCCCTTCGGTCACGTCCAATGGAGTGGCTTGATTTCGACTAACCACTTCCGTCATGTTTAAAGTGTTGTTGTGTCTTTCATTACTGTTATAAAACTGAGAAAAGCTGCACGATTTTAAACCGCACAAAAAAAGGAAAAACTCAGACTCCATTCCTCGTTCACTTCTGTTTGTCGTTCCCATTCTCACCGATCACAGAGGGTTCGGCTGAAAGACAATAAGTGGTATCAGAGCAAGGTTCAAGGTAGAAGAAGATGCACCAAAATATGAAGATGCACCAAAATACGAAGATGCACACGTCGTGGGGTCCATCCCGGACAGGCTCACGCACTCCTCCACATTGTCGCCGAGTGCCGATCTCCATCACCGCCACCAAGAGGCCGGTGCCACGAAGACAGACGTCGAGTCGTCGTCGAGCGTGTGATCAAGGAGACAATTGCCTCTGTGCAGTACCTAATGCTGATGAGGTCCAACTACAACGAGTGGGCTTTGTTGATGCGCGTCAACCTGCAAGCGCAAGGAGTTCTCGAAGGAAGGAGAAGCTATTGAGTACTGGGAGGATCGGCTGGTGTTTGCCGCCATATTGCGGGTTGTGCCTCCAGAGATGTTGGTGTCTCTCTCCACCAAGCGTACCGCGTAATCGGCCTGGGAGGGGATCAAATCCTGCCGGGTTGGTGTGTAACGAGTGTGGGAGTCCAACATCGAGCAGCTGCGAAAGGAGTTCTCGAAGATTCGCTTTAAGAACGACAAATTCGTCGATGATTTTTTCATGCGGATCACGGGGTTCACCAATAGCATTACCACTCTCGATGGGAGAATTAGCAAGACGAGATCGTGAAGAAGATGTTGTAGGTCGCCCCAGATCACCTTGAGCAAGTCGCGATTTCGATCGAGACATTGCTTAACGTGAACGACCTAACAGTGGAAGAGGTGACTGGAAGATTGTGCAATGTCGAGTTGAGGAAGAAGAATGTCGCTTCAGATGTCGACAAGCAAGGTCGTCTTCTCCTCATTGAGAAGGAGTGGCTTGCACGCCTAAAGCTCCGCGATAACTCCAGCGAGAGCGGCGGGTCCTCCGGCGACAAAGGCAACAAGAAGCAGTGGAAACCTTGCGAGCGCACGCGCCGAAAAGAAGGGGAACAGAAGAAGAAGTCAGCTGATGGCAGGCCAATCCGATGCTCGAACTGCGGGAAGAAAGGCCACCTAGGCAAGGATTGCTAGAGTAAGCCTAGGAACTAGGAGAAGGTCCATGTGACCTAATCCGAGGAGGAAAAGCCGGCATTTTTCATGGTGACCGCATCGGTGTTATCAGTATTCCCCAATTCCGATTCCAAATCCACAGAAGTAATTGACAGCGGCACTGCTCCGGTGAAGGTTCAATAGATCTCGAAAAAGAGCTCCAGCTGGGCATGGTAGAAGCACCAGCTGGAGAGCTCATTTAGCTGAAGGAGGAGTGAGTGTTCACTCAGATCGGCGAAAGGGGTGAGCACCAGCGATGGGTCCTTAATATAAGGGCAACAAACTATATGACTGGGGCCAGGTCTGCGTTCTTTGAGCTCGACTCAGGGATTCGCGGGACGGTGAAGTTCGACGACGGCTCCACCGTCGAGATCGAAGGGCGCGACATCATCCTGTTCGTCGGCAAGGACAGCGAGCACCGCAAGCTGAATGACATCTACTTTATCTTGAGGCTCAAGGCTAACCTTGTGAACCTGGGTCAACTCAATGAGGCCGACTGCTACATCTACATCGAGCTCGGGCTGCTCAAGATCTGCAACGATCGACGATGGCTCCTCACGCAAGTTTAGCGTACGGCGAACCGCCTCTACATCCTGGAGTTAAAGATAGAACAACCGATCAGCCTCTTGGCCAGGATCGAAGAAGCAGCTTTGAGGTGGCACGCAAGGTACAGCCACTTGAGCTTTCCTGCTCTATAGAAACTACACAAGGAAGAGATGGTGTACGATTTGCTCGCAATCGAAAGCGTGAACAAGCTGTGCAATGGGTGTCTCATCAGCAAGTAGAAGCGCACCCCTTTTCCGTCTCGAGCATCCTACTACGCCAGTGAGCCACCTGGAGCTCGTACACGGCGATCTCTGCGGGCTTATCAAGCCGACGACCCCAAGCAACAAGACTCTCTTCCTCCTGCTGGTTGATGACAAGAGTCGCTTCACGTGGTTGATCCTGCTGCAAGCGAAGAGTGAGGCAACGGAGGCAATTAAATGCGTTCAAGCGCACGCAGAGGCCGAATGCGGGAAGAAGATGTAAGTGCTTTACACAGACCGACGCAAAGAATTCACCTCGATAAGCTACGACAAGTACTGTGACAAGCTTGACGTGTAGCGGCACCTCACGACGCCCTACTCCCTCTAGCAGAACAAGGTGGAGCGCTGGAACCAAATCATCGTCGAGACGGCAAGATCACTACTAATGACGGCCAACATGCCCGGGAGGTTCTGGGCAAAGGTGTTCATGACGGATGTCTACCTCCTCAACCGGTCGCCAACACAAAGCCTCGAAGGAAAGACACCACGAGGTCTAGTACAATAAGAAGCCTGTGGTACATCATCTCCGAGTGTTTGACTACGTCGCGTACATGAAGATCACAGATCTCCACCTTGCTAAGCTCGATCCCCGGGGGCTGAAGGTCGTCTTCATTGGCTACGAACCCGGGAGCAAGGCATACAAGCTCTATGATCCTGCAGGGGGGACAAGCTCACGTGTCGCGCGACGTCGTCATCGACGAGAACACCTTCAGGCGGTGGAACATGGTCGAGGCATACCAGAACCCAGAACAATTCACGATGGAATACCTTGTCACCAAGCTGAGAGAAGGAGAAGCGCAGCACCGAGCACTATCACCGCCGTTAGTAGCTGCGCTGGGCACGCTAGACCAACACCGGCGCAACTTCTGAGGCGCCCCCTGAACTAGTGGAGTTCGCAACACTGACTGTAGATTCGACATTGGATGTCGATCACGATGATGGTTTGGCGGCCACGTCTTGGAAGATTGAAGACCTAATAGGAGAAGGTGAACCATCGGGACTGGCGTCGCGCAAGCTCGAAGAAGAGGTGGCCGAATTGCATGCCATCAACGCGAATGAACTGAACTCTTTCGCCGAAGTAGAGAAGAACCCATGTTGGCTAAAGGCAATGCAAAAAGAGATGGCGTCCATCACTGACAACAAGACGTGGAGTTCAGAGGATATGCCACCAGGACACCGAGCCATAGGGCTCAAATGGGTGTTCAAGCTAGAGTGTAACGAAGAGGGAGAAGTTGTGAAGCACAAGGCACGTCTGGGGCGAAGGGTATGTCTAGAAGCAAGGGGTGGACTTCGAAAAGGTGTTCACACTGGTGGCAAGGTTGAAATCCGTCCGCCTGATGCTAGCGATTGTAGGACATCACTCCTGGGAGGTCCACCACATGGACGAGAAGTCCGCTTTCCTCAACAGAGAGCTGAAGAAAATCTTCTACGTCCGACAACCACTTGGCTTCATCGACAACGACAACCCCAACAAGGTACTACGCTTGCACAAGGTGCTTTACGGGCTTCGACAAGCACCACGAGCCTGGAACGTGAAGCTCGACAGTATCCTGCTGCCGCTCAAGTTCAAGCATTGTGCCTCTGAGCATGGGATGTACATGCGTGACCACGACGAGCAACGGTTGATCGTGGGAGTGTACGTCGACGATCTCATAATCACTAGAGGCGACATGGAAGTTCTTGGAAGAGTCAAGAGGGAGATGTCAAAAATCTTCAAGATGAGTGACCTCGACACGCTCAGCTACTACCTCGGCATCAAAGTGCAGCAGAGTACTACCAGCATCACCATCTGTCAAAGTCCGTACGCGAAGAAGCTGTTGGATAGCTGGGCTGGCAGATAGTAACCCTACAAGGATGTCAATGGAGGCCCGACTCCAGCTAAGGAAGGCCGACACTACGCTGGCGGTCGATGCCACCAATTACCGCAGCATCGTCGGGAGTCTACACTATCTGGTAAACACACGCCTTGACCTCATCTACTCCGTTGGATACGTGAGTAGGTATATGGAAGCATCTAAGGAGGAGCATCTTGTGGCTGTCAACCGCATCCTGCACCATGTGGTCGAAACTAGAGGTTGGGGTGTGAGATACTGTGTAGGGAGAGGAAGGAAGAAGCTTGAGCTGGTTAGCTACAGTGATAGTGACATGATCGGTGACGTTGATGATCGTAAGAGCACCAGCGGGATGATTTACTTTCTCTCAAGTGGCACGATCGGCTAGAAATCAACTAAACAGAAGATAGTTGCTCTATTTTCTTGCGAAGCAGAGTACATCGCCGCTTCGACGGCGACCACACAGGGGGTCTGGTTTGTGCAGCTAATGAAGAAGCTGATCGGAAGAGAAGGCGATCCACCAATGTTTTATGTGGACAACAAAGCTACGATCTCCATGATCAAAAACTCAGGATTGCACAATTGGAGCAAGCACATAGAGATCAGGTTCCATTACATTTAGGAGTGTGCAGATCGAGGGCTGATCAAGATTGACTTCATCCGAATAGAGGACAACTTGAAGACATCTTCACCAAGTCTCTGGCACGAGTGAAATTTGAAAATTTTCTCTCAAAGATCGGAATTCAAACAATAAGGTAGATATACCACAAGTTTTAGGAGGAGATTGTTAGATAAACCTGTGGTCTTTTAGATAAACTGTCGATTGTTGCCATGACCGTCGACTGTTAGATAAACCAGCTTAGAGTTCGGCCACGTCCAATGGAGTGGCTTGATTTGAGCTGGTCACTTAAGTCATGCTTAAAGTGTTGTTTTGTCTTTAATTACTGCTATAAAAATGAGAAAAGCTTTACGGTTTCAAGCACTACAAAAAAAAGAAAAAGAAAAAACTGAGACACCATTCTTAGCTATTGCAGAGGCTCAGCTGAGAGACAACAGTGCTTTGTTATCTTTTTAACTCTCCCCTCAAATCATTTGAAATTTTCTTCCGATAGGCTTCCATTGACCCTAGGTTCGTTCATGGCGAGGAGATTTTGTGTTTGCATCACAACCAGAAGACTTTATAGATGCAATCGTTGAATGAGCTAAAGCAAAAAAAAAAATAATAAAAAAACCTGTCACAATTGTCTCCATATTTCTTCCCTGTAAATTTGTTTAACTTTTAGTTTTGTTTAATTCTAAATAGAATTAAAGTAGATTCCAACATTTTTCGCTATGTAAATAAAACATTCATTTCTAACACGACCCACTAAACCCAAAGCCCATACTGCAACCCAATCCAACATTCGGCTCAAAGCCCAAAGTCCGAACAACAGTCTAGCCTATGCCTAAAGCCCACGCAATAGCCTAACAAGATACACACGACCCGAGCTCAAACACAGGGTCAAGACTAAACACCATAGGGTCCAGCCAAGCACTCGTGGTTCACCCCTTAACTGCTAGTCAAACTCTAGTTCATCTCTCGAGAACCCGTTCTCCTTAACTTTGATTCAGCATGCTCAGTTTTAGTTCAAGTGGTTTCCAATTAATTTAGGCTTATTCTAACTAGTTTAGACACTTCTTTGTCTAATTCGATGTATTTTTAGGTAGTCATTTGTTATGTAACTCTGGGAATTTTAATCTAATAATTTTGTTAAAGAACAAGACTTTTGAATTATCCAATAATCCAAGAATGATATACAATCTTAAGGGAAAGTTTTGGAACGAATAACATCGATGATTAAGAATAAGAGTAATAAAAACTCGTAATTCGAATTACTTCATAAGAGGTTTGTTCAACATCACTTGATGGACTCTTCCTTCCAAGTTTTAAAACATAAGAATGTGCAAAAATGAAAAAAAAAAAAAAAAACATAGGTCTCGACCAAGTTAAAAAGAAACTCTATTCTTTTCCATTTAAAATAGATGTCTACCTGGAAAAAAAAGTAAGATTTTACGACCTTAACTTAGATAAGTTAAATACACTCATAATCTCCATATTAAAATGACTAGTTTATATATATATATATATATATATATACACGGGTCGGAGATGCTGCTCGTCCAACTTCTTGATGAAATTCTTTTACCAAGCCAAGTGAATGGAAGGCTCAAGAAAGAAATTGATCTCCTTTGAACCAAAAAAGATGCATGACTAGGAAAAAAAAAAGGAAAAAAAAATGAAATAGGAAATAGAAACCATGTAACAAAGTTGCTAAGCTCCGAAACCTTTGAACCTTATTTATTAACCTGACCTTATTCTCTCGAAAAATTATGATTTTATTACGAGTAAAAAACAGGAAGAAAAAGAGAAAGGTAAGAAAAGAAAAAGAAAGATTAATTCAACTGAATAGGCCATCTGAGTGGTCTCGAATTTGTTCTTTCCTTCACCTTCAAACACGAGGCAAATAGGTTCATTCAGTAGCCATTTCATTGAATTTGATCCTACTTGAAAGACGAAAAAAATGAAAGAAAGATTTTCTTTCCTGTCTCACAATTCCATTGTCTCAAGAACGGCTCTTTTTTCTTAACTGGAAACGACTTATGTTATCCCATCATTTGTATGAATCAAGAGAAGTTCAAAGAAATGATACCTTGGGCAGATGTAAAGCTAAACAAATAGCTTCGACTCTTAGAACAGAAGACTATGTTGGTTGTAAGAGACGTGAATCTGTCAGTCATCTAGTAGTCACCGGACTAAATTCCATAAATTCAACTATGAGTTTAATAAATGCAAGTTAAAGGGTATTTAATGCATCTTCATCTTGAAGTTCAACTTTGCTTAATAGGTAAGGAATGACTCCAACATCTTTTAGAATTTACTTTGATGAGCTCACCATAACGGAGTGATTAAAACTCATTGTAACTTCTTGTCTTTTTGTCCTTTGGTTTATATCACTGTTTTAGGAGTTTATTTTTCACTATTTGGAGTCAGTTATTTCTTTAATTAAGTATTTTTAGCATAGCAGGTGAGTCTTAACATCAATTCTCACATGCTTGGAAGGTTTGGTGAAACTGGATTCGATTAGGATTGACCTAAGCTATGATTAATAGAAAAGAGCGTCTAACATCTCCTCATGATAAAAACTTTGATTTACTTTGAGAGGAATTTTATTTTTCGAAGATGCACCATATCCCTTAAGTGGTCTTACTATGGGCTTGGTCGAACGACTTGCTTTATATATGACGGCGCATGCCCAGTGTCCCTTGCACGTGACATTTATGCTTTATATTTTATGATGTGACTATATTGTATGATGATGGTGCATGATATATGATGACGTGACTATGTTATATGATGATGTTACATGATGGCGGTGTATGATGATGATATGACGATGATGATGCATGATAACATAACGATGTAAAATGTAAAATTATAAGATTACTTAATATGACGTTATTCCATATTAAGACCAGGTGCATGTATTAAATGTCATGATGCATTGTAACGATGATTTCCTAAGACACAACCCTAGTTAATGTTAAACTCTTTAAATTGTTTGTATGAAAATAATATTATAAAAACATATATAAATATTTCAAGACTCGAATCCTGCAAAGTTTTTAATGTTCGCATGAAGTCTAACAAGTGGAGCATTGTAGAATTTAGCGAAATAGTTTTGTAGAGAATTGAACTTGAAATTGATGACATAGACGGTCATAGGTTGACTTCGATTTCAAAGGACAAAATCGAACTTTCGTTAAGGATAAATTGGTGATACCAGCTTAAACTAATCAAGTAAATGGTATTACTATTGATATTGTTAGAAATTGATGTTGTATAATGACACATGCCCTGTGTTTTAGCATGCATCATATACTTGATATGTGTGAAATGTTTAGGAAATGATATGACTATGATATGTTTATGAAATTATATGATTATGATATGTCGATGAAATGATATGACTATGATATGTTCATGAAATGATATGACTGTCATATGTTTGTGAAATGAAATAACTAGGCTATCTTTATGAAATGATACGACTATAATATAGTTATGCAATGATACGACTATGATGTGTTTATGAAATGATAAGACTGTGATATGTTTATAAAATGATACGACTGTGATATATTTATGAAATGATATAATTATGATATGATGATGTTAATGTTATGACACATGTTATAATGTGACATGCTGATTATATGATATATGTTATGGTGTAACACGTTTGACGATATAATGCATGTTGTTACATGTTTTATGATATGATACTTGTGTGATATGATATGTTGAAGGATATGTTATGTGCATGATATGACATAAGACCATCTGATATGAACCAAGAGACATCAATCATACAATATACTTTAATGAATATGTGAAGAAAATGTTGTCAAAATTATCAAAAGATGTTGAAATTCATGCACAGAGGAATGAAGTTTGATGATTATAAATTTTTGGTGGGTTACAATTTAGAGTTATTGTATTTCATTATTATATTTTAAGACTTTTAATTTACTTTAGGTTACAATTACATAATGGTTAATTATGGCCATTAAGTATGAATATTACAACTTTTAGTTGTTTCATTTTGAGGCTATATAAAGCATGTATGTTGTATTTGTAAGCTGGGAAAATATATTAAAAGAAGCATTTGTGCTTTTCTTTAGCCAATGGCTAAGTTTCTTTGCAATTCTACGTAATTTAGATTGCATGTAAAATCATTCAAGCTCGACATGATCATTCTTGCTTGTGGAGTGATTCGAATCTCAAACAAGTGTTCTTGCGTTGAGATATTTGATCAACAAGAATCATTCAAGCTAGACATGATCGATCTTGCTTGTGGAGTGGTTCGAATCTCAAACAATGTTCTTGCCTTGAGATATTCGATCAACAAGGTAATCTGAATCTTATTCCCTTGTAGTTGATTCTTTTATCTTATCACCATCTATGATATGAATGATACATATTCAACATCGACACATACCTTAAAGGCTATGTTGTAAAATGATATGGTAGACGGAAAATGGAAGGGGTTGTTTTACATGATAATGAATGAAAATGTTGGGACCTCATGCATTATTGTGTGTTCATGCATCGGGGAATATTCCATTTTTACGATGGTACGAACACGTATATTACGAGGTAGGAAAACAATCATTATGTCTTATCATAATGCTGCGATGGTCACTATTCCTACTGGGTGTCCGACAACAACTCTAGAGAATGCTAGACCAACCAAGAAAGGGACCAAAGAGGTGTGCGAGCCGACTGGTGGGCCTATACTCGCACGTGTGTGCTGTGTGTAAAATAGTAAATACACATCCAATTATCTGGTTAGGATAGTTACCTAAAGGAATACATATTGAAAGGATAGGTTTCATTCATGATTGTATGTGTTTGCATCTAACCCAATAGTGGGGTCACTTACAGAGTATTTCTTAAAATACTCAAGCAACGTGGTACTTCTACTTCATGTAAAAGCAAGGCATCTCTATACGACGGACGACAACATCGCAACAGACTATGACACATGCATAGGATACTTGTATTTATTTTCCTAGACCTAGGTTAGAATAGAGTGGTTGTACTTTTAATGTTTTATTTATTTTATTTCGTATTTCGTTATGTTGTTTTAAAGACGTTTTTGGACACGTAAGTTCATGACAATGTTTTATGCCAAAGTTTTAAATGGTTACTTCCTCACAAATGAGTACGTATGTATACAATAGCGACTTTAGGTTAAGTAGAAATCTAGGGTCGTTACACATAAGGACCTCATGCATTTTCTGTGTACATATACATCTGGTTATTTCCTCATTTATGATAATGAGTACGGACGCGTACACTATGATGATGATGATCCTGTCTCGCATGATACTAAGGGGTCTACTAAC
Source organism: Cucurbita moschata (assembly GCF_002738365.1). Lineage (NCBI taxonomy): Eukaryota > Viridiplantae > Streptophyta > Magnoliopsida > Cucurbitales > Cucurbitaceae > Cucurbita > Cucurbita moschata. The sequence goes on along the minus strand of NW_019268526.1, from coordinate 401,837 downwards.
CTTCAGACGTTGCTACAGACAGCTAGCTAGACTATGATTGGTCTAGGGGGTGCGAATTGCCTGGAAATCCACGGTTGCACGTGTGGGTCGCGTGTAAGAAAGTACTACACATCTAATTTTGTCCAGACTAGAGAACACTCCTATGATGGTTTTAACGATAAGTCCCTAGATCATGAGTTGCATGTGTTTGCATCCCCTAACCCTAATACTGGGGCCACTTACCGAGTATTTATTAAAATACTCAAAGTGTGTTCTACTTCTATTTCAGATAAAGGCAAGACAACCCTCATACTACTGACGACAACATCGCAAATAGAGACCATGACACGTGCATAAGATAGTAGTATTTTATTTTCTTAGAATTAGGATAGTATAGGGTCTTTATATTTTTAATGTTTCAATTGTTTTATTTATTGTTTCTTTATGTTGTTTTAAGATACTTTCAAACGCTTAATTCCATAACAGTGTTTTAAGATGAAGCTTTAAACGTTTAATTCCGCATAAAAGTATGAGTTATGATGACAATAGCGACTTTAGATTAATAGACGTCTAGAGTCGTTACGGTCTATAAAGTTATTTATCGGAATTATAAATTATCAATTTTTAAATTAGTTTCTCTAGAAAACAATTAATGAAGTAAATATTAAATCAAAAATCAACTTTTGAAGATGGTTCTTCCAAACCTATTTATGACAATTTCATTAAAAAATAAAAATAAAAAAAGAGAGAAAAAAATATTTCTAGAAGGTGCTAAAAATCAAAGCCATAGGACCCCTTGGCAACCAGTCAATGTTTGATTGGAAAAATGGAATGCATCAATTTCACCATTGTGTAAAGGTATCAAAGTCTACACACCAAAAGAAAAAAATAATAATAATAATAATAATAATAATAATTAATTTGTAGGTGTTATTCTCATTGAATTTAAATAGTACCCATTTAAAATTTAACTATATTTTGTGAAAATATTTAAGTTCGCAACGAGCCGTTTTCGTTCTTCAGCTTTAAAGTGATGTAAGCATGCATATGATAGTAAACTTGAGTCTATCTAAGGTTTTAGAAATTGAGTCATTGTCGTCTGTATCAAACTGCGAAAAGTTTATGAATGTGAAATGAAAATAGTCATTGTATATCTTCGACTAAAGAAATCGTGACATCGAATACAAAAGGCGATCGATCAAATTCAATAGTATATAAAATGATCTAAACATAATAAGAAATAATGTCATTACTTTTTTTTTCGAATAATTATCTTCTAACTTTATAAAAGTTAAAGTTTATTCTATGAAAATGTTGTTTTCAAAGACAGATCACCAGCCAAAATAAACTAAAGTTACATTAAAAAATTGCAACTTGCAGAAAATCAGAGCAATGGTAGGGTTCTAAAGGGCCGAAGTCAAAGTTGTCTAATTAGAACAAATTGAAAAAAACATGCACCAATTTGACCATTTGGCACTAGAATTTGTAACGTTTCTTTAATCAAATCCGAGATACGAGATAGGATCACGATCTATCTTCATATTTCCACAACGATCAAATAATCGTTACTTAGATTCCTTATCATAGATTCTCCACGTCACTTCTTATCGACGTTGGAAATTGCCCACAATCGAAATATGTCGAAACAAATAACTGAAGCGGAAGAATAACTTGAGAGTCGAAACTGGAAATTGACACGATCGAAATATGTCGAAACAAATAACTGAAGCGGAAGAACAACTTGAGAATTGAAATTGGAAATTGTTCACGATCGAAATATGTCGAAACAAATAACTGAAGCGGAAGAACAACTTGAGAGTCAAAATAGGAAATGAAGCAGAAGAACAACTTGAGAGTTGAAATTGGAAATTACTCACGACCGAAGAATGTCGAAACAAATAACGGTTAAGACTTTTCTCAAGTTAATAACTACTCGATCTTTATCCAAGTTAATAACTTCTTTTGCTAAGTCAAACTTATTAATTCGCATTATCCACGTCACTTCTTATCGACATGAGACTATATTAGTATATAAAAAAACTAGTAACGAGCTCGAGATATAACTATCAAACCCCTCGACAAGTCATCGGTGAGACTAGCTTTTCTCCTCTTGCCACCATTCTTGACTTTGCAGCTGGCCTACAACCCTTGTTCTTCATCTTTCGTCTCAAGTTTTCTGCATTCAAATTAAAGAAAATGGAAACCCCACAACTTTCCTAAAGGCACCATAATGTAATACTCAAAATCAAAATCAAATCAGATCAAATCCATTATCTTCTTCATATCTTTTACTTTAAAATACCCACTAAAACTCCCAACTTTTTGTGTTCTTTGTTCTTTGGAGAGTTCCCCACATATGTTTACATGAAAAACAGCAAAGAACAAAGATCTAAGATACAAATTCCTATTTTTTCTGTATGAATCAAAAGAAACCAGACAGATTCTTCGCTGTTCTTTGGTTTTTTTTCACCAAGATTCGAGTATAAGACTTGAGGCCTCTGCAACAGATTGCGAGTGATTATGGTCGCCTTCGTATGTCACTATTAACATACTTGGATCATCTGAGGCTCTCTCAACGTGCTTTCTAGCTGGACATCCTCTTAGACTGCTACACTTATAATAGCCTCTGCATATTACAAATCTCCCATTATAAACTCACCAAAAGCTTCATGATTTCTATGAACTTTGAGGAATTTAACCATTACCTTGGATATGGAGAACCCTTTATTGGCTTCTGTCCATACTTCCTCCATGAATAATCATCCGGAGGAATATCAGCGTTCTTTGAGCTTATGGCTGGCACTCTCACCACCCTTTTTAGCCTCATTTTCCTGCTATTCATTCAAATCAAACACATGGGTTTTGTTTGTTTAGTTCATATCCATCGAAAAGATTAGAGAAATGCTTAAATTCCCACAAAAATATCAGAGCCTGAACCGTCAAAAACTTGGTAAATTGTTGAGGATTGTTGGGAAGGAGTTTACACCGACTAATTTAGGGAATGATCATGAGTTTCTAAGTAAGAAATACATCTCCTATGAGTCCTTTTGGAGAGCCCAAAGCAAAAGCCGAGTAAGCGATATCATTGTGAAGAGTCTATATTCCTAACATGGTATCAGAGGTATCAGAGTCATGCCCTTAACTTAGTTATGTCAGTAGAATGCTCAAATGTCAAATAAAGAAGTTGTGAGTCTCGACGGTATAGTCAAAAGTGACTCAAATATCGAACAAAGGGTGTACTTTGTTCAAGAACTCTAGAGAAAGAATCGAGCCTTCATTAAGGAGGAGACTGTTTGAGAGCTTCGTAGGTTAATTTAGGGAATGATTATGAGTTTATATTTATAAGTAAGCCCAAAGCAAACCACTACCGCTTATGTTTAAGGCCTAGGTACAAAGACAACAATATCAGGCGAGGAGCTATTCCTAACAATTCCCACAAAAAATCAGAGCTCAAATCGCTCGAAGCTACTAAGAACAAGAAAGATTTTGAGGTACCTCTTCTTAGAGCAGTGGCAACGACCACCGGAGGACACAGAGCACTTCCCGGAGCCCAAATTCTCAGACCCGCACTTCCTCTTGAGACCAGAAGAAGCTCTGGAAAGATCAGTAATCTGAAAAGAAGAGGAAGAGGGTTCGTGTTGGAGGTTAATTTCAGAGTCGGCACCAGGAATCGAGGTCAAAAACGAGCCATTTGGAGCAGAGGAGTACGAGAAATTGATGGTGGTGGCGGATTCCAGGCGCTCAACGGGCGGAGGGATTTGTTGAATGGGCGTGGCGTTGTAGATTTTAGAGGAATCCAAAGGGGCTCGACGGAATCGAGCGTGGCCAGTTCTGGGTGAGCGGCCGAGGAGAGAAATGGCCTTTTTGAAGTGAGAGACGGCGGAGTTAGCGACGGCTTGGCAATCGGAGTCGAGATTTGAAGGATGAGAGTGAGAGAGTAATGTGATGAGGTTTTTGAGGGTGTGGAGGCCGGTGGCGGCTTCTTGGACGGCGGAGTCTTGGTCCATTGAGGCGGAGAGTTGGGTGTTTGTGCAGGCTGAGAGGAGCTCCACCGCCATTGATGGAGGTGGGAAATGGGTCAAAAGGTGAATTGGGAATTGGGAAGTGATTTAGTTGAAGTAGGCATTGATATAAACAAAAAGAAAAGGAAAGTGTTAAAAGCAACAATGGAGTCATCCTGTGTGTGTTGTCGTTTCATTGACCATTGGTATGCAACCCGTGAGTGATGGGTCCCTCTCTACTAATTTCTCTTTTATAATTCTTTCTTGAAGAACTACTTTTGTGGAAGAGGGTATTGGGTAGTTTTGTTTATTTGAATTAGGTTTGAATGGACAGTTCATATGAGAAATTGTTCAAGTAGCTTCAACCTTGTCGCTCTAGTTTTGGAATGGTTGAACAAATTTAAAAACTTTATTTTCAACTCCGATTGAATAATCGTTTCATTGACCATTGGTATGCAACCCATAAGTGATATAGAAATGTATGAGACTACGTCCCAATAAAAGTGATCATAAGAATAGGATGATTAAGAAATGGTTGCATCTGAGGCCATTAGGTGTCCCATCTGGATTTCAAATCCTGGAGATAAAGCGTTACAAATGGTATTAGAGTGGTATGGAGAAGTAGATGAATGAAGTGAGATATTTCTAAGATGTATGTGAGGCTATTAGGTGGCAAATCTACAAATGGTATTAAAGCGGGGTATAGAAAAATATGAATGACATGTGATTTTTTTTGGATGCATGTGAGTCAATCAAGTCCCCAATTTAGATTTCAAATCCTAGGCATGAGGCGTTACAAATAGTATTAGAGTGGTACGGAGAAATATATGAATGAACCGAGTCCACATTCGAATGACAGCAAAAGAAAATTGAAAGATACTATTTGTAATAGTCTAAGCCGATCGCTGGTAGATATTATTTGTTTTTGCTTATTATGTATCGTGTCAGCCTCACGATTTTAAAACGCATTTAGGTTTCCACGCCCTTATAAAAAATGTTTTGTTCCCCTCTCCAACTAATGTGATATCTCACAATCCACCCCCCTTGGGGGCCTAGCGTCCTTGCTGGCACACCGTACAGTGCTTGATTTTGATATCATTTGTAATAGTTCAAGCTCACCGCTAGTAGATATTGTCCGTTTTGGCTCGTTACGTATTATCGTCAGTTTCACTGTTTTAAAACACGTCTACTAGGGAGAGGTTTTCACACACTTATAAGGAATGCTTCGTTCTCCCTCCAACCAAGGTGAGATCTCACAATCCACCTCCCTAGGGGCTAGTGTTCTTGCTGGCACACAGTCAGGTGTCTGATTTTGATATCATTGTAACAGTTTAAGCTCACCACTAGTAGATATTGTCCGCTTTGGCTCGTTACTTATTGTCGTCCGTTTCACTGTTTTAAAACACGTCTACTAGGGAGAAGTTTCCACACACTTATAAGGAATATTTCGTCTCCCCTCCCCCCCCCCCCCCCCCCC
>NW_019268526.1:338634-395276 GCF_002738365.1 Cucurbita moschata | reverse complement strand
CCCCCCCCCCCCCCCCCAAACCAATGTGAGATCTCACAATCCACCTCCTTGGGGACCTAGCGTCCTCGCTAGCACACCGTCCAGTGTCTGGCTCTGATATCATTTATAGCAGCTCAAGTTCACTACTGGTAGATATTGTTCGATTTGACTTGTTACATATCACTGTAACCCTCACTATTTTAAAACGCGTCTACTAGAGAGAAGTTTCCACACCTTTATAAGAAATGCTTCGTTTCCCTTTCCAACGGATGTGAAATCTCACACTACCTTACCAACACCTATATTATTACTAAACGAATGACAATAGCAATTTGAGGGAGGGAAAAAGATGAGAGAGAGTCGCAATCCAAGCAAAGGGAAGTCGATAAACTAACCCTAGTTGGCCATCGACTACTCAACACGTATTTAACAACCATTAAAGTCTTAAATTTTCCTTCAACCTTAATTCGAGAGCCTAACGAACTCGGATCAACTTAAATTGATTATATCAGTGTTAAATTTATAACTTAAATAAAAGAACGACAACTATCATTTATCCTTATCTAAAGTCAAGGCGTTACCATTTTAGCGTGGGACTTGAGAGGATTAGCCATTTTGCGATTCCTCGAATTTATGTCAGAATATTCTAATTAAATGCCCGTAACCTCCATTAGGTTATATATCCCTATCATTATAAAAGATAATATTTTATACATACTCTAGTTTTTAATATAATACATAAAATAATAATAACAAGGGAAGAAATTTGTTCCCCTCTGCAACCAATGTGATATCTCACAATCCACCATCTTGAGTTCCTAGTGTCATGGTCCTACTTTACCTAGCATCCTCGCTGGCACACTGTTCAATGTCTAGCATAATATTATTTGTAACAGCCCATGCCGCTAGTAGATATTGTTCCCTTTGGCTCTTGTATTGGTGTCAGCCTCATTGTTTTAAAACACATCTATTAGGGAGAGGTTTCTACGCCCTTATAAGGAATGCTTCTTCCCTTCTCCAACCAATGCGAGATCTCACAATCTAAGCTCCCTTGCTGGCACACCGTCTGATGTTTGACTCTGACATCATTTGTAACAGCCCAAGTTCACCGCTAATAGATAGTCTATTTTGACCCATTATGTATCACCGTCAACCTCACTTTTTTTTAAAACGGGTCTACTAGGGAGAGGTTTCCACACATTTATATGAAATGATTCTATAATAAATAATAATAATAATAATAATAATAAAAAACTTTGTTCCACGTTGCTAAAGCTTAGGAGTGGGGAGTTGGCCTCCCCTATAAAAGGGAGGTCCCCACTTCATTTTATCATCCCTATTGAACAGTTGGAGCCAGATAGGATTAGCCATTTTGCGATTCTTCGAATTTATGTCTGAACATTTTAATTAAACGCTCGTAACCTCCATTAAGTTATATATCTCTCTCATTACAAAAGACGATACAAATGTTTTCAAACAAAAAGAGTAACGATCATTATATTTTATACCTACTCTAGTTTTTAATACCATACATAAAATAATAATAACAGGTGAAGTAACACTATTTTTCTTAGTAAAATAAGTTGGGAGAAATAGCATAGCTTAAAAAAAATGTGACTTTAGAATATGATTAGGTCAAAATATTGGAGTTTTCTTCCCATCGTCTCATCAACGGCAAATGAAAAATAATCTTACAATAAGTTGAGGGAAGCCGGCATAATAATAATCCCTTTGACTTTTCTCTTGAATTATTCCACATTTTCCTTCTCCCTATTCTTCCTATTATACTATGTTATTAAATGTCTTTCTAGAAACACTTCAATTAATTCAATTATGTTAGGCACACATTAATTTATCTATCTCACATGGTCCTAACAACTTGAATTTCACTAAATAAAATGGTTGGTTTCCCGAAAAAAATGCAATGAAATTATGCGTATTCAAAACTTTAGGAAAAAAAATTTAAAATTTTATTGTTAAATTTGATAAAACGAATGTCCACGAAGCATTTCATACATATTTAAATGATCGTCGTATTCGGCTAGTTAATTAAGTTGTTAGATGAACATCGATTCTCCACAATGGTATTAATTTGTCAACTTCATAACCTCTCATGTTTTGTTTTGGGTTTCCACAAAAGGCCTCATGCCAATGGAGATAGTATTATTTGATTATAAATCCATGATTATTTTCTAAATTAGCCGATGTGGGACTTTCATCCAACACCTCCTCTTGAACAAAGTACGCCTCCCCTTAATCGAGGCTCGACTCCTTTTCTTTTGGAGTCTTAGTCCTTTTTTACTATGCCTTCGAGGAGACTCGACTCCTTTTCTTTTGGAGTCCTTCGTTCAACATTTGAGGATTCTATGGACATGGCTAAGCTTAGGGCACGACTCTCATATCATGTTAAGGATGAAGCTCTGATACCATTTGTAACGGCTCAGACCCACCATTAACAGAAATTGTCCTCTTTGGGCTTTCCCTTTCGGGCTTCTCCTCAAGGCTTTAAAACGCGTCTTTAAGGATAGGTTTCTGCACCTTTACGCCTCATGTCTACCTCCCTTCGGAGAATAGTGAGAAGGCTGACATATCGTCTGGTGTCTGGCTCTAATACCATGTTAGATTAATGAACACTAATTCTCTCCATTGGTATGAGGCATTTTGGGGAAGCCCAAAGCAAAGCCATGAGATTTTATGCTTAAAGTGGGCAAATATCATACTATTGTGGAAAATCTGTGTTCATCTAACATACGTCACTGAAAAGGAAGATGAAGGTGCGTCTTGTTTTTATAGTTAGTGACTAACAATTATTTTAAACAATTTTTAACTACCATATCCTCAGGTTTACTCTCATTCAAGTGTAGTCTCGGTTCATTCATGCACCTCTCTTTTACTCGAAGTCACATTATAATTTTATTTAATGATTGATCTTGTTCATTAACTTACTATGATTATGGTTGAAATTAATAGGTTTTTAGAGAATTAGTAGGTGAATAGAACTAAATTAAACAAATTATCACACTAAGTTTAAAATTCAATTGGATAATGAAGCTAAAAATTGAAGTTTTTCCAAATTTGAAAATGATACTAAAAAAATAAATTTAAAATAAAAATATTTAAAACAAAAACATTAAAAATATAGATTCTAATAAAATGAAAGAGTAAGTATTTATAAACATAGTTAGTAATAATTGATATTTTATTTTTGACAAATAGAAAAAAAAAATATTATAATCGAGTGGGACCTTTTGAATATTCATTTTCTAATGAAAAACTTTGTTTTAATTGGTCAAAACTTTGAACTGTCTAAGTGATTTACACACGAAAGAGACAAAGATTTCATCCAAATGAATGGACTTTCATCTGTAATTATTTTTTTTAATGAAAAACTCCAATAAAATAATGTCTAAAATGGAGTAGTTGGATAGAAATATGACGTCTAATTTTATAAAAATATTGATGGAATTATAACGTCGATATAAATTTCATGAAAATTAATTGAATTACTCCGATGAAATTTTGGTTTACAATAGTTTATTTAAACTATAATCAGACTTTTTTTTAATCATCGTATCTAAAAATACATAAAAGATATATCAAGAGCGACCTCTTTATAAATGATATAATGTGAGTGTTGCGCATTTGATGGTCGTTATATTTGAAAATAGTCTTGGTAAATGGGTCAAAGGGTGGAAGTTAATTGTCAAATTTACTCCGTCTTTTGTGAGATTTAAAGAGATCGGGATTAAATCATGACCACCAATTTCTTTGTGGATATTTAAAGATTTGAAATTTCTTTTGTGGGGAGACTATAAATACCCCTCAATTATTATTATGTAAAAAGATATTTTGAATGAATAAAATTGAAATCTTCAACTAAGACTTTTATTTTTAGAAATTTGAGCAATGCCTAAGTTTCATGCCATTTTTGTGGTAGATTACATCTGAATCATTCAATTAAAATTTGATCGTGGGTGACTCAATTTAAAACAAGGTTCCAAATTTTGATACTAGATTTTAGGTGGAAATCTAATTCTAGCATTATCTCTTGGTCGATTCGAATTTTGTACGATGAGGTATTAATTTCTTTGATTCAAGGGTTCTTGATTCAACAAAAGCTTGGATTGTTGCCTTATCACCATCTCTAGGTTCATCACTTGGTGGATCAAAGTTCTACATCACCTTCATCCGTAATTTTAGTAGGAAAGTATGGATTTCTTTTCTGAAACACATTTCAGATGTGTTTGCCACCTTCAAGAAGGGGAAAGGTGAAGTTGAAAATCAAATCGACTTAAAGATCAAATGTTTGAGGACGATCAATAAAAGAGAGTATGACAAGTCAGAATTCAAAGCATTTTGTGTCGTTGAGGAAATTAGATTAACGAGGGCAGTTCCCAATAAGGCAAGACAAAATAATGTTGCTGAAAGGATGAATAAATCATTGAATGAGCGGGAAAGAAGTATGAGGATTCATTGTGGATTGCCAAAGACATTTTGGGCTGATGTTGTAAATACAGCAACCTACTTGATTGATAGTGACCTCTCGGCACCCTTGGAATTCAAGTTGCGAGAAGAGGTATGGATAGGAAAAGAGCTCAAGTACTCCCACTTGAAAACTTTTGGTTGCATTGCGTATGTTCATGTTGATTCAAAGAAGAGAGATAAACTTGACGCTAAGGCTATGAAGTGCTACTTCATAGGAAATGGTTATGACATGTTTGTGTATGAATTTTAGGATGAAAAAGTAGAAGAATCCTGAGACATTGTGATATAACTTTTGATGAAAATGTCTTGTACAAGGACAAAGAGAAGAGAGGTTCTGAGACAACGAAACAAGTGAGAATTGAGCTTGAGTTACGGAAAAATTCACCTAGTAACAATGTAGCATATACTTAAGAAATTCCTGAGATTGTTGCTGAAAAACCAGAGGTGAAAACAGTGACATCTAAGCAGGTGTTGAGAAGATCATCCAAAACCATAAGAGTACCATATAGGTATTCACCTTCATTACACTATATGTTGTTGATTGATGAAGGGAAACCAAAGTCCTTTGATGAGACTCAATAGTTGGAGGATACAACTAAGTAGGAATAAGTCATGGATGATCGGATGAGTTGGATGTCTAGGCTTCACAATTGTGTTGCTTTCATCTATTGAGGCTGAGTACGTGGCAGTAGCTGAAGTTGGAAAGAAGATGGTACATATGACAAACTATCTACAAGTATCAGACAAGAAGTAGTGCAAGAAGATTCTAGTACAAATTGTCAGAGTTTCATACAGTGGTGAAGAACCCGATTTATCATTCAAAGAGAAAAGTCATCAGAAGACGATGCTATTTCACTCATAGGTTAGTGGAAAAAGTGATGTGTTTGGAGAAGATAGAGATTGTAAAGAATCCAATATACATGTTAACAAATGTGTTGATGTTGGAAAATTGAGGTTGTGTGTAAAGTCTTAATTTGTTTGGTGCAGTGAAAATATTGATGATTATTTGAAAATGAAATTTTTGGTTGACTAGATCACTATTAAAGCAGAAGAATGGTTAGTTTATGGACCCTACTTTTTATTTATAGCTTACTCACTCGTAATAAACAACTTTAGTATACAACTATGTATAGTAAATGATTATATCCAGTAAAGTTGGTAGATACTTATGTACAGTAGATGTCTATATATGGTAAATTGAACTACATATATATCCTTAGGCAGTACTTTAAAGATGTACATTATATGTATTTTTTTTTATTACCCTACGTCCTTAAAGTTATTAATATAAATTAAATTCACATCCAAATTGTCCAATTAGGAGAGCCGCCGTTAGGTCCCATTCATGAAATTGTATGTGTTTGCATTTAACCTCAACCGTGGAGTCACTTACTGAGTATTTCTTAAAATATAAAGCCACGTGCTACTTCTATTTTAGGTAAAGGTAAGACATTTTTATACGACTGACGACGACATCACAATTCGAGACCATGACACATGCATATGGTAGATACATTTATCTTCTTAGACTAGAATATGATGTTTTTAATTTAACGCTTATTTATTTTATTTAAGATTCTGTTGTGTCATTTTAAAGATGTTTTCGAACACGTAAGTCTATAGTAGTGTTTTAAGATAAGTTTATGTTTTATAAAAAGTTTAAATGAAGTATTTCCACCTTCCATATTCATGATATGTAGCGACCTTAGATTAAGTAGAAAATTTAAGATCGTTATAAAGAGTGTGCGAAACCTAATTCGAATAAAATAAATGCAAGAAAATTGAGTGCGGGCAAGGTACTTGTCACAATGGTGTCGGAATCCTCCACCCTCTTGGTCATGTGGAGTGTGTCATTTTCCTACGCTACGCATATCCCCTCTTGGTTCCTTTAATTTGACATAAGGGTCGGTTGAATTTTTTGTTCTTCTTGTGTCGACTATCTGCTACTCTGACCATCTCTCTGCAACCAAAACAAGCACTTGATCTGACCATACACTAGTTGTCATGTCTCTTCACATTGCATGGTTTTGGGTTGGTTGCCTATCAATATGTCCCAGCCACGCTAACTATGAAGATATGTGGAAAGGTCAGTTGAACTTCCTCTTGTTCTTAGAGCTTCCTTGTCATCTAGACTCTCCAAGTGCTTGTTGGATACACACTTCCATTACGTCGATCGCTTGAAGGGCTGCAACATAATCGATTAGCGTTATTGTTGCCACCATTCCTTGAATCTCCCCTCTTAGTAGCATGATGAATCAATAAGTCCTCTTCGCATACGTATATATTAGCCTTAGAGGCGAATCGAGACAATGAGGTAAACTTGAGGTCATATTCTTCCATTGTCTTGTCCCCTTGCCTCAAGTTCGGAATGGTAGTCTAATTTTGGTACTAAGTCATGATGAGGTTGTTGGGTTTTATGTCCTAAAACTCATAGTTTGTAAACAAAGATATATTTTATTTTCAATAAAGTTATTATTGATGTTTATTCAGTAAAAATTGTTATTGAATAAAGTGAACTTTACGATCATTAATCTAAATCCAATAAACTAAGAACACTCTGGCTATAGTATGATTACTTGAACTATATATAGAGACATAAGAGGGGATCAAGTTCAAGTATATAGTCAAAATGATCTATAGTATAAGGATAAGGTTGAGTACCTTATTCTGGGGACACTATGGATGCGGCCCACTTTTGTATATGATATAAACAATGTGATCACTAAATTGTACATGTGGAGACATGTGAGTGGGGACGTCTTATGCAATGAGTATTGCATAAAATCGGACCATGAAGAAAACCACTCACACTTTATAATGTCGTTTACTGTTGAGACTGATTTTCTTTTCATTCGATAACCTAGGTAACTCGGTTTTAATCCTGAGCTAACCATGAACTCCTGTTTATTCGGAATTATCCTTAGATTTGCATGGGTGAGAGTGGCTCTAGTTCGCCGACTCAACAAGCCTCCCATTTCAGGGGTAAGACTGGGTGAATGGCTGGGGACGTGGGGTGCAAGACGGAATTCACTCCTACCCACTTTTAGGGATAGAAGAAAGGTAGTTCCCTTAAGCACTGACTCCAGATCTTGAACAAGGGGCCCCACCCTCTCATTGGCCTGAGAGGGATTCGGTTTACTGGTTGGACCACAAACCAATTGTTCATTAGAGGATCAGTGAGACATAAGGAACAAGAAGTAACTTCAGGGGTAAAACGGTAAATTGACCCAGCTCTAGTTACGAACAACCTGTGAAGGATCGACTTACTAATCATGGTTATATCAGATGGACAGAAATATATCTTTAGTGAGGGGAGTGCAACTACTAGGCTATAGTGGAGTGTCCTAGTAGTTAACGAATGTTGGTTAACCAGGTTAATGAGTTTAAACCGGTTAATCTTGGATCGTTGGAGCCCATGATCTATAGGTCCATTAGGCCCCTTTGTTAGCTCATATCGGACTAAACCATATAATAGTGTGACGAGTGAGTTCGAAGTGTTCGAATTCAAATTAGGGAATATACGTTACATATATACGATATATTTAACCGCAATTTTGTTTTATTTACGAATTAAACAAAAAGAGAGAATCAGAGATATTTAAATAAGATTTAAATATCTTAATCAATTATGTGTCGGAATTGATTGGGATTGACATTTGAATTAATATTAAATATTAATTAAATAGTTTAATTAATCATTTAATGTTACTTTAATTTGAAATTCATTATTCAAATTAATTGTTGAATTAAAATGGAGAAAGTCAAAATGTTGACTTTCATCTAATGAAAAAATCCATGTTAATGGAATTTTGAGGTGTCAAAATTTGGTTTAACCAGACTTGCATGTTTGTCAAATAAACCTCACAAGTTTGAGTGGAATTTTGAGTGTCAAAATTTGGTTAACTCAAACATGCATGCTTGTCACATAAACCCAAACATTTGAGTGGAATTTTAAGTGTTAAAATTTGGTGATCTCAAATTTGCATGAACATGCAAACATGACTCTTTAAATAGAGTGATCATGATACATGGAAGGTCTTCTTCATCTTGGTGAAAAACCTCACTTATACAAAATCTCTCCCAAGTTTAGTCACTCACCGGATTCCACAATCCCGTTCTTAGACCAGAGGATAGTGGAGAAGACACTAATGGTGGTTCGAAACCGGTTCGTGAGCCAAAAGGAGTTTGAACTACAAAAGGTTAGTATTTAAACTCATTAAGTTTTAATACTTATGAACATGCTAGTTATTTACAATAATTGATGTTCTAAAAGTGCCTAAGATCCAAATTGCTTCCGCATGTGTTATATTAACACCATCATAGGTAATACTTGTGATAGAAGAATTCTTTGAGTTGAAGTTAGGTGATCGACCCATGAAACTCAAACATGGTCTCCATCAACTCGATCAATGCTTCAATCGCGGTCGAGTCCATTGATCGCCCATTAAATACTAGTGTGTCGTCCTTTTACATGCACATGTTATCTTGATCTCCTCGCCATAATCTACCATTAGCCAATAGATCCAAGTCACACACTACACATCACTATCTCATGACTTATCAACATGACTCAAAACATTTATTTTAATGATTTTTTTTTAGTGACTTGAATCATGAAATTCTATAAAACTAGCCCAAAATAAAAGATTATGATAATTTTAGAACACCCCACCATTGACATATACATAACTAAAATACATTGAAAAATAAATGTACAATCCAGATCTACTACCCTTAAGTTGTGCAACTTTAGAACACCCCATCATTGATCATTGATTCAAGTTCTATTTTATAAGAAAAAGTATCATGAGTGAATATAAAAATGATGAGTAAGTAACCTATTTATAGATTTCTAAATCAATCTTTATCAGTGGGCTAAATACCTCATATTTGGGTGTGGGCTATTGGAGGATAACCACTAGGTTTTGCACTTAAACAAAATCATGGAAGTTTTGAACCCTCTAATTCATTGTTTCTAATGTATTAGACCCTATCTAGGTCTTTACTTTACTGTTACATTGAATCTAGTTTCATACTTTTTTATGGTCTAGTTCAGTCGGGGCTCTCAACATGTTATGATGTCTCATCATTCGACTCTTCAAAGTGCATCATCAATTAGGGTAAGATTTTCTATAGGATCTTAGGGTGAATTGATTAGTTCTTTAGTATACCTTGTATCATATACCTACGTATCTTAAATTTCTGAGATGCAACTTTATGTTAGTTCAAACTAGTGGTCTACAAGGACAATGTGAAAAATATTGGTTCACTGCTAGGGATTGAATTTACACATAAGATGCAAAATCCAAATGATATGTACATGTTGTTTGCTTTTTAGACTTTCAAGAAATTATTGAATTTATTAGAAATATGCAAAAACACCTAAATAGACAATAAATTATTGGATTTCCTAAGAAAAAAAATGAAGAATTCAGAAATAGACCTGATTCGATATATCTCAAAACTTGAAGAGGTGCTCCTCCATTCATAAATGATTTACTCTAGAGTTGGTAATTTGTCTCATTTAATTTGATTGGAACATAGTAAATATCTAATTGATAACTCCTTCGTTCATGCATAAATGATTTACTCCACAATTGATAATTTGTCCCATTTAATTTATTGGAACAAAATGAATATTCGAGTGGAAGGGTGAATATAATAAGGATGTGTTAAATCAACCTCCAAAATTTTGAAGCTGGATTGGGCTGATTCCATAAGATTTTTTTTTTTTTTATATTTAAAAATACTACGATAGGTTTGTGGGCATGGGCTACTCTAAGAATCACATTGTTGATTTTATTGTTGAGAGGAAAAAGATTGAGTTGTATGCTCCAAAAATTAAAACTTTTGAGATGTGTGCTTAAAAGGATCATATATCTAGTGGAAGGTGATCCAAATTCATCTGTCGTCCTCTGTTTCGATCTCTGTCACTGTTCTTCTATTCTTCCTATTCTCTTGTTTTGATACCATGTTAAGAATGAAAAGCTTAATACACGTTAAGAATAAGAAACATAGGTGAGATTGAAAGTCCAATTTTCATTAATATTCATATATAATACAAACTACAAACTAAATCCTAAAAATAAGAGAAAATAGTGTAATAACCAAATCCTAAAAATAAAATAAAATTTATTAAATATATTGTTACCCAAATCCCGAAAATATAAAAAAAAAATTATAATTATATATAATATTTTCCAATAGAACCTTGTCCACGATCATTCTAAAAATATGATAAAATTTACCTAATTTAAAATCATGTCGTTTAGCCCTAATCTAAAATGCACTTCAACACTATTTACCGAGAACTTAGGTTTAAAGAGTGGCCGAAGTGTTTTAGGTTCATTTCTAGCTATCTTACTTTTGTCATCTAATGGTATTATTAGGCACCTTTTTAAGATACTTAGGTCGCCAAATTTTAGAGCTAGAGATGACATACATCGTTTAGGCTCATTTCTAGCTTGTTATTAGCATTAAAGATTCTTTGGGTTCATTTTTTCTTTTCGATTCGTCTTTTATATATAAACGCTCAAAACAAAAAAGAGATCGGACTCGGTACTTGGGAGGAATAAAATTTTGAATTCAATAGTTGTGTGGTAGACATATAATAAATCAGAAAATGAAAGACTTAAATCCATGGGAAGATTCAGAAAGTTGTTATTAATATGTTTTTGTCAATGGTCTAAGTAAGCAAAGGCGTCTTTGCAAGACCAAGTCCTCGTTCTCACTTTGCCCTCTTTTTTCTCCTCTTTTAATTGGTCCGCTCAGATTCCTCACTTCCATTAGTTTTTGTTTGTGACTTTTGCTTCTCGGCGCCTAATCGAAGGCCACAGGACACGCATTCCCTTTTGACGGGGCATCGCCACCGCTACTTCCTAATCCAACCCCACTTTCCCCTTTATATTTTTCTCTTTCCCACAATACCCAAAAATCTAAATCCCTTCTTTATCTTCCCTTCTTCTGTGTAATCTTCTCCTTCTTCACTGTTTACAAACCCTATTCTCTGATGGGTCAATTCTATTCCTCGCCGGAAACCTCTCTACAGCTTCGTGACCATCAACAATGGCCGCCTGGTTCTCAAGTGGGTGCACTCTCTTCTTCCCCTTTGGTCCTTCCCTCGATGGATGAGGGTTTGTTGAATTTCGTGGACTTTACTTTTCCTCTTCCTGATGAATGTTTGGCCTCCATTTTTCGATTTCTCAACTCCGGCGACCGGAAAAGCTGTTCGTTGGTATGTAAGCGGTGGTTTCAGGTGGAGGGTGAGAGCCGACATCGTTTGTCTCTTAATGCTCAAGATGAGATTCTCCCATTTCTTCCCTCTCTATTTGCTCGATTTGACTCCGTTAAGAAGCTCTCTCTTCGATGCAACCGGAAAATCTCTCGAATCAACGACGACGCCTTGATTCTTGTCTCAATCCGTTGCCGGAGTTTGACCCGCATCAAACTCTCCGGCCGATTTCAACTCACGGATATGGGTATCGCCACTTTTGCTTCCAATTGCAAAACTCTTAAGAAATTTTCCTGTAGCTCATGTGCTTTAGGGGCGAATTCCATTAACGCCCTCCTCAAGAACAGCAGCACTCTCGAGGAATTGTCTTTGAAGGGTCTCCGCGGCGTCATCGCTGGAACAGAGCCGATCGTGCCCGGCGTAGCAGCGGCATCTCTGAAATCGATTCTGCTGAAGGATCTCGTTGATGGGTTGAGCTTAACTCCCCTTATAATGGGTTCTAAAAACCTCAAAGCTTTGAAGATCATCCGCTGCCAGGGGAATTGGGATGAACTCTTCCAGTTCTTTGGCCATGGAAATGCCATGGCCAGCTTGATCGAAGTTCATATCGAGAGGATCCAGGTGAGTGATTGTGGAGTTTCAGCCATTTCTAACTGTTTAAACTTAGAGATATTGCATCTTATCAAAGTTTGGGATTGTTCAAATTTTGGGCTTGCTTCTATTGCTGAACACTGTAAGAGATTAAGGAAGCTCCACATTGATGGGTGGAGAATCAATAGAATAGGAGATGAGGGGCTGATAGCCATAGCTAAACAATGCCTTGACTTACAAGAGCTTGTTCTAATTGGTGTAAACCCAACTTGTTTGTCTCTGTCACTGTTGGCTTCAAACTGTGTGAATCTGGAGAGATTGGCTCTGTGTGGGAGTAGAGTAGGCGATGAAGAGATTGCCTGCATTGCAGCCAAATGCAAGTCATTGAAGAAGCTTTGCATCAAAGGCTGCCCAATTTCAAACATTGGGATTGAATCACTAGCTTGGGGGTGTCCCAATTTGGCTAAGATTAAGGTGAAGAAGTGCAGAGGAGTGACTGGTGAGATCAAGGAGTGGCTTGTGGAGAAGAGGACGTCATTGAGTGTGAATTGGGACGTCGAGGAGATCGATCACTTGGACGCTAGTAGTAGCGATGCCGGGAGTGGTCAGGAGGTCGCTGTCCCGGAGACGAGGCTGGTGGAGACCGGGGGTGAAGCTCCGGTTGTCGGGGACCGGTGGTTGACGATTTTGAAGACGACGTTGAGCGGGCTGAGTGGGAGGAGCTTGATGGCTTGCACATTTGGGAGATGGCCTAATAGTCCTAATGGTTCAAGCAGTAGGAGTGTATGAAATGATATGATGTTTATAAGAAATGGAATGTTGTATGGTTTTGTAAGGGATGATTGATGTGTGGAGACAGTACATATCTCTTGGATTTCCGGTTTTGGATACACTTAGCTGATTCCAATATTTCAATTTTATTTATTTAAGAATATAAACTAAATTTTTTATGAGATAATTAAAAGTTCAATTCTTTTTTCTTGTAATTTTTTATAAGGTAATGATAAAAGTTTGAAAATTCAAACTAAATATTAATGTATTTTATTAAAAAATAACCTAAAAGGGTTTTTTATTTTATTTTTTAAAATTTGAAATTTTAGAACATTTCAAACATAAATGCAAATTTTTGGAGTCTTTTTTAGATTAATTTAACCTAATTAAATTTTTTTTTTTTTTTTAAGCATGTGTTAGGGTATGGAGGTGTTTATTTACTGGTTGGTGAAACTATTATACATAGCTATATTTGGTAAATGACGTATATACATCGTTATATTTGGTAAATGACATATAAAATAAAATATCATCAATAATAAATAGCTATGTAGGTAAAAGCTGGTAAAACTATATAGGGTAGATAGTTATATATATATAGGGTAGATGGTAAAACTATTTAGGGTAGATAGTTATATATAAAGGGTAGATGATAAAACTATATAGGATAGACAGTTAGTTATATATATAGTAGATGGTTATATCTGGTAATGCTATATATAGTAAGCTAAACCATATATATATCTCCTCTCCTTGCATTTTCTCTATACTGTTCTTTGTATTCATCTAGATCGCGTGTGTGCGTTGTTGTGCGATCCTAACAACTAGTATCAGAGCTAAGCGAAATTCACCACGATCTGTGAAGATGGAAAGTTCAAAGATTGGAATTGAGAAGTTCGATGGATCTGATTTCGGTTTCTGGAAGATGTAGATTGGAGATTATCTATACCAGAAAGATCTTCACGAACCCCTGTTGGGGGTGAAGCCGGATACCATGACCACGAAATAGTGGAAGCTCAAGGATCGACAAGCCTTAGGGTTGATCCGGTTGACGCTATCCAGAAACGTGGCGTTCAATATCATCAAGGAGAAGACAACGTCAGATCTATTGAATGCGCTGTCAAATATGTACGAAAAACCGTCGGCTATGAACACGGTGTATTTGATACGAAGATTGTTCAATCTACAGATGTTTGAAGGTGGATCTGTTGTTGATCATATTAATAAATTCAATATGATCGTAAGTCAACTGAATTCTGTGGAAATTAATTTCGAGGATGAAATTAAAGCGTTGATTTTGATGTCATCTTTACCCGAGTCGTGGGATACTATTGTTGCCGCAATCGACAGTTCTCGAGGATCTAATAAACTGAAGTTTGATGAAATTTGAGATGTAGTTCTCAGCGAAAGTATTCACAAATGAGAAACTGAAAATTAATCTGGTAGTGCTCTCAGTGTTGACCAACGGGAATGAAGTAAACCGAAGGACCCAAACAAAGGGCGATCAAAATCAAAGAACCGAGAAAAATTTTCAAATAGACCAAATGTAACGTGTTGGAATTTTGGAAAAAAAGGTCACTTTCGGACAGATTGTACAAGACCAAAGAGGAAGCAGAATCACAAATCTGGAGAGATGATTCTATAAATTCAGTAGAAGATATTGGGGATGCTTTAATTCTCAGCGTGGTTAATTCGATTGAATCCTGAATTTTGGGTTTAGGTGCATCTTTTCATTCGTCTCCAAATAAATAGTTGTTTCAGAATTTCAAATCTGAAAATTTCGAGAAGGTATATCTTGTCGACAAGAAAGATTTTGAGATTGAAGGAAAAGGGGATGTCTGCATAAAAACTCTGGCAGGAAATCAGTGGATATTAAAGGATGTCAAATATATTCCCGGTCTCAAGAAGAACCTGATCTCTATTGGTCAGTTGGACAGCACAGGTTATGCAACAAAGTTAGGGAAGAGTTCATGGAAGATTATGAAAGGTGCTACTGTGGTAACACGTGGCTCAAAATCTGGAACCTTATACACCACTGCAGGGTGTATGAACATAGCTGCAATTGCTGAGAGTGCTTCAAATTCAAGTCTATGGCACAATAGACTTGGACATATGAGCGTGAAAGGAATGAAGACGTTGGCTGCGAAAGGAGTTTTAGAAGGTCTGAAATCTTTTGATGTTGATCGTTGTGAGCAAGCAGAAACGATTTAGCTTCACAAGGACTGTCAGAGAATTGAAGAAAGTGTGGTTGGAAATGGAACCAGATGTGGAGCAAGGTTCGAAGACAACGAAGCAAGTGGGAGTTGAGCTTGAGTTGTAGGAAAACTCACCTAGTGACATTGTAGTAGATACTCATGAAACTCTTGAGACTATTGCTGAGAAACCAGAGGTGGAGCAAGGTTCCAAAACTACGAAGCAACTGGAAGTTGAGCTTTAGTTGTAGGGAAACTCACCTAGTGATATTGTGGTAGATACTCATGAAATTCCTGAGACTACTGCTAAGGAACAAGATGTGGAGCAAG
Source organism: Cucurbita moschata (assembly GCF_002738365.1). Lineage (NCBI taxonomy): Eukaryota > Viridiplantae > Streptophyta > Magnoliopsida > Cucurbitales > Cucurbitaceae > Cucurbita > Cucurbita moschata. Next base: position 379,697 of record NW_019268526.1, on the reverse strand, counting down.
GTTCCAAGACAAGAAGTAAGTAGGAGTTGAGGTTGAGTTACGGAGAAAATCACCTAGTGATCTTGTAGCAGATACTCAAAAAACTCCTGAGGTTGTTGCAGAGGAACCAACAGTAGAGCAAGTGACACCTGAACCGGTGTTGAGAAGATCATCCAGTACTATCAGAGTACCAGATATGTATGTACCTTCATTACACTATCTGTTGCTGATGAAAGGGAACTAGAGCCCTTTAATGAGGCCCTACAGTTGGAGGATACAACCAAATGGGAGCAAGCCATGGATGATAGGATGTCTAGGCTTCAAAAATGCGTTGTATTGAGGTTGAGCATGTGGCAATAGCTGAAGTTGGAAAGAAGACGATATGGATGACTGACTATCGGGAAGAATTGGGCAAGAAGCAGCACGAAGAGATTCTTTATAGAGATAGTCAGAGTGTCATATAGTTGGTGAGGAACCCGATCTATCATTTAAAGAGAAAATACAAAAGATGATACCATTTCACTTGCAGGTTAGTGAAAGATGGTGATGTGTTGGGGGAAGATAGAGGGTGTAAAGAATCTAGCAAACATGTTGACAAAATGTGAGGTTGTGCAAAGCTTCAATTGATATGGTGACATGAAGATGCTCATGGTCGTTTGAGAATGAAATTCTTGGTTGACTAGTTCAGTCTCCAGGTGAGAGAATTGTTAGGCTATGGAGTTTAGTCAACGATTATACTAGGTAGATTGCATATAAAGTAAAATGTCATATAAATAGCTATGTATAGTAAAAAGCTATATCTGGTAAAGTTATATATGGTAGATAGTTATATATAGTAGATGATTATATCTGGTAAAGCTATATATAGTAAACTAAACCATATATATATATATATCAGAGCTTTGAAAAGGTAGTTTCTGTATTATGTTACTCTACATACGAAGTCATCAATACAAATCCTTTAGTCAATATTCTCCTTGCATTTTCTCTATCCTGTTCTTTGTATTCATCTAGATCTTTGTATTCATCTAGATCGAGTGTATCGAGTGTGTGCGTTGTTGTGCGATTCTAACATTTTTTTTCTGTTAAAAATAATCGAAATATGATCTCTTAAATAATCTCATATTTAAGAACTATTTACCGTTAAAAAATGTAACATCAAATATTGTTTTCAAATACTTAATTTGGGATTATGAAATGAGTTAATAAGTTGGTGGAATTATTAGGTTCGTGTTTGAGGCATTGAGTTTTGAAGTCGGAGTTTAGGAAGTTAGTATTTGGATTGCTGATTTGTGCTTGAGTGAGTTACAAAGTCGAAGTTTAGGAAGCTAGTGTAGCAACCCTAGTTTTCTACTAACCTAGAGTTGTTACTACATGGCTGACGTAACTTTTTTATGTGGTTTATAAAACAATGACATGGACTTATACTCGAAAGGACCATAAAACAACACAAGGAAATATTCGAAGTAAATTGAAATAAAACAAAAAAAAAAGATAATAATAATAAAAGAGTAATGTCTTATACTAATCTAAAATCTACGAAAATCTATGAAAATAAATGTAACTACCCTATGTTGGTTCCATGATCTTTGATGCAATGTCAAAGCCAACTATACATGAGTGCCTTGCATTTACTGAAATGTAAAAGTAGCACATGATTTGAGTATTTTAAGAAGTACTCAATAACTGGTTCCACTATTAAGGTCAGAAAATGCAAATACATGCAACATGAATAGGGACCAATCATTTAAAACCATAGTCTCTTAGGTGGCCTCCGGTCTGGACAAATTGGGTGTGCATTATTTCCCTACACACGACCCACATGTGCGAGAGTGAGCCCACCAGGAGAGCTCGCACAACTCCTAGGCCTGCTTGCTGGGCTAGTTGGCTGTAACCAAACGTCCAAAGGTACAACGACCATCGTACATCAAAAAACTCATTGCCATACATGTCGTATCATGTCATACATTTCATTGCCAAGCATATTCATCTCAATATGCAACATGACATCTCATATGTACATATCATCGTAACATGACATATCATCATAACGTATCATATTGTTATACATCTCATGTCATCATAGCATAACACATCATCATAACTTATCATAGCATCATTAACATATCATATCATCATAGCATAACATATCATGATAACACATCATATGAAACACATGATATGTGTAAAGGCTACTGGACACGTTTCATCATACATAAGATAATTCTCCCGACCATATCGATAGTAAGGTCACTTACATGGATGACCTTAGCTAAAGTTCTATCTGACTCCCAATTAGCTTGTTTTCGTCCCTTGAATTCGTTTTTACTTATGACGAGGCTTCACTTATTTTGAATCTTCACTTAATTTCTTAGTAAAAATCGAATTCCTAACTTAATTTAATTTAAACTGAGAAAACAAGGATTATACTAACCTTAAACCTTTTAATAAGGTCAAATTCAGCTCTGAGAGGATAAAAAATGCATGAATCGATGCCAAAATCTGAGATTCGAGTTGAATAAGCTATTTTTCAGCCAAAGTCAAGTCAAGTTGCATCTAATCAAGTGAAATAGTAGGGAAGACATGCATCACGCACTCGTAGGGAGGCTGGAATGCACGGGTTGTCGAGTCGAATCGGGTTGAGCGCACGGGTATCCGTCTTTGGGCTGAGGGTTGCAGGCTAGTTGTTGGGCCACGAACGTCTACTAGGCCGCAGGTTACATGTTATCTCTCATTTGTGGGCAACATATGGACTATTTGCGGTAGTGGGTCGTGGGTTGTTGGGTTTCAGTTTCGATACACCCATCTTGAATCCAACTCGAGTCCATGGCGACTACCCTGCGTCTTTCTGTCTACTTTCTCTCTCTTTTAGAAGCCTTCTGTTTTTACTTTTCATCGCTCCTCCGTTCAGATCCCGACAACCATGAATCTGTGTTTACTTGCCTTCCACTCTCATAGCCTTCTAACCTTCTTGTCAAAACCCATAATGAACCTCCGTGCTAATTTATGTTCCGTGTCCACGAACTCTACCGTGAATCGTTTCATTCTCATGAAGTCCCTTGCATACATGGTAACTGAACATTCTCTTTGACTCAATAGTGTGAACTATTGCTTACTATGAAGTTGAGCATCTTCGAAGTAATATTCTCTCAAAAGGCACTCTTGAAGTCTTAACCACGAGATTAAACCTCCGTCAAGACTAAGAATCTTAGGGTGGATTGCCACCATAACTCCGTGTTACCTTGTCGCATGAACACTGCTCATTATACCTTCTGATCATCTAAGCAATTCATCAGCCCGAACACGATCTCTATTGATGTCAACCAAAACTGTACCACTATCAAATCATTCGTGGTCCCACTAAAGTTACGAGGGTCATCCCTCTTGAAGTCTCGCAAGTATTTTGCCTCTCCAGTTGACAACAATGCATTAGTTTATTGAATTGTTACCATCGTTTGTTGTAATGATTCTATTAGAACAGTTATGGAGTCTGATAGCCTAAGGAGCCGCTAGAGGTGAGGGTGGCATCATTTCGTAAGGTAAATTCACCAATCCCTCGTGGACCATACTTCTTCTACCCCTTTCTCTATCTCAGTAGGGGTCGTCGCCTACACCCTCTTCCTCGTCCTCTAGGTGGCATAATTGATATACAACACATAACATACTAGGTCTATAACGCTCAACTTATATACATTACATACTTCTTTTCTCAATCACATAAATACATTTACAACTTTGCATTATCATGATCATATTAACATACTTTACATAACATGTCCAACTTTGCATTCTTAATCATGTGAACATATAAAAATCAATCTACCACACGTATCATTTAACTATACCAGTTATTATCTTTAAATTGCATACCTAATGATGACAGTATATATGCTAGAGGACCTGGAAGTATGTTGGGCCTACATATAACACCCCTTCTTTTCTTGCCTTATGGCTTTTGCATCCACCATATTATTCACATAGTTTTACATGATAATACATAACATGACATAAATAGTATTTCATTTTATTTACAACACAGCGTAATGGATATCACATGCATACATATCATAGCATCATATGTCATTACATAGAACACAATCACATAACATAAATAATATGGTGGATGCAAAAGCCATAAGGCACGCACCATCATACATTATTCAATCATCTAATTGGAATAGTAAAGTCACTTACTTGGTTGGTTTTGGCCAAAGTTACTAATTATTCGATAGCAGCTTTGAAAACTTTACTTCAACGTTTAATTACACCTATGTCAAATCATATCACATATCTAGAGCATATCCATATCTTAGTCTAGCTAAACATGTCATTGGGTTGTGCACCTCTGGGTTAAGCCGTTTTTGTGAGCTGACTCATATCCGAATACAGGCCCGTGGATCCTTCTTCTCCACCTTATTTCAACATCCGTTTCCAGCTCCTATTCTGTTTTGCATCTCCGACGATTGCCGCCTCTCGTTTTCCTCTCCTATCACAGAGGGAGCCACGCTCGTCGAACTTGATACTCCTCACCGTCGTGTCGTCACCTTTGCGAACACTGTGAATACCGTCGTGTCCTCTCTTTCGGTCTCTCTCATTATCACTTTCTCTGTGTGTAGGTTGCAGATTGAACGAGGGTACGTTGATGAGGGATTACATGAAGGTGGGGAGGTTTTTAATAAGGGTGAGGGCGGTTATCCTTGCGAGAACGCCACCTAGTTGAAAACCTCACGATTTCCAGCGAGGTTTGAATTTTTTTTCATTCAAACCGTTACAAAATCGATCTCAATCAAATACGGCCCGTCTATTAAACTCTCTAGCGGCCTCTAATATCATTTAATATGAAGATAAAGAATTATCATTGTTCCTAACTTAGCGCACATCACTTCTCAATTTCGCCGGAATTAGTAGACTAAAAATACCCGTATACAACTCATAAACATAACCTAGAGTTACACAATATTTCCATTTCGAGCTATAAGCTCACATTTCGTACCTACTTTTATAGATATCACAAATTATATCATATCATTACGTTAAACTCCTAATCACATCAACAATAGGCTCACGAATATTAAACCTCCTACTATAGTATTTGTCAGAATTCCTTTAACTGGGCCTATATTTAATAGAATAAATAAAAAATGAGTCGAATAAGACGAACGAGAGCTTGACACGAGATTGCATGCGCTCACACGTGTTGGTACGAGCTCCCACACACCTGGCTTCCAAAAGGCCCCTTAGTTTCTAGGGATTCATGCATGTATATTTACTCATACTGATTACCAAGTCAATCAATGATGGCGGCAGATCAATTTGTGACAGTTTCAAGCTGTAAAAAAAACAAATGTTCAAACAAGTAACACCAGATTCATCGTTCAAATACACCATTTCTGTATGAACAGAGCCGTCTAAAAGTGACCAAGTTTTGCAGGTCAATCATTCCCTAAGAGAAGATACAACTCATTCAAAAAACCACTGCCATAAAACTCTTATATACCAAAGTCCCATGAAAACATTCTTTAATTGTCTGTCTGTGTCTAAGTATACATTCTACAGCACTTCAAACCATTTAAACAGAGAGTTTCAGATTTCAGCTCCCAAAAGAAAAATGTACTGTAAATGATATAAGAAAGTTTCAGAGTTCCATCCATAATCAGTAACTGGTGAGGTGTGACCCACTGCAATGAACATCAGAAACACCAGAAATTCTCAGCCTGGGTGACAATGTTGTAATCCCCACAGCATCAATATCATGATTTTGAATTACTTTTCTCTTCTGAGTTTCCAAATTTGCTCTATTATCTGTAATCCCTTCTGTTCTTGTCTCAGCTTCCTTCTGGGTAGCCATGGACACCATTGCTTGAGCATCTGCCACTACTGCTGCATCATCTTCTCCAGCATACAGAATCTTCTTTATTGCACTCACAACCTGAAGAACAGAGTTTATCAGCTCAAATTGAGCTCAAATGGACAGTAAATCTCAGGGTACTACTTCTACCTTAGAGTCCTGTATCTCATGACTCTGGCACAGAATCTCAATATCCCTCAATTTGGAAAAGTAAAAGTCTCTTTCCTTCTCAAGGCTGTCAATTGAAAGTTTCAGCTCTGTGATCTGCGCATTGGAATTCTCATCATTAAAGTGTTCAGATATCCTAAACAGAAAGAATTCACATCCATATTGTAACACAAGAACTACCTGTTCATCATATACTGGTGATCCACAGCTAGAGGAAGGCCTTGAAGTTTTTCCTGATTGATTTGAAGAGCTGACAGTAGAAGTTGCTTCATGTCTTCTTGAGTTATGAGAGGTATGTGATCTTGATCCAGTTGTTGAGTTCTTGGCTGAAGATTGAGAGGCTGCAAATTTCTTGCTAGCTTCTTTCCCGCCCTTGCAGGCTTCTCTCCTTTCTAAAGCGTTGTAACTGGAAAAGAAACAGAACAATTTTGTTGAACTCCTCCGTTGATAGAATAGAATTTGGAATTGTGATTTAACCAAAATTTTGAAGAACTTCAATTTCAAGTGAATCATAAGAAAGTAGATGGAATTACTTGTGAAGAACTCCTCCGTTGATGGAATCACAGTACCACTTCATCCACTGAATGAACTCCAAGTTATCAAGTGGCCTACCTTTCACAAGCTTGGTAACCTCGATATGCTGAAATCAAAGAACATAAAGAACAAGAAAAACGCAGTTTCAGAACAACAGACCTAGGTCAAAATCAAAACTGAATCAAAGCCATCAGAATTGGGGGAAATCGAACCTTGGTGATCTTGAGCTTACTAAATACATCTTGAAGAACCTTATAATTCTGAATCATTTCGTACTCGCTTTTGGCATCAAAATTGACCTTATGCATCGGCACCATCCCTGGATGAACCGCATCCATCAACTGGCACTGGATCGCACCAGAGCAAGACTGTACTACAACATAACGATTCTTCGTAAGAACAGTAAATCGCAACAATATTATGAAATCGCGATGAGAAATGAAAACAAAAATGAAGAGAAATTTCGAGGAAGAATTAGGGATTTGAGGAAGAATAGAATTGAAACCTCTTCAACTTTGGAGAGATTGAGGTGGAGAGTGGAATTGATCCACGAAAGAATCTCAGATCTGCCGACGAAGTAAGCCGAATCCATGCTTCCAATGCTTGAAGCCAATTTTTGTCCTTGAATTCCTGTTCCGAAGTGTGATTTGCGCGGTGAGATTGGTGAAATTGATATTGTTCCTTGTTTTGAAGGAAGAAGAAAGTGAAAAGCGTTGGGGGGTTTAATACGATTAAGCTTACAACGGCTATCAGTTGAGAAAGGTAAGAGGGAAAATTCAAAATGAAAGAACGGCGGGATCTTTGTCGGCTTCAAAATTTTGAATTTCTTCTCATGCAAATTGTAAACACCAGAACTTAACAGCCACTTGGCCCAAATCAGCGCGCCAAGCCACCACATGTCACTTCATTTTTTTTCTTTTTCTTTTATTTCCAAATTAATTAATTAATTAATTAATTATATATATATATATATATATATTTAGGATATACTAATTTGGAAATGTAAACTAGTTTAACTTCTGAATCCTCTACAATTCTTTTCCACCACTATGGCTAGTTTTGACGCAGCAGGGGCAGTCGTCATGAATGTCGCAAGTGGAGCCAATTGATTACTCTTCGGCTCCACCCTATTAACCTCCAAATCACCTTTCGTCGTACTCTGTACATACAACCTCACCTTTTCCAACCCAATCGATTTTCCCTTAAACAATATAGCCTCTCTCATTTTCTTCCCAATCTTCCCTTCAATGTTCACTAAAACCCTAACCTGATGATCCTCACCAACATTCTCATCGAAAATATACAAAATCTTGAGAAGGCTATTGACCTTCTACAAAGATTTATCTTCGAAATCTAAGTGACGCAGTGGCCTCTTTGCCAACCAAGTCGCCGCCTCCCTTCTCGCCAAAATTGGCTTCTTTGTCCACTGTGGCGACTCTTCCGACTTCAACATTGTATTTGTCCCTTGCTCTAGGTTTCCCCCTTCTACTTCTTAGGTTAGAAATATTATCACCGAAGCCAAGGCAGCATCGCCGCTTAGCGACGATCCCTCTTCATGGGTTAGACATATTCTCGCCAGAGCCAAGGCAGCATCGTTACTGAGCGACGATCCCTCTTCATGGGTTAGACATATTCTCGCCAGAGCAAAGGCAGCATCGTTACTAAGCGACGATCCCTCTTCATGGGTTAGACATATCCTCGCCAGAGCCAAGGCAGCATCGTTGCTGAGCGACAATCCCTCTTCATGGGTTAGACATATTCTCGCCAAAGCCAAGGCAGCATTGTTGCTGAGCAACGATCCCTCTTCATGGGTTAGACATATTCTCGCCAAAACCAAGGCAGCATTGTTGCTGAGCAACGATCCCTCTTCATGGGTTAGACATATTCTCGCCAAAGCCAAGGCAACATCGTTGCTAAGCGACAATCCCTCTACAATTTTCAACGGACAAGAAAGTGTTTCTCTACACCTCCTCCGAACCATGACGAAGAGTGTTTCTCGACCTCTCTTTAAAATTTTCAGATCCAAGCTTCACGTTCCTTCAAATCCGACGCTCAGCTTGCGAGATGTTAAAGATATTTAATACTAAATTATAGTTTACCATATATATTATATTTGATATTTTATTAAATACAAATATCTAAACATTTATCTTATTACCATCGGTATCTTGTTTCCATTTATTACTATTTTCATATCATTATAATTTATTTGATTATAAATAGATAACTTTCACATACTATGGATTAAACAAACATTCTCACAACATATAAAAGTTTTAAAACCTAATTCTATCGGATCTAGAGAAAAATCAAGAACAAAAGTTTAAAACCCTTCGATTTTTCTTGATTCTTGAATGGAATTATGATTCTTAATATTCTAAGAAAGTTTTGTGAAGAGACTATGGGAAGACAACGACTCTAGCTAGCCCGATTGGAACACCACCTAGCCCTCTTATGTCTCCTCTCTATTTCTTTCCATTTTTCCCCATTAATCAGCAGCCTAACTTCTTACCATATGCATAATTAGGGAATATGGGGTTGAAATTACCATTTTACCCCTCTAGGGTTGACTTTAGCCAATTTTCTTAATTTTCACTATTTACTTTTATATTTTATTAGTTCCAAGGTTTTTTTTTTAAAAGTATTTTATCTTCTATATCCTCATTAAACTCAATATCTCCCGCCCTCCATAAAATCTTAGAAGTTTAAACATTAACGAAACAATTAAGAAATTAATCTTCACTAGGTTTCGAGTGTGATAGAAAAATATTATAATATGAATACTAAAAAAAATAAAAGTATTTGTTCACTTAGAAGTGGAACCTGAGATAATAAACGTAATTGAAGTTAGTTAAGAATCACAAGGTGGAAAGTTTGTACCATCTTGGTGAAGTCAATATCAATGTAAGTAGATTGAGTAGAAGAGAGTTCATATGTCAACTTTATATATAAAGCAGTGGATGTGCAAGGTGACCTAGAAGAGTCTGAGAACATTGTAATGCGTAAAAGACGAACCATGCATTGTTAATCATTTCGTCTCTCTTTAGATAACATTGGTTGATTCGCAAAGAGAAATATCTAGATTCAAGAAATGTAATTAGTAGAGGCCGGGAAAGTGAGAGAATTTTTTTTTGATAACTTCTAGTAGTCACCGTGTGTGGTAGGATATTTGTATATTTAATAGTGGAAGGTTAACACGAATGATGAGATGTTGAGGTTGAAACACTCGAATCAAGTACAACCTCAAAATGTTTCAAACGGAATGAAAAATGAGATAGTAAAATTCGTCTTGGGGTATCTTAGGAAAAGATTATGGTTTCTCGATGTTTTAGGGTATCGTGGATAAGATTATCAAGTGGGTATGGTTCATATTGAAGAAAACTATATGCCCGTAAGTTGGTGAGCATGGTAGTACAGGAAGGAGATTGTTAAGTGACATAGTGTGTTCCACGTCTATGGACGACCTAATTTATGTTCAATTTACGTGAGAGTTTATAATGATATTGGGTGTCCAACAAAATTATTTCTCCCTATTAATCTTTTGTACGTAGCTATTTAGATAAATTCGTTTGAATTTTGGTTATAAGATAAGCATGTTTATGAGTTGTTATCAAGTTTATGTCTGATTTATGAGTGAGTTAATTTATGGATAGTAGATTAGGATGAAATGTGAATTAAGTATGAGAAAATAATTTGATTAATTGTTATATGGTGTATGATTGGAGCTTAAATGGATATGTATGGTGATCGGTGGTGCTTATGTGACTCATGAATTTATTAGTATGTCACGGTTCCTTGGTTAGCTACCATACTACATTTCTCCATAATTATGTTGGCTTGCATGTGTAGTGTATGACTATATGGAGACAAATAAGGGTTCCGCTAATTAACTCTCATTCATGAACCTAATTCATTTCAATCTACGTATAAGTTTTCTATCTGACAATTTATGTCTATATGGTGGGGTCAGTAAAACTTTTCCCGTTTTCATTCTAGTACCATATTTTCCATCACCGTAAAATTTTTCATTTATTTGTATGAGGACGGGGACGGAGATCTTCCCACAAAAGTTTGTGGAGACTTGAGTTCCCTAAAATTTTTTCTTGTTTTTTACTTTTTAAAAACAAATTGGTTATTTAGGAAAAAAAAAACTTTTTAATTAAAGAAATTCATTTATTATAATTTAGAGTAGAAATAATATATATATATATATATATATATATATATATATATTTATTTATATATTTAAGTAAGTACGATCTAGGGAATATAATCATTGTCTTCAATCCTATTTATCTAATAACGGGAAATCTCTCTCCACTCCCTCTTCTATTTCCCCATTTAAACTGAGATTTCCTGCCTATTTGGGATAAATGGACATCTATAGTCGCCAAGCATGCTGTAACAGCGAACCTGCCCTAAGAACTAAAGGTCCACATTTGTATCTTATAAGTTGGTAGTCCCTTAGTCTACTAAAACACCTAATATTTTAGTCTTTAGACCCTATATGACGTGTTGTGTGCTAATTAGGACTAGGAGAGCACCTAAGTGTCGTGTTATATACTATGTTAGACAAGCTGTAATTGACCATGAGAGCGCTTTACATACAAGCTCTGAGTATAGGTTACAACATAATTAAGAAAACTAGTAGATAATTAATCATAACACCCTAGAACTCCTTTACATCATGAAGAGTAACTCAAGCTCCATGGAGTTGACAAACTTGTTATGGTAAACTTAAGAGAACTCGGTAATAGGAATTAGATAAAGAGTTTATCGACTCAAGAACTTAAGTTGAGTTTACTCGTCATGATAGTATATTAGACGAAAGTGAGTGGACCCTCATAGTAAGTGTTTATGAATGAACTTGACGTCAAGATTGGTAGATGGACCCTCGAAGTTCGTCAATCTGATGATTGATAAGTTCTAGGGAGTAGTTGTAAGATCAACTCTAAGGAAGCTAGACATGCCAGAGTGGTTGTAACGAGTTAGTAAAAAGATTACTATAACAACCAAAGATTTGAGCTACCCTTAGAGCCAAATGTATCGTGTATAAGTAATGAAAGTCATGTCATGAACTCAAGTGAGTGGTAACTTATAGTATGAGAGTCGTTTTATGTGAAGTATGTTTAACTATAGAACTATGAGCGAGTTACTCATTGAATATACTTATATATTCACTCAGGTTACTCTATGTGGCTAAAGAATTCATTAAATTTGTGTCATAGAGGTTTCGCAGTATTTTATATATTATGTACTCTGATGTCCCACATTGGTTGGAGAGGAGAACAAAACACCCTTATAGTGGAAACCTTCCCCTAGCAGACGCATTTTAAAGCCTTGAGTGGTAGCCCGACAGGGAAAGCCCAAAGAAAACAATATCTATTAACGGTAGGCCTGAGTTGTTACAAATGGTATCAGAGCCCAACACTGGACGATGTGTCAGCCTTCTCGCTCTTCCTCAAAAGGGATAGACACTAGGGGGTGTGTTAATAAGGACGCTAGGTCTCGAAGGGGAGTTGATTGTGATGTCCCACGTTGATTGGGGAAGAGAACAAAACACCCTTTATAATAAGGGTGGGGAAGCCGGAAGGGAAAGTCTGCTAGCAGGGAGCCTGTTTTATATTTTCTTATTTATTTATTGTTATTATTTTGAATGTGCAATATTTTATCATATTTTGACTTTTAATGATGGACATTTTCTCTTTACGACTTTCAAAGATTGCATTTCCTTTTCCTATTTCGTTTTCTTATAAATAATTTGATTTTGACACATTTTGTTTTGTTTATATTTTTGTTATTTTCTTGTGACATTTGTGGCTCTAATGTACGTTTGGACTTATCATTAGTTGAACGTTGAATTTTCCTTATTTATCTGGTCGGCAATCACATTTCAAACACTACTTTTTATACGACGTAATAGATTTTTTTTTTTTTTTTTTAATATTGAATCGATTAAGAAACAAATTTTTTAATATAACATTGATGGTGAAAATACAATTTTATATCTTAATCATTTGAGTTGTATACTCACGCAGATGAAAAATAATTGTTTATCTTATTATGACGACATCAAATCAATCTAAGTATTGTTTGATGGGCATGACTATCTCGAATTATAAATTTGTGTTTAATTATTTACTTCTAATGTTCTTAAAAAGGATGGAATAAGGGTTGAAATTTACACATAATAAGTATCGAAAAGGGTGGAGTGCATATGCAATCATGTTATATTTCACTTGAGTCATACAAAACTCGAACGAGTGAAAATTACAAGTGCATGAGGCAACAATTACGGGCAAGTGTCGCATTGTTGATGATTTTACTAGAGCATATTCCATTTGGGTTGAAACATATTTGGATCGTTTTTGTTACTGTTTTATTTAGCTTCTCGTCTTTAATAATCATAAACATTTTCAACTAATCTTTTACCTTATTGTAAGTCTTATCTTTTCGTAGAATATTTTATTATATTTTTGTTTGTAAATATTATATTAGATTTTTGTTTACACTTTTTTAATAAAAATTAAATTACATGAAAAAAAAACTAATTTAAAAAAAATGAAAAAATGAAAAAAAAAATACCCATGAAAAACTTTTACTCCAATTTCTAACCTAAAAAATGAAATTAATTTGATTATTAATCCTCCTTTGCTTCCATAAATGACTATATAAAAACTTGTCTAGCATTATTTTGAAGTGCAGAATCAAGCCATAAACATTTTGTATTTGCCGAGAGGCAATTGAGAGAAACTTTTGTTGAGAGACTTTTGTAGTGAGGGCTATGAGAGATCACTTATAAACACTTTGGTTATAGTGATTGGCTACCCACGTAAATCTCTGTCTCTTTGTTTAAATTCTATTCGTGGGTGTGTGAGTGTAGTCTATCTTGCTTCCGCTTTTGTTACAATAATTGGGTATCAAAACATTTTGGTTGTGGCATTCCGCTAATAATTGGGTATCAAAACATTGAAGGTTCTAGCATTTCAGCGCACAACAAGTGGTATTAGAGTCTAACGGTAGCATTTGGAATATTCTGAAAAATTTAAGATCATTGAGCACGTCGATAAATTTATCTCCGAGGATTTAACAAACCATTTATTATAATCTAGCTAAAGAGATATATATATACAGCAAAATGTCTGTGCAGCCACGTGGTATACATAACGTACGCTGTCGTTTAGCATGGCTGTAAAATTAGTGGAACATTGAAATCTGAAATCCCATAAATAATTGGTCTTTTGTTTAATACATTTGTTACAGCTACACCCTCAAATTTATATTCATTACAATTATTGATTCCTTCTTACATCATTACAGTAAAGAGTGGTTGGGTGTTCTTGAAATTCTCATTCTTATCTCCCAATCTTCAAACCCTTTGCCTTTCTCACCTTATTTTAATTATTTACTCTCCCAATTTTTTTATTTTCTCCTATTTTCAATGCATACGTAAGTCGTGCTCGATCTCAATTAGTTAAAGAGAAGAAGAACGAAATATCCTTTATAAGCGTGTGAAAACCCGTGTTTTAAAAACTTTGAGGAAAAACTCGAAAGGAAAAATTTAAGGAAGATAATATCTGTTAGCCGTGGGCTTGAGCTATTTTATATATTGTTTCTGCTTTTGTTTTATAAGTCTTAGTTGCTCACTCTGACCGCCAACGATTAACCTAATTGTCCAATGAAACTGTCCTATGACATTGAATATTGTCATAGTTCTGGAAAAATTCCTGTGTGTTAGGATTGCACAACAACGCACATATTCGATCAAAATGAACACAAAGAACAGGAGAGAGAAAATTCAAGGAATAATATTAACTAGAAGTTTTATTATTACTTCAGTACATCGATAGAGAATACAGAGAATGAACATAATTTGAAACCCGTAAATTCCAATATTCTACTGTTATAATCGAGATGAAGCATTTGACTCCTTCATACATTTCATAGATCTTGGGATTTTCTGTTCATGAATTAACTAATCTTTCTTTACTCTATAATATTCTAGATTCCGAGATCTATGAACAGGGATACTGGATCGTATATGAAAATAATCTTGCAAGACTATTGGATATATATATGATTTCTGTTTACTAAATACAACAATAACAGATTTAATCACCTACAAAATATAATCTACTAAATCAAATATCTACCATATATATCTCTATTACCAAATCTTTACGAAATATCTGTCATACAATTGAAGAGTTTGTTTGGGTGATTACGGGGGACATAATGAGTAAATAAGGAAGGTTGGTAGGATTGCATGTGATTATATATATGTTGAACTTCAAGGGTCTTGTGCCATTGGGAAAGAATAGACAATTTCCAAAAGAAAACAGGGAAGTTGTGAAGAAGCAATAGATACAATGGGCGATGGTGGGCGATGGTGGGCGATGCTAGTTTCATCTCCTTTTGCCTCAAATGTTTGACCCATTTTTTATGGATAGTTTGGTTGGAGATTTGGGAGCCTTTTACACAAAGAATAACTTGATGATGTACTAATTGAATGGGCATAACATGGATCTAACTAACAACACTAAATCAACCGTGACCATATATTCTCTTCTTTGAAATTTCCTTCTCCTCAAGGTTTTTAAAACACGTCTGCTAAAGAAAGATGAAAAGGTTTGCACATCTTATAATCCACCATTCCTTGGTTGCCACAACTTTTATTTTCTTTTATTATGAGGTGTGGAAACCTTTATTTAGCGAATGCATTTTAAAAACCATGTGGAAAATTCGAAAGGGAAAACCCAATCAGGACAATATCAACTATCAGTGGTCTAGGACTATTACAGATGGTATCAGAGACAAACATCAAGCGGTGTGTTAGCGAGGACGTTGGGCCAACAAGAGGGGGTGGATTGTGAGTTGTGAAAACCTCTCCCTAGCGGACACGTTTTAAAAACCTTGAGCGGAAACCTAAAAGAGAAAATCCAAAGAAAACAATATCTGTTAGTGGTGGACGTGGGCACAAACGATATCAGAGGCAAACATCAAGCAGCGTGCTAACAAGGATGCTAGGCCCCCAAGAGGGGTGGATTGTGAAGGTGTGGAAACCTCTACTTAGCAAACACGTTTTAAAAACCTTGGACAGAAGCTTGGAAGGGAAAGCCCAAAGAGGACAATATGTGTTAGTGCTAGGCATGAGCTGTTAGAAATGATATTAGAGCCAGACATGGATGATGTGCCAGTATATAACCAAGAGAATAACAACAACGGCTCACAGTATATAACCTTAGGTAGGGGGATATGACTAGTTGTCAACTTCTCCCTACCCAAGGTTATATACTGTGAGCCGTTGTTACTCTCTTTCTTGCTTATATAATGTCTCTTTCAAAAATCTCTCTCTGCCTTCATTTTCTAAAACCTTCTCTTAAACCGAGGTCAGAGGCTCGAGCAAACGTTACTTGGCCGTAGGCAACGTAAGAACGAATTGGCTTAACTCACTTGTCGTTGGAAAGTGAGTGCCGCACAATCGCAAGTCCGCTGCCATCAAGAGTGTGATTGTGACACTAGACATGGGCTGTTATAAATGATATTGAGCCGGACAAGGACGATGTGTCAGCAAGGACGCTAAGTCCCTAAGAGGGGTGGATTGTGATATCCCACATCAGTTAGAGGGGGAACGAAGGATTCGGGTGAGAAAACTTCTCTCTAAGAGACCCATTTTAAACTTAGGGAAGGTCCAAAAAGAATCTTATCTACTAGCTAGGAACTTGTAGACTATTATATTTTATGATAATTTTGTAGTCCAATAAAGAAGGATAATTATGTTACTAAGTGTTCAGCTATTTTTATGGAATAAAATGTTAAATTTGGTTGTGAGAGAATTGTGTTGCATCTATACTTCAATTTGTGTGTTTTTTGATTTAACTAAACAAACGATATATGGAGTTAAAAACCATTATTATACCATTTCATGCTACCAAGTTTTGGTGAAACATTTATGTTCATCTTAATTGCACCGACATTAATAAATATATCATATATGTTTTGATTCGCAAAAGACAACAGCTCCAAACCTCACCAAAACTCATGCACATAATGTCAATTTAAATCTGACATCATTGCAAACCAGCGGATGACACTAGGTTAGTTGTCAACTCTGAATTGACATCATAGCTAACTTTCATCATATAATAACAATAAAATTGTACTCGATAAAAGTTCTAAACTGTCATCGTAGCTAAAAGTTTTTGTACATGTATAACAACATATGTTTTGATGATGGTTTTGAACTTTTATCATTGCATAACCGTCATCTTACCCCATAATGATAGTGAAAAAGTTCGTATATAGGTCGATGATAGTACAAACTGACAACATATTTATTAAAACAAGCTCATTTTGTACCTGAACGATACGGTACGACTTTTTTATAAAATTTAACTAAAAAAAATTAGTGGATCATAAGTTTAGAACACAACAAATGCAATCTTTTCATGCATCAATCACACACGCTCAATTACAAACACATTGGACTGTTAGTTAATAATCCAAACACCTCTATATTATTTGCACTTTCCCCCTTAGAGACCATAATAGTGTGATGAAGTGGATATGGTTGGAAATTTCTCCAAAACTTGCAAGCATTCCTTCATGGATGGTCTCTTTTGTGGGTTAGGTGATGCACAACTATATCCTAATTTAAAGCAAGACAACAAAGCTTCTTCTTTCCCCTCCATCTCACCTCGAATCGCCATGTCAGTCATTTTTAGGGCTCGACTCTTATCTTCAATTGCAAGTCCAAGTACCTGGCTCAACTCATCCAACACGATGATCTTCCCTGTCAATAGCTCGAGCAATATCACTCCAAAAGAGTACACATCCCATTTTGAATTGGGCTTCAAGCTCCGAAGTGACTCTGGTGGCAAGTACGGCGACACTCCATTAATCGAGCTTGGACTTGGTCCAGTGACGAAATCTTGGAAGCTATCTCGAGATGCGGTAGACCGTTTACTCCCAAAATTTCGAGTTGAGCCACCAGGCTTGTAACTCGAGTCACCCAAGAAGAGCTTGTCGAGACCGAAATCGCCGATCTTGGGCTCCATATCGAAACCCAAAAGAATGTTGGTGGGCCTCAAGTTGCCATGGACATGCTTCTTGTCATGGAGATAAGAAAGGCCACGAGCTACTCCTTTGGCTATTCTCAATCGAGGCTCCCATGGAAGATGACAAGGCGACGAACCCACTTTCCCTATTAAAGTAAGAAAAAGGCACAACTTATGAGCTATACCGACAGAGCTCGTGAATTTTCCGGGAAGTGAAATCTTTGCCGCTAAGGACATAATTTAATGGTTGACTTCCCAAAGTGTCATTAAAAACAAACACTTTCAGTTATACCTACTCCACCGTCAACCATTTACTCAATCCAACGCCGTGAACGGCAAGCTTCTGAGCTCAAGAACTCAGAGTTCATCGGACATGGCGACAAGCTTGGAGCTGTTTTGAACCCACGAACTCAAAACAACAATACACAAACATAAAAAAACTTACTGTAACGAGCATTGGCAAGGCTTCCATTAGGAACAAAATCATAAATTATGAGCTTTTCATCGACGCCCCAATAGAACCCACGAACACGAACCAAATTTGGATGAACCAATTTAGCTACGACACGAATTTGATTCTCGAAATCTTTGAATTTTTCCACGCCGCCATCTCCGATTCTTCTCACGGCAAACGCCGTCCCGTTTTCCAGCACTGCTTTGTATGTTATGCTTGATCCGGTGGCGCCCAGGATGTACGCTGATGCTTTCAGCAGCGCCTCCAGTTCAAGCTCCTTCTCTCCGCCGTTTACCGTCACCAAAGTCCCCTTTCTGTTCCCGTCTCCTCCCTCCTCTGCCGTCTCACGGTGGCCGGGGATTGACACGGCACTCGCCTGATCGGAATTTCCCTCTTCTGGGTCCTCTGTTTTTCTTAAACAGGACCATCGGGAAACTCCTCTGGATTCCGATGAGGATGTGGAGAAGCTCTCTTTGGCCAAATTGGCTTCGTTTTTCAAATGGGTTTCGACGGATTTGTTTTTTTTCTTCAAGTGATAGACGTAGAAGAACAGGAGGAACAGAATTGCCAATCCGACAATATCTCCCAGTACAATGGCGACGATTGTTGAGGGTTTGAACCGAGTTTCGCTCTGTTTTTCCGGCGATGTCGTTTCTGGAGTACTTCGGTCTAGTGGAATGGCAGCGATCGCCGGCGGGAGAGACGCCGCCGAAGAAGGAATTGAACATGGGGTTGTCGTTAACTCGCCGCAGAGTTGGCGATTTCCGGTGAAGGATTTTGCTTCTTGGTTCATGAACACATCAGAAACTGGGACTTCTCCGGTGAGGTTATTGAAGGAGAGATCAATAGTGGCGTTGGCCGGAATATTATGAGCGAAATCCGGCGGGATTTTGCCGGAAAGTTTATTGTACGAGATGTTGAAATAACGTAAATTGTCGCCACCAAAATCAGACGGCAAAGCTCCATCAATCAAATTAGAAGACAGATCCAAAACCTCCACCGTCTTAAACCCACCGAGAATTTCACCGGAAATGTAATTGTTCTTCAAAGACACAACCGTAAGATTACCCAAATCCGCAAGATCACCCGGAAACTTCCCGACCAAAGCATTACCAGAGAGGTTAAGAACTTGCAGATTCCCAAGTCCACCCACCGCCGCCGGAACCTCACCGGAGATCAAATTCTCCGACAAATCAAGAAACCGGAGCATGGTAGCGTTAAACAGAGACCGGGGAAGAGACCCATTAAAGGAATTATTAGAAAGATCAACCGATTCAAGGTTTTGAATCAGACCCAGATCAGAAGAAACAGAGCCCATCAGCTGAGAATTCGGTAGAGACAAACCTGTAACTCTAGAGCCGCCACCACCACCGTCAGAGCATTGAACTCCCCGCCATGAACAGGGCGTCTCATCGGAGTAATTCCAGTTCTGAAGAACAAAAAGAGGGTCATCCAAAACGCCATACTTGAAGGAAAGCAAGAGAACCCCATCAAAATTCAGTCCATAGCAAGAAGATTGAAGAAGAAGAAAAGCAAGAACTGTGCAGCTCCAATGGCAGCTCATGATTCGATAGAATAAAAGAAAACCCACATCGCTAAGGAATCATAAAGAGCAAAAAATAGCAAAGAATTCAAAACCAATATGCTCTTACTTACTGGATCTCTGCAACCTATAAATTCCTGTTCTACGTTATATGCTCCTAATTAATCATTTTTTTTTAATCAAAATTATACCTAATTAATAATTTATTTATGAAAAAAAATTAAACTTTTATGATCCTCTTCACTCAGATTTAAGACCTGAGAATAGGCATCTTTTTGGTAAGTGACATACGAGAAACTCCAAAGTTTCAGACAGCCTCTCTCTCTCTCCTCTTTCTCTCTCTAGCTTTTGACTTGATCAAAAAATTAAATTAAATTAAATTCTGTAATATCTTTCAAAATCAGTAATTAATTAGTTTATTTACTTGATTATGAATCCGTACCGATTGGGTCAGAGAGAAACATGATCTGTTATTGATGATTGTGTGAAAAAAAATTAGAAATGACAAGACATAATGAAAATGTTCCCAATTCCTCCTTTCATTATGGCTCTCTTTTTTTTTTTTCTTTTTTTTTTTACTTTAGTAATAAAATATGTGGGGAGCAAAATTGTAAGGAGGAAGACATCAATAAATGTTGAAATAACTATGGATGTGTCGCGTTGGTTGGAGAGAATAGACTCTATGAAACACGAATGGAGAGACTATGATGTCATTTAAGTAGTCTGTTTCATTAATTATGATCTTAAATGTGAAAAATTAGTTTGAATTACCTAAGACAAGTATCGATATGGTTTCTTGTAGGAGTTGGAGACGAATGTGATGGAAATGTAGACACGAGTAGTTGCATGTAAGTTGATACAGGTGGAATATGATGTGAATGATGATAAATACGCCTCATTTTAGTTGAAAACTTTTTCGTGTTGGAAAAACTGGGCTGTTCAAAAACTCAATAACTCAACCCAAACCAACTCAACCAAACTTGTACGGTTTAGGTTCTTGTACGAGAATCCAAGAACCAACGAACCAACTCAAAAATTAATTTTTGGGTTTGGTTGGTTCTTGGGTTCTGGTACGACCCTTTAAAAAATAATTTTTAAATGTTTTACAAAACTAATGTTTTACTTATATTAAAAATAAAAATTTTCAACTCAATCCAACCCAAAAAATTATTCTCGAACTTTTAAGTTGGTTTTGAAAAATTTCACTATTAGATGATGATGAAAGTCCCCACATCCGCTAATTTAGGAAATGATCATGAGTTTATAATCAATGAATACTCTCTTGGTATGAGGCCTGTTGGGGAAGCCCAAAGCAAAGCCATGAGACTTTACGCTCAAAGTGAACAATGTCATACTATTGTGGAGAGTCGTATTCATCTAACATGATATCAGAGTTATGCCCTAAACTTAGTCATGTCAATAGATTGATAAATCCTCGTCGAGCCTCGATTAAGGGGAGCGTACTTTGTTTGAGAGGAGGAGTTAGATGATGAAAGTCCCACATGGGGAAGCATCTAAAGTGGACAATATCATACCATTATGGAGAGTCGTGTTCATCTAACAAATCCAACTCACGAACCCTTCTGAAAAACCGCTTATTATTATTTAATTTCAATAATAATATGAAAATAAAAAGAATTAGAGACATTGCATGTGTTCTAAAGAGGAACCATTGAAATGCTTGAGGATTCAAAATTATGATGTTTGTTTTATAGTAATGGCTAATTAATTCAATGAAGATAATGGAAAAAAAGCTTATTATTTAATTTCTTGGATAAACCCATCAATTATTTCAATAATATCCTTTTCATAAGTTTATTATTAATTAATTCATTAAAATTTAAATAACTTGCATCATGAGATATATTTTAATTTTAACAATAATTGGGTTTTCAAATAAGAACATAATGGGATTAATGGACCCAATAATGATTCAATTTTTTAAAAAAAAAAATCACCAAAAAGGGTTAAAAATGTAATGAAGATCAAATTGATAGTACTTTATATAATAAAGTAATCCATTACTTAAAAGAGGAATTTCCATCAAAGTTTCGAAAAGAAAAAATAAATAAATAATTTATTACGTAAGCATTGGATCCATGAAATTAGGTTTTATAATTCCATTTATAAACTATAGGCCCCATTCCCTTTTAATAAAATAGGCTAAATTTGCTATGTGGTCCCTATTGTTTTAGATAATTCTTAATCTAGTCCTTTCTCATTTAAATTATCAATATTTGACCCACATTAAATACTATGTCGTTGTTCATTTAAAATAATATTTTATTTCAAGAGTAGAAAATGTACGTTTAAACTTGATAAGTCGTATTAAATTTTATATTATAAGTTTTTGATTTCAGGATGTTATGATCTATGTTATAATCATAACGTTCAACTTGAAAAAAAAATGTAGAAATTTGTTTGAAAATTCATTAAACAAAAGTATCTTATATATGCTTTCAACGAATTATAAATCTCGATATATAACATAAAAGAGGTAAAATTTCATTAGAGCGAAGATTTTGTTGTGGTTTATGAGATTTGTTACTGCTATTTGTGTATAGAACTTAAGTTTGTTTTCTTCTTCTGAGTTCAACATGCATGAGTGGAGATTCGAACTTTAAATCTCTAAATCAACTGTTTAATTAATTGAGTTACGTCTAGATCGACAATTTATACCATCTGTTTTTTATATCGAAGACTAAATTATTCATTCATATATGGTAAAGTTGAATATAAAGTGAAGACTCAAATGAAGATACTAACATAGTACCAAACATCATGACCGAATATAAGTAGCATCAATTGCCCTATTTGCCTATATGCCTCAAATTCGAGTCGAATTCAAGACGATACTCATTCAATAAAAGAACATTTCGATGTTTGTACAAGACACGACGACGCCAAAAAGGAGAAAAAGAAAAGGGGAAAGGAGTGGTGGATGGTGAGGGCTATGGACGGTAGCGAAGGAGAGGGGACAAGAACTATGAATTTGAGTGCATGAGTTTGGGAAGAGAATATGATGGATTTGATGGACCAAACAGAGAGGGTGGCATTGGGTTTTCTCCTTTTTTGCTAAACTCCAAAACACAATGGTGGATTTGGCTTCAATTCCATTGGAGAATCTAGTCTTTTTTGGTTTTGATTGACAGTGGATTTGGTTCTCCCATCAACAAAACAACATATTCAGTTTTTTTTTTTTTTTTGTTTCATTTTCGAGAGAAATAGAACGGATGGTGGTTGATGCGATAATTTGACCGCAAGTTAATATTAGCTCGATTCGTGGTGAACAAGTAAATGCTTAGATTGAAATGGTGCTGAGTTGAGTTAAGATGGTATTTTATACCTCATTTGTTAGATGAGTCTCTTTTATTTATATACGTTTGGGTAGTACGATGAGATGGTCGAGCAATTGTCTCATTAAGATTAATATTTGGGTAGGTTAAGTAAGCGTTGGATAGAATTTGATATACATTATACTAGTTTCTTATCTTTTTGGTTTGGTAGCTAAATTGTGCCTACTTGGCTTAACTCAACCAAGCCAATTGATCTTAAACAAAGGGTTATCTTGCTTCGTTTCATAGTCATACTGATCCAAGACGTGTTGCCCATGATTCCATGCGCGTGACATGTCAAACTTCTTTTTATTTGCTTTCATGTTGTATTATTTTCTTATTTCATTTCTTTATTATATGACCGTTTGGCGAAATCATGTCTACTCCTGCTAGACTTTAATTGCCTCAAAATGTACTATAGAGAGATCAAGTATCATCAAACCTCAACTTTTGTAATTGCTCTTCCCTACATGTTTTTTAATGCAATTGACTTACGCCGTGCTTACTTTCAACTTGTTTTTAATGATTTTCCTCGCCTATGTTTTCTAAAATATTTTTTCTCGAAATGTGGCTCAAGGCTCAACAATACGTGCAAATTTTCTGCGAAGTTCGATTTTTACACGGTTGGCTTGTTCGTTGGGTTAGAACAAGTGTTGCACAATCGTTATTCTGCTACAAAAAAATAAGAAATAAAAAAGTGCAATTGTGACAAGTGGTATCAGAGCTCTGTTAGCTCCTTGACGCATCGAGATCGACACAATGTCGACGACGAAGTCAACACCTAAATCTTAAGTCGACTGACTTACCTTGATGGAAGAAGAAATGATTTTCTTGAAAGAAATGCCCAACATGATATGTTTCTTAGAAAACCGACTCGTAGGAGAGTATAGATACTACAAATGCCCGATTGGATGGGCTGCCGATCAAAGAATTGATATTCAAGGTCTACTCCATAAAAGAAAAAGTTTCCAGAATGAGTTGATCAGAATATGGAGGTAGCCTTGAAAGCTTTCTCGTACATATGGAGGAATATGTCGAATAGCTAGATGGTTCACAGAAGACCAAGCTGAAGTTGTTCAATGAATCAGCTAAAGACTTCATAACACATATTGATGACATCCAAGAAGAGATGGCCAAGATAAACACCCGAGTGAGTTTGACCATGCGGGCCGTACAGAATCACACCCCAGGCCAAGCTCAGGTCAAACTCAACAGACTAAAATTCTAGAAACCAATGCCTTGAGAACCGAAATGCCAAAGAATTGGAAAACTTTATCATTGATGTAGAACAAAACTTTAAAGCCATAGGAACTTGTGTCGAGGACCTAAAAGTTATACTTACTACAACGCATCTTGTGGACGATACAAAAATCTGGTGGTGATCGAAGGTGAATGATTTTCAAAGTGGTTCATACATCATCTCATGGGAAGACATCAAGAAAGAGATGATGAATCAATTCTTCCCTAAAAATGTCGTTTGTAACATGTTGAAAATTACAGAAACTGAGACACACAGAGGGAATACAAGACTATATCAAGCAGTTCTCTATGTTGATGTTGGATATCAAAGACATGTCCAAAGTATTTTGTTGAGTTTTTTCAAGGGATTGTAACCATGGGAGAGAAAAAAATCATATGAACAAAAGGTTCAAGATCCTACCGCTACTTTCACTACATTCACCGCCGTAGAAAGACTCCTAGATTTTGGTGGTGAAGCAATTTTCAAAAAGAAACAAGCTCCACTCCTACCCACAAAATCCCTCAATGGCCTCATCAAGGTGCACTTAGTGCCCTTTAATGTGCATTACAAGGGGGTGACGACCCGAAAAGCGAACAAATGATAGATAAAGAGGAAGATTACGACACTCTAAAAATTAGAGTATCGAAATTTCTATCGTCTATCCAAAAGAAGGTTGATCTGAAAGAAGTGTCTAAGAAAGAGTTGATGTTCGTTGATATTATAATCAATTCTCGCCTGAGTGACTCTTTTAGAGATTTTTGTGTGACTTATAACTTCATTTGTGACCATGAAGCCTACCCACTTAAACTAAAGGTAGGGAATGACTACAAAAAGATGAAAGTTATTAATTCAAAGGCTCTACCTATGGTTGGAGTCTCTAAAAGAGTCTCCCTAAAATTAGGGGTTTGGTCAAGAGAAATGGATATGGTTGACATTAAAACTAAAGAGAGGGCTTGCTTGAGAAGAGCTCATGTCCATGGCTATACCAATGGGGAAGAAGTAACCACCATCTAACCTGTCTCGAATGAAATCAGAGATGTCCTACATAGTTACGTTAATATTATGCCAAAAAGCCTACAAAAGGCAGAACCCCATCATTGGGACATCGACCACGAGATTGGATTCCTATCTAGACTAAGACCCCAGCAAACAATGCATATCACATGGCTTTTTCATAGCTGTCGAACTAAGAAAACATCTAAATAAGATACTAGCTGCAGGGTTCCTCCGTCCCGCAAAGGCACCTTCTGGAGTCCTAGTCTTATTTTAAAAGAAGAAAGATAGGACGATACGTTTGTGTATCGACTAAAGAGCTCTAAAATAAGGTAACAGTACATAATAAGTACCCATTGCCTATTATATATGACCTGTTCAACAATATCCACTATCTCCGAACCTGGAGACAATATTTGTTGGGTTCTCGCTTCTTGATAAAGACTGACAACAACGTTGTTTGCCATTTCTTTGACCAACCCAAGTTGGCTTCCAAATAAGCACGTTGGCAAGTTGAGTTTGACTTCAAGTTCGAACACAAAGCAAGAATGAATAATCAAGTTGCTGACGCCATGAGTTAGAAGGGAGAACATGTGACCGTGTGCATGTGAGCCCATATTCATTCAAGTAAAATAGGCGAGTCGATGCACAACATCATTTGAAAATAGCTACCGAAAGACCCTTTGGCCAACACTGTTGTTATCGAGTTAGTTAAAGCCGATTAGACAAAGCAATTTTGGGTTAAAGGGGACTTACTCCTAAATAAAGGAAATAGGCTATATGTCTTGAGGGTGGGAGATCTAAGGAAGAAATTTATGTACAAGTTTCATGACACGCTATAGAAAGACCACCTCGGGTGGCAACGAACTTACGCCTTAGTAAAGAAGGAATACTTCTGGCCAAACATGCAAAATGATATCATGACTTAAACCAACACGTGTCTTATATACCAGCAAGACAAAGTTGAGAAAACCAAAGTCTGGGGACTTCTCGAACGCTTGCCGATACCAATGAGATCTTGGAAAAGTGTGTCATTGGATTTCATCACACACCTTCCTAAGTTAGGAGAACACGAAGCAATCTTGCTTATCATTGATCGTTTCGAAGTATATCACTTTTTTACCCACATCGAAGCAATGTTCGGCTGAATTGATGGCCCAATTTTTCTTTAGATATGTGGTTAAGTTATGGGGCATCCCAACAAGCATTGTCAATGATAGAAATAGTCAATTTATCTGAACATTCTAGGCAGAGTTTTTTTAATTCTTGGGCACAACAGTGGATCGGTCATCTAGCTACCATCCCTGAACAGATGGACAAATCAAGAGATTCAATCCCTTGCTAGAAGAATATTTGCGACACTTTGTTGACTCCTTGCTAGAAAAATTGGGTCCAATTGCTGTATGTAGCCTAATTTTGCTTCAATTGCGAGACAAATCCTCTATGGGGAAGATTCCATTCGAGATTATGAGGGGACGACAACCATCTGTGCGCTACATTATTATCCGAGCTTACATAGAGAAAGCTTCCAAACATATGAAGAAGTGGGTGGATGAAAAGTGGTGTCGCCTCATGTTTCGAGTCGAGGACCAGGTACTCATCAAACTCAGGCCGAAACATATTTTATTTTGAAGCCGAAAAGACCAAAGACTCATTAGGAAGTATCAAGAACCAATTGAAATCCTTAATAAAATTGAGGCTACATTTTACAAGGTGACATTGCCAACATGGATGAAAATTCAACCTGTAATCCATTTTAGCAACCTAAAGTCTTACCACCCTGATCTAAATGATGACTACTGGAATAGACCTCAAGCACAAGATAACAAAGAAATCCAAGTGATCCTAGTTGACAGAGTTAAAAAAGTCAAAAGGCATGTACTAAGTATTAACGAATTCCTTGTCAAATGAAATAACCTCCCTTCAAAGGAAACTAATTAGGAACACGTCGAAGATATAGACTCCACCACGACCCACACTGCAGATTTTAAAGTAGACGGTTGACAAGAATGTCAACCAATTAGGTGGGGAAGGATGTGACGATCATGATGTATTGCATGCCTGAGACATATCAAACCCCTTTTACTTGCTTTCCTATTGTATTTACTTTCTTATTTCATATTCTGTTGTATGATCATTAGGCGAAATCATATTTACTCGTGCCAGATTTGAATAGCTTCAAAATATACTATAAGGAAATCGAGTAGTCATCAAACCCCCTCCCCCAACCAAATGTATGGATCATTGAATACATTGCTTTAAAACATAGTTAAAAGAAACCCCCTATTTATTCATAATAGAATATATTAATTAATATAAAAGATATAAAATGAAAATATGCAGATTAAAAAAATTAAACTATTTGTTATTAAAGAATTATATACCAAAAAAATGTCTACATTTATTCCAAAAGTAATATATAGAGAGAGAAATGGAGAGAGAGAGGGGGGGGAAAGGGGAGGGAGATGGTGATGTCAGTCATTTATCCATCATCACCGTTCGGTTTTATTAGCTTTACCAACTTTTTCTGCATTCAAGAGAGAGAAATAAAGAGAGAGAAAAGAAAAAGAAAACAGAGACAATAATTACCAACTTCATATTAAATTAACAAATCAATCAAGAAGTTGTTGAACTTAACCAATTAAAATCCCTTCATTTATATGACGTCAATATTATAATTTAACAATCTCAAAGTATTTCTCCATTAAATTTTTAAGCTCCCACTTCTCAAATTTGATTCCCAACAAATTTGGAGTATAACCATTTCAACTTTCAATTTATAAAAGAAAAAAAAATTAATGCTAATAATTAAGTATAGCTTTTCAAATAAATTTAAAAAATGAAAATGATGTACCGACCCTAGTTTTCTATTTGATTAGAGTCGCTACCACATGCATGACATAACTTCTTTATGCGTAAACATTAATCTAAAACGACTTCATAAAACGATGTCATAAACTTATAGGTTTACGAAAGAGTCATAAAACAATACAATGAAAATATTCAAAGTAAATTAAAAATAAAACCAAAGAAAACAATTTAAAATAGGAGTGTCCTACACTCACTTAATATATACTAAAATAAATGTTGTCAACTTATGCAAGTTCCATAGTCTTTGGTGCTATGTCGCCGTCTACGATGTAAGGGTGTTGCCTTTACATGAAACATAAAAGTAGCAAATGACTTGGTATTTTTATAAATACTCAGTAAGTCACCCTATTGTTGGGGTTACAGAATGCAAACACATGCAATCATATATGTCGTAGCATGTCATATCATAGAATAACATGATATCTCATACATGCATATCATTGTACATGAGATATCATTATAATATACCATATCGTCGTACATCTCCTCTCATCATAGCATATTAAATCATCATAATACATCATATCATACGACATCATCATACACATAATATCAACATACATGACACATGCAGGGGGCCACTGGGCAAGTGTCATCATACATAAAACAAGTCTTTCGATCGAGCCAATAGTAGGGTCACTTACTTGGTTGGCCTTAGCCGAAGATCTCTTTCCAATTTAGCTTGCTTTTGTCCTTCGAATTCGTTCTCACTTATGTAGGTCGTCGAAAGAGTTGGTCGTGTTCTCAGGCGTGTGAGTTAGCTAAGTCGTGTAACGTTGTTGGTCCACGACATGTCTACTAGGCTGAATGGATGGTTGGGCTGCGAAATTGCGCTAGACCATGCAGTTGTTGGAACGACTAGACTACAGCTGTGGGTTGATGCGGATGGGTATCCGATCCGGCGCCTTGCTAAAAATCTCACGTCTTCTCTAGACTATTACACTTAATTTTTTTTTTCGTGCCATTACATAGAACTTTATATATATATATATATATATATATATATATATATATATTTGTAGTAATTAATAAAAAGGTTGTAAGAGCTAGAAGAGATGGGTTGGAGCCAATTCATTTCATTTTCTTTTCATATTATAAAAGTGGGAACTTTTTGATGACTAAACCAAACCAAAAGCTAAAAGATTATGGGACAATGCTTAAAATAAAATCATTGCAAATCTTTCTCCTTTTCTTTTTCTTTTTCCTTTTCTTTTTCTTATTTTAATAATTAGGTTAAAGTAATTCCTAAAATTCTCAAAAATCATATTAAAATGGTAAACCAATACTAAAATGCCACCAAATAGGTATTATGTATTTTTATAATTTAAATTAAAAATCATATATATTTAGCAATTAATTTGCTAAAATATCAAGACAAACAATTAATTTTAGTTTAAATGAATGAAAAGTAAGTGATAAATTAGATTAAAAAACTTATGTTTTAAAGCCCATAATGTAATGTAATTAAGTTTCTAAAAAAATTAGGGATGGAAAAGACTATATAATTTGGCATATATTTGTTAATGATTAGGTGGGTTATAGGTAACCAATATTTAATTAAAAAATTATGTTATTTAAGACATGTTATATTAAGTGATCTACTCCTTCAAAAACATATACTTCTAATGAGTGTGGTTGTCGGAGGAGATGCCAAATAATTATTCCTACTTTTTCTTTTCTCTTTAATAAAAAGAGATATTATGTAACAAACCTACCCCTATCTTAAAAATAAAGGTGTTATCACGTGCATATACGTCGTAATGCTAGAAAAATTATTTAATGACAAATTTTCTTTAACATTGTCCATACATTTAAACATGATAATAACTCAATGTCCTTGGGTCGGTGTTAGCTTGGATCTCTTTGTAGAACTCCAACTTCACGTGTGGAGTCCCATGACATCGTAATTAGGATATTCCTAAAAAATTAAAATACTTGACTCTCCTATTTGATCCACACCCGTTTCAAATATTTTAAATTAGTTAAATAATAGTTATTGGAATAACAAAAATAAATAAATAAAGTTGTCCCACGTACTTACGTTGAAAAATGGGGAGTTAGGTTCCATTATAAGAAGGAGGTCTCTTACTTCCTCAGATACCACTTGAACGATTCAAAATCAGTCGGATAATATATTTTTTGACAACTCCAGACCAACATTTCAGTTGATCCGACTTGGTTCTGATACATCCAAACCCTTTCCTACTAGTTTTAACTCTTCGGAAGTGTTTAAGGTTAGTATAACTACTTTTACCTAGTTAAAACTTTTGATATCAAGTTTAAATTATTTTATGCAAAATTAAGTTTAGATAATTTAAATTATTAGAAGTAAGTTTAAATTATTTTATGAAAAATGAGGTGAACAGTAGAATTAAATTTAAGAGAGGAGCCTTAAGATGCATGAAAGTGTAGATCAACAAAGTAAGTGACTCTACCATCAATTGGTTGGAAGAATTGCTTTATGTATAATGACACGTGTCCAACAACTCTACACATATCATATGTATGCATGTTTGATATGTTTGATGATATGATAAGCCAAGATATGCCAAATAACATTTTATTATAAATGTAATGTCAATTTATGTTACGATGAGTTATGTTATATTATGAGATGTCATGATGTACTATAATATGAATATGTGTAGAAATGAAGAATTTTACGATGCATAACCCCTAGGTCCCCTAGGCTATGATTTGAAAATTATGTTATGAATGAAATAATTTATAAAAGCTTATGTATGCATATTACCAGGTGTAATGTGAGTAATGAATGAGTTGTACCGTATGATTTGTTTAAAACGAAAAAGTAAAGGTACCTCATGAATAGTTATATGGTCATATTCATCAAGATACTTCCTCTCTACAATGAGGAGAGATACATATACTATGAGATTGAGATGATCATCATGCTTGACATGGTGCATGACGATCGTTGTACCTCCGAACGTCTATGTAACGATCCTAAATTTCTACTTACCTAGAGTCCTACTGTCATCATAACATAATCATTTTGTGCGGAAATAAACGTTTAAATTTGATCATAAAATGAAAATTTCATCTTAAAACACTATCATGGACTGTCATAAGTCGATCCTTTAGCGATCAACTCCCGAGGCCTATTTCAGCAACGACTCCACTTGGACTTTTTGGACCCGTTTCTTATATTTTTTTTTTATCCACATATAGCTATTTTTAACATTATCAGAGGCAATCAAGGTGAGTACCACTACTATTTCTCTAATTTAAAATGTTTTAAACTAAATTAGAGGATTATTCAAGACCATTAGGCAGATTAAGTCCTTTAACATGTTCTATCTCCATATCGTAGGCCCACATAGGTTTACTCAAGTTTTAAGAATAGTTCAAACTAGCACTAAGGATAAGATAATAATTTCGATATAGGCCAACTAAGTAAGGAACCTTACTGTTGTACTCGATCAATGACTTGATTGTTGTATGATGATGACGCGTGTCCTGTGACCATGTCGTATCTTATGACTGTACGTTATGCTATGCTATGTTATGTCATGCCATGTTATGTTAGGATTGTCTTTAGAAGTTATATTATGTTATCAATGATATATGATGCATAACTCTCAAAGGCATGTATACTAATTATGGAAGATGTGATAAGAATAATGTATGCATAATTCATATGCACGTTATGTCATGAATGAAAGGAGGTACAATTTTGATGGTAAAACATATGCAATAATTGGGGACCTTATACATTTATGTGTGTCATGTGCATCAGGATACTTCCCTGTTATGATTATATAGATGTGTACCTTACGATGTTTATGTTCGCCATGATATCATGCAATTCCTTTCCCTTCGTATATGTACCCCTAGGCTAGAAAGCAGAGTAAACCTATGTGGGCCTACGATTTGGACCCCTTCGTGGTGTCCAGCGGTGTGAGAGCGCACTAGCCCGACGAGCCAGACCTAGGGGTACATATACGAACCCGCCTGGTGGGATCATGTGCACGTGTGTGGGGAAGTACCACACATCCAACTCTGCCAAGGCTGGAAAAAGGAGTCCAAGGTCATGCTATCATATTTTATAAAAGGATAGGTCTCACTATAATTGCTTGTGTATGCATCTCTCGTCCTCAACAATGGAGTTACTGAGTATTTCTTAAAATACCCCAAGTTATATGCTACTCTTATTTTCAGGTAAAAGTAAGACACCTCTGCACGGATGACAATGATGTTGTGTAGGCCATGAAACCAAAGCTAGGGTAGTTACATTTCTTTTTTAAGTTGTGGCCCTTAGATTAAAAGAGGACGTTTTCATTTCTTCGAAATTACTGTTATTTCAAATTTGCTACTCTTTTGATATTTACTTTTATTGCAAATGAACTTCACGAACATTTAAGTCCATGACATCGTCTACATATAAATATTTGAAAATGAATTTTCACACATATTAGACATGTTATGCACGTAGTATCGTCTCTATTATATTAAGAAAAATAGAGTCGTTACAACAACAACTCTATCTTACTTTTAAGATTATTATAAAGATCAAGAATATTTCACATTTATAACTAATGCACCTTACTTTTAAGATTATTCTGAAAATTAAGAATATTTGACATTTATAACTGATGTTAGTGATGCATTGTGACGGGTGAACGTTTGATATTTGAATTTTATGAAATTTTAATTATTAATATAACCTATATCGTAGATAAATATAATTTTCTTTAAAAAAAAATAATAATAAAATAACTGTCGACTCAACTCAACCCAAACTATGATCTATAGAAATTAAACATGAATAGTTATATTTTGAAATAAATAAAATTGACCTAAGAAAGAGAAAAAAGAAAAGCTTTTGATTTCATCTTCTATGGTTTTATTTTCTTTAAAATCAAGTCCGTATTTTAAAATGTTATAAATCAAGGAATAATAAAAATAATGAGAATATTATAATGAATCGTTAATCTCAAGTCAACTACTTCGTTATTCTACGTAAAGTCATGCAAAGAAATTGGTAACTAAATCCACTAAATAAATCATAAATATTTTTTTATTCACATTTTTAAATTTGAAAAACAAAAAGACACTCTTATTGTCTTACATTCTTTTTCCTTTTTTATTTTATTTTTTATTTTTAATTCTAAAAGAATCTTTCAATTAGAAATTACGTTTACTTTTCATAGAGAATATAAACTTTGACTATTCTATTAAAATAGTTCCTTAAAGTAATTAATTTTAAGTTTCTAAGCATTAGAATTGCTTTAAAAATAATTTACACTTTCAAAATATTTTAAACAAAAAAACGAGGTCGTTGGGTGCAAGAAATTTGTAGATTGGAATAGCAAAAAGTTCGTAATATCCAAAAGAATTTGCCTTGACCGACCAAATTTCGAGGAGGTCACAACATATAATTGTTATAAACATTACCATTGAACCAAAAGAATTTGCATTTTGTTGGTATAATAAAAAAAAAGAGAGGAGGGAAATTATGAGGAAATTGAATATCTTCCACATAATCATGTCTGGTCAAACTAAAAATGACTTAATAATTACATTTCCTTTACTCTCTCTTTCTACTTATTTGTCTATTCGAGAATCATAAACTTGGTCGATTGAAACCATAAATTTATATACTTTATTGGATAAATTATACACAATCACCACGTCGTGATGTATGTAACTTTATATTGTCCTAATTGAGGTGAAATGGGGTGAGGTGAAATGGGGTGAGGTTGAAGGTATGTGTTAGGGGTATACACAATAATGTTGAGAAAGTCTTTTGGATCTACAAAATTTTTTTAAGTTGGTGACTCGAACAATCTGAATAGAGTTTTTAACCTAATCAAACTCTCTATCTTTGAGTTGGATTGGAATTGTGACTCGAGCAACCTAAATAGAATTTACCATCTAACCCAAGAGAGTTGAGTTGGGTTGGAATTTTGGGTTGTTTATGTTTTAAAAATCTTACTTGTCTATGATATACATTACATTAATAATTAAAATCTTATAAAATTCAAATATCAAACATTGGTATGTTACAACATCACTAACTTCAGTTACAAACTTTAAATATGATATATTTGTAATAGTTTTAAAAGTAGGGTAAGATGGGTTAGGTTATAACCATGTTTTTGGGTTAATAAAAAAAAATGTCAACCCACCAATCGACCCAAACTTTTGATATTTCCAAGAAAATTAACCTAAGCCAAATCTGCATGGTTTTAATAGGGTCAAACCAATAATTGTATGACGTACTATATTTTAAAAATAAAACGTCTAAAATTATATTTTTGGAATAAGGATACATTGTATCTTTAAACAAAGATTAAGATATTTTTTAAATAAGTATAGAAGATAAAATCTAGAAAATCACAAATTTGTGATCCATTTGGTTTAGACTCTACTATAAACTACCTCCCAATTTAAATCCTAAACAATTCTAAGCAAGGCAAAGTGTAATAATAGTAATCTTGTAATCTTTGTTGATTGGTCTAAACAAATGTGCTAGTATTTCTAACGAAGAGTTGGGTTTAACACTCTAGTATTAGAGTAAAGTTGGTACAAGTTGTATCTCTTGGATTTTTTAGTCTCCTATGTGGTTGCAATTCAGTCTCATCTCTACATCATAATTAAATCATTGAGATGATTAGTGACTGTCGTGAGTAATTCATGACTCTACAAGTTTTGTGTCGAAAAAACTTGTTTGGTAATACTGAGGTACTGACAACACAATGGATGATCTCCAAGTCATCAGAGGAATAAAAAAAAACTTAACAGCAACAATTTTAACACGTGGGCAACATGCATGATATCTTATCTACAAGCACAAGACCTTTGTGAGATTGTTGGCGGAAGCGAAACTACACAACCAAAGGAGAATGTTGATGACATTTTGTGCAAATGAAGAATTAAGGCAGGTAAAACAATGTTTGCCTTGAAGACCAAAATCGAAAAAGAGTTGTTGGAGTACATCCGAGATGACAAGACATCAAAAGATGCATGTGACATATTTGTGATAATTTTATCAAATAAAAATGATACGAGGTTACAACTTTTGTAGAACGAGTGGTTATCAATCTCACAACGTGACTTGATGATTGTTCAGTACTTCCACATGGTCAAGTCAATCTATCAGAAGATTATTGAACTTGATTAAGAGCCCGTCAATGGAGAAGCTTGAATGAAGAGGATGATCATCCACAGATTGCGACTAGAATATAAAGGTTTTGTTATTGTTGTACAAGGATCACTCTTTCAACCACATTTGTAGAGTTCGAAAATTTGCTAGCCAGCCAAAAAGCAAAGAAAGAAGTTACCAAGGAACTGCACAACCCTGAATAGCGATGAAGAAGCGCTCTTCACAAGTCAAAGTTTAAGTCGCCCATAAAAAGTGGATATGAAAATGCACAACCCTCAAGAATTCAGAAGAACGACAACAAGAATTCTCAAGGGAAGAAATTTGAAAGTATTTGTTGCAATTGCGGAAAGTAGGGCCACATGTCCAAGAATTGTTGTTCGAAAAAAAAACTTTTATCGAAAATAATGCGGCAACCAACAAAAAGGAAATGGAGGATGAATGGGATGCAGATGTACTAGAAGAAGACGAGCTAGAGTTCATGGCGATGATGAGAGAGCATACCGATTATGAAAATGACTGGATCATTAATTTAGGATGCTTAAACCACGTGTCTTACAAGATTCAAACAATATTGAAAACATTCTACAATAGAAGATGGGGGATCAAACTGCACACATTTGGTCAAGTGTTGATGCGGCTGAAAATTCAAGTGACTCCGATGTTGGTGAGTAATAAATGACTTAACCATGCAAACTCGATAAATAGTAAACAACATCTCAACAACTTACACGGTTATCAAAAATCCTAAAGCTAAATCCAAAGTATGCCAAAGTTGCTAGTATAAAAGATAGAGTTAATGAGTTAGAGATGTACGAAGAAGCACCACAAAGCTCACCTTTGCAAAAGACGATGGAGGAAAAAATTAATCTTAGAGCAAAATCAAATCTAGGAACTAGTGCTAAAACTAGAAGATGATCAAAATCAAATCTAGGAACTAGTGCCAAAACTAGGAGATGTCAAACCCATCTTTTGCAAGTGAATTTACAAAGTAAAACATCATTAGGATGGATCAATTGAGAGATGCAAGGCTTGACTTGTAGTTCGATGATTCTTTTAACAATGTGAACTAGAATATGATGAAATGCTTGGTCTAGCGACAAAGATCACTACCATGCGGATCCTTTAGCATTTGCGGCAAGTAAAAATTGGAAATTATGACAGATAGATGTGAAGAATGCTCTCTTAGATAGACAGTTGGACTAGGAGATCTACATGAACAAACCAAAGAGATTTGAAAATGAAATTAGAGTCATGAGTCGGTACATGTAAAGAAGAAGCCTCATTTGAATTCGACTCAACGGACCTTGAAATATGTCAAAGGTACAATCGACAATTGTCTTTTGTACAAAAGAAGCAAAGACTACAAGGTAGTTGGATACTATAATGTTGATTATGCAAAGGTCATGATACTCGAAGATCAACCATTGGGTATGTGTTCAAGCTTTGTTTAGGAACAATTTTTTGGTGCCACAAAAGACAACCAATAGTATCATTGTCAACAATAGAAGCAGAGTACAGAACAGCGACTAGAGCAACTCAAGAAAATACGTGGTTGAAACTCTTAATGGAGGATTTACACCAAAAAAGTTGACTATCTGATACCACTTCATTACGACAAATAGTTTGTGGTTCCGCGTTTTAGAAAATACAATGTTTCATGCTAGAACAAAGCATATTAGAGAAAGTCATGAAAAATGAAGACAAATGACCAAATGGTAGATTTGTGGACTTTTGTTACTAGCTCAACATGGTACCGTGAATGGAAACATAGTGCGGATAGAGGTATTAAAGGAGATTAGTGTTGTTGATGAATGTAAAGGTGAAATGGGTCAGGCCAGCCATTGTGATTCATATGTAAATGGGCCTTATGAGTCCTATCACTCTCTTAGGCCCTCGTAATAACCCATGGTGGTCTTTCATTCCCTTCACATATTCTCATATTCAAATAATTTTGCAGTCAAATAAATTTATTAAGATATTCACAAACTGACAAATTGGCAAAAGAGATCGATGATCATCATTGAACCACGGTAACGCTCCGTAAACAAATCTCGCCTAATAATATTGCGACGTTATCTTATTTGAACAGAGGTAGAATAAAGAGCGAGTAAATGCAAACATACA
Source organism: Cucurbita moschata (assembly GCF_002738365.1). NCBI lineage: Eukaryota > Viridiplantae > Streptophyta > Magnoliopsida > Cucurbitales > Cucurbitaceae > Cucurbita > Cucurbita moschata. The sequence continues at coordinate 342,425 of NW_019268526.1, read as the reverse complement.
ATTTGTTGAAGATTATTGGGAGGGAGTCTCACGGACTAATTTAGGGAATCATAGTGAATTTATAAATAAGGAATATCTCTATTTTGACAAATTTTCACAAATCTCACGAGTCATATAATACTTTCATTTGAATACTCCATCGATTATAATTCTTCTAAATAAATTTAAGAAGTTGGCAACATGACACAGTAGACAATATCATACTATTATGGAGAATCGTTATTCCTAACACATGAATTGACATATTGTACTACAAGAAAATTCACTACTTTTTTTTTTTTTTAGTGTCGTGCCAACAAATAGTTAAATGCTAATTTATATCATGTTGACCCATTGGAAAATATATTGCAAAACAAAATTATCATAGTTCAAATTCTAATTTCCAACCAATGGTATCATAGGTAAGAATTAGTGGCATGTTGCAACCTCAACTTCTTAACGGGTTTTGATAAAAAATAAAAAAATAAAAAAAAAATAAAAACACTTTTCTCAGTCGATGTTGTAGAGTTTACACGGTATCGGTTGCAATAATCACATTACTTATAATAAAAGTATATTAGTTCGGTGTTTACAAATAAAATAGACCTTGCTAATTAAAAAAATAAACTAATAAAAAATAATTAAAAAAACGAATATCTTGTACAAAGGTTGACATCATCATTGACATCATCAACTGAAAAATAGAAAATCTTGCATGTGTATATTGAAACGAGAAACCCTCGCCATCAAATTGTAACTCGTCAACAACATTTTCTACTATAGATTTGACTTTTTCGGGTGCATGTAACCTCAAAAATCCAATCAATCGTTAGCCTAATTGATTGGTTGAAAGAAATGGTAAGAACAAAAAAAGTAGATTAAATAAATGAGTGATAGTCGAAAGTCAAACTAGCTAAAATAGAGAGAGAACACACGGGTAATCTAGGAATTATGTTTCAAAAGAGCACGAAAGGGCACGAGTAAAGACATTTTCGAAAAGGAAAAGATAGAAGGAGAAGAATTAGAAAGAATAACAAGATCAAATAAGTTTATAGGAAACCGTACGAGATTAAATAATTTCAACCGGAGAGGGAAGGAGGAAAACAATTTGAAAGATTTAAGAGGGCAAATGATGGGAGGAAAATGTGTGGCTAAGAGTTCGATTTTTTAATCCTAAGTTCATATGTTAATAGCGGTTCAATGTCACAACCTAACTATGAAGAGAATAGATTGTGACCCTCACGTTGAGTCAAGAGTAGTTGCGACCCTCAAGTGGCGCTCATCGGCCACGTGAAAGCTTAGACGAGTGTCATGATGCGACCGAGGAAAATAGTGTATCATCTAACACACCATATAACATGCGCATTGAAGAGGAAACAAGGCATAAGTAAGATAAGGACAACGAGTAGACAAAAGTATCAAAGATAGACTTGTTGAAGGGTTGGGTAGGGCCTAGAGCCTTAGCTTCGAAATTTGGGGTTCTTGAGAGAATTTGGGTATGCGATTATGGAGTCAGGTTCGTCCATATGAAATACGAAGGCTCACCAAATTTGGTGTCAATCGAACACCGGATAGACGCTCCACGACACCGTATGTCCGTTCACCAAATCTTATCTACACCCGCTGCTATCAAAATGTCTCAAAGTGTACTAGGGGAAGACAGTACCGAGCGGCATGGGTGTGCTAGTATTGCACCCCTACCTGAGTATCAGAGATTGGATTTTGCACTCCTATCCGGTACGGGCATCTGTAAATGACAGGACATGGGCACGAGAGAGCCAATACCTCAATAAAACTCAGATGAATGAATGTTTAGGATGTTCCGATGTTATGAACGACACATGAGCTCATTATAAATGATATGACCAAGTGAGTTGTGATGGCTAACAACACCCCTTAACTTTGGATGACGTCAAGATACATAGGCGATGTCAATTGAGAACCAAGATGATAAGATGAGATATGACATTGCATTGAGAGAACTTGACCTCAAATAGAGGTAAGATCGAGCCAAATAGCTTGGCCTAGCGTAGAAGCAAGTTGGTTGTGTCTAGATGATTGAACATGCATGCACAAGCGACGTGTGTAGTCGATCAAACTTGGATTCCACACAGATGATGTTTGGTTGGCAAAGACGTCAAAGACAAACCTCATCCAATATATATATGACTTAAGTTTCCCCTGAGGCTGGTCGTGAGCAACGTGCACTTGTACTAAACTAACACCAAACAAATTCTTAAAATTCGATTGAAATTCATGTATAGTTTTTAAAGTGGTTCATGGACCCACAGCCTTCTTCTTCTTCTTCTTCTTTTCATCTTCATTATCATATCCATTACAGGCCCAAATCTCCGCCATCCAAACACTAACACTCTCCTTCTATACACACACACACACACCACAAACACAAACAACAACACAAAACAAAACACTAATCATCTTTATTTTTGTTTTCTCTTACACTAACTTCCTCACACACTCTTGCTGACGCTGACGAAGTTTCTAAACCCACCGGCGGCAGCTTGCTGGACACAAACCCCGCCGCCGACGCTCTGTTCCATTAATCCCCCCATGTACTTTCTCACCTCCTTCCTTATCATCTCCTGCATCACACCCATTAAATCCGACCCACCAATCTCAAATCCCTTCTTATTCCTCTCCTCCGCCCAAACTCCACCCATTCCCGCCACAGACTTTTCCTCCGACGACTCCGCACCTGGAAGCGACAACGACAATGATGTAAGCGGATCGTTTGAAGACGACACCGTTTCGCAGGGAGGCACAACGCCGCCGCTTCTAGCCACCGGGCGGTACACATGGGAGGAGGATACACCGGGGAAGAAGCTAGAATCGCTAACATCGGACTCAGATGGACTCTTCAACGGCGGCGAACTAGTATTACAACCCCCACTCTTCCGTTTCAAGGTTGAGTTCCAGTGGTTTTTGATAGCGTTATCAGTCCGGCCGGAGAGGAGCCTGGCGATGGTGGCCCACTTATTTCCGTACAGAGCTTGAGCGTTAATGATCATCTCGTCTTCCTCGGCGGTGAAGGCTCGATGCTCGACCTGCGGCGAGAGCTGGTTGAACCACCGGAGCCGACAGGACTTTCCGGAGCGGCCGGGAATGGATTTGCTGATCAAGGACCAGTTCCGAGGGCCGTATTTACGGACCAATCTCCGAAGGGCTTGGTCCTCTTGGGGGCTCCAAGGGCCTTTGATTCGGTCAATTTCTTTCGCCATGGAACCAAAATGGAGAAGAAACTCTGTTGGTTGGAATCGGAGAAGACATACATACAGGGCTTCCTGGGGATTTGGGGGATATTTAAAAGGGAGGGGAAGGCTACCGGAAGAGGAGGTGGAAGGTTGGACGTTGGTGGGAGAAGGGAGTGGGGGTTATGGGGATTGGTTACCGGGAGTTCCTGTGAAGCCGTTAAGACGGGAGTTGGGATACAGCTGGTGAGTGGACACGCGTCGCATCTTAACTGCTCTGATTTACACAACTCCACGCCCTCCATTTCAAAATCTATTCCTTCTCTCTCCTTATTTCATCGCTCAATCATTTACGCGCCTATCCTTGCGCGTGTGTTTCTAGATTCTTTTAAGGGGTATTTTTAATTGCTAATAAAGTTTGTAATAATAATACATTTAGTTGCTTCTTAGATATTTTTTTTTTAAATTTAATTTTAGACGTTCAAATCCTCCGCTGCATATATCTTTTACGATATAATAGAAATGTAAATCTGAATATAATTTAACTGATATGCTTCAAAATATATTGATATGCTTCAAAAAAAAAAAAAAAAAAAAAAAAAA
>NW_019268526.1:309151-338112 GCF_002738365.1 Cucurbita moschata | reverse complement strand
AAATATATATATATATATATATATATATATATATATATATATATATATATATTTATTGATATTGATATACTTCTTATTCTAATATCTTGATGTTTGGAAATAATGATAAAAATGTAAAAAAAAATTTTAACTCTCGTAGTTGTTAGGTTGAATGGTACTATGGGTCACGACTTATTTATAAATGTGTATAATGAGGATTATATTGTAACAAGCCAGGAAATCATAGATTCGTAACAATATAGGAAATCATAGATTCGGCAACAAGCCACGAAATCATAGATTCGGCAACAAGCCAGTAAATCATAGATTCGGCAACAAGCCAGTAAATCATAGATTCGGCAACAAGCCAGTAAATCATAGATTCGGCAACAAGCCAGGAAATCATAGATTTGGCTTGATTCATGGTAACAAACAAAGTAAATCAGTAGATTATCTTACTATGTACTGATCTATTCTATTTTTAACATTCATCTAAAGGATGTACTACTAAGTTCAGATTGTGCCTAAAACGGCTAAAAGAAGGAGTTGGCAGTAGCTTTGTCATGATATCGACGAGCGGATCCTTAGAAGATATGAGTCGCACATCAAGCTGACGAGTCGATACTCGTTCACGAACGAAGTGATAATCAACCTCAACATGCTTCGTCCGTCGATGAGATTGGATTGGCTGGCAAATAGGTTGCACCAATGTTGTCACACCACAGAGAAAATTTATAAACGAAAAGAAGATGTTTGGAAATTTCAGGCACATGCAAAATATTACGCCAAGAGGACAAGTAGCAGTATTAATTAAAGAATGACCGGTATGCAAAATACGCAAACCTGCTCCATTGTCGACTTGAACTTGTTCACCTCCATGATAGTGTTCACGCACAATGAGATGATCCAGATCATTGGTGATATAATCATTGGCGCCTATGTCGGTGTACCAATTTGGATCAATCTGGTAAGAGGAAGTAATCGTCAGTGCTGCAAAAGGAGTAGAAGGAGGTTCATCTTTATAGGACTCATCCATCCTATGCTAGCAACGAACAGCAGTATGCCCCTCTTTGCCGCAGATCTGGCAAGAAGGACGAGCAGAAGGGTCATGACGATCACCAGCAGGACGAGAGTGTGCACCACCTTGAGAACGTCCACGACCACGATCCCTACGCCCACGGTTCTTCTGCTGACCACCATGACCAGCATAATTGGCAGAAGATCCATGATTTAACTGAAGTTCAGCCTGGTGTGGTAGTTGGTGAGCTTCAAATACCATTAGATGTGCAAACACATCATCAAGGGTGAGGGTTTCACTTTTGGTAGTCATCAAAGTGACGAAGGGATCATAGTCAGGGCCAAGACCAGCAAGAAGATATGCAATCACATCATCATCCTGCAAGGCCGACGAGCCGGCGGCAACTAGCTCGGTGGCTAGCCCTTTGATCTTGTGAAAATAATTTGCAACAGACAGATCACGTTTCTTGGATGTGGCAAGCTCAACACGGATCTAAACCATGCGAGCACGAGTTGACGACGAAAACATCCGCTGTAGGGTATCCCACGCCTCCTTGGACGTAGTAGCGGCAACCACATCGTGAAAAATCTCCTCAGACATGGAGGAGAGAAGGCCACTAAGGACTTGTTGATCCTGATCATACCACTGATCATAGGCTGGATTAGAGACCAGGTTAGGACCAGCAGCGGTTGACGAAGGGACCAGCTTGGCAGGTGCGGCAGTGGTGCCATCGAGGTAGCCCATAAGCTTCGTACTCTATAGGTAGGGGAGGAGCTGGGCGTGCCATATGATGAAGTTGTTTTTGGTGAGATGAATTGTGACAGCGTGGTGAAGAGGGATTGGGCCAAAGGTTGATGTCATGGTAGTTGAGATCGTGTTGGAGATGGTTGATGGGGAGGAGGAAGAAAATAAGATAGACGTTGTTAATGAATAAACCTTGGCTCTGATACCATGTTAGTTCGAATGACATTGTGACCTATATGTGTCACGACCTCATGTATTTATAAATGTGTATAATGAGAATTATATTGTAACAAACCTTCAAATCATAGATTTGGTAACAAACTAGGAAATCATAAATTCTCTTTGATTCACGGTAACAAACAAGTAAATCAATACATTATCTTACTATGTACATACATGACCTATTCTACATTTAATAGTAGCAACTTTGATATTTAAGATTGTGATTGTTTCAATTTAATTCTCGAATATTTAGACATTTTAGTTTCCTTTGTATGGTTTTAAAGATTTAATTTAGACTATTCTATGACAGACTTTTTTCACAATTTATATAACGACTATAATTTTTCTTTTAAAATAAGAATGTTATTACGGGCATGTTATGATTGATGTGTGCATAAAACTATTATTTAAATGTTAATAGACCTCGTAAATACGGTAAAAATATTTGAATATAAGAAAGCATAGTTCATGTTTAAAGATGAAAATGCTACTAAACTATCCATCATGGAACTATAATGTAAATGTTAAGGCTACCAAGTGTGTCTTTAATTCTATAGTCATGAATCATCTAGACACCCGGACCTTTTCTTGACTTAGAAAAGTTATAGACATAGGATGAATATTTAAAAATATTTAGCAAGTAACGCCACTCGAATTGACAAGTGCTACCACAAGCAACATATTTCATGACCGGCAGGATCTACTTTTCATGACTGTTTTTTGGGTTTTAGTTTTCTTTTTTCAAATAGGGCTGGATGCATAATACTTATCTACCCATGCTTCATGCATACACACATCAACCCACTATGCGGGCTCATATATGTATCTCTTAGGCTTGATTATGAGCTAGCGCACATTCAAGCGGAAAAAAAAAAAGAAGGGAGCACGTATAATATTGTGGTGTACGCAGCTAAACGTATACTGGAGAATTAATCCATACTCCTGTGACATATATCACATATAATGTTTCGTTTTAAAAATCAGGATTCAATAAGGTAATACACATAATACCATATGGGTAGTAATTGAAATTCACGAAGTTACCGCACCTTTTGCATGAAAAATTCACCTATTCAAGGGATAATTTGGTCAAATGTACTAGAAGAAGATTATTAGATTGCATAGGATAATTGATGTCTATAATGTCTGATCAAGTTCCTCACTTCATTTTGAAGTTTTGGAAGAACCTTCCGAGGGCGTTGAAGTTCAGCACGATGTTTTGTCCACAGTTAAATGAGTAAGCTGAATACTAAGCAGAACCCTAGAAGACATGCTACTTACATATATGTTAGATTTTGCACGTAGCTAGAACACATACTTGCATCATATGGAGTTCATTTATAATAATAGTTCGTATACCCAGTGTGTTACGATGAATAGGAGAACGTAAGTTATTGGTTTTAACATAATTCAAGCTACAAATGAGGTAATTCAGAAGATAAGGGCAATGATGCACACTACCCCAAAGTAGCTAGAGAACTTCTGTCGATGCGAGGTAAAGCGACCTAGAGTTTGTAGTGGGCAATAATGTATTCTTGAAACTAACATCTATGAAGGAAGCCTGAGATTTAGACGTAAGAAAAAACTGATCTCGAGAAATTAGAGCGAATTGGACCAATAACTTAACGTTTGACATTGCCACAAGCACTTTTAGAGTTCACAATATATTCCAAATATGTGTACGTTACAACAAAACCTAGCTAATCCATCATATGTGATAGATTTTGAACTTTGACGGTCCAATTATATTAATTATAAAAATAAAAATAACTATCAACTATCAACTAAGTCCTCCAAAAATAACTCCATAACAAATTTCTCCTTCAATACCTCAGATTCTCTCATTTGGCGTAGAAAAAAGGGGGAATTGTTGACAAAAACGTTTCTTTACTCAGACAGAAGCTCAAGTTGATCCCAACGCTAGAAGCCTTCTAAGTTTTACTCTTGAACCCTTTTCTTGTCTTAATTTTTGTGGCAATTGTTGAGATTTGAATTATGAGAATTATGCTTTAAATATCATAAATGTCAGCATATTGTAATCCATTTTCAATTTGTTCTATTGACTTTGATGCTACGAAATAATGATGACAATAGAAATTAGATGTCAAACGATCTATCGGATTAAATGTCAAATTAACTCTTCCATATCCTAAATTTTTTAATTTTTTTTCTAAGTTTGGCATTAGATATTCAAGAAAAATTGGATATATGAGACGAGAACTTACCTCGTAAGAATAGATCAAAATTGGACAAAAATTGGACAAAAATTGGTGAGAAAAAATGCAAACTAAAGGAGGAATTAACAATCTGCCTAGAAACTCGAACCTCAGGCTCGGAATCCAAGCCAAAGACCCGGCCCTCAGCCTCGGTAGAACTAAAGACCCGAACCACAGGCTCATATCTGAAACTAATTAGATTTGGAGAACTAACCCAAAATAGTCGCCTAGGGGTACCCTGGTAGTGCAACCCACATTCATCAGCCGAACACCTAGCTCCGACCTAATCCAAATCCACTCGACTTTTGGACCATAACGCACGACGCTCCAACCCAGCAGCTCGACTCGAACTGTGACCCACACGCATCATAAGCCTAGGAATTGTGTTTGAACTCGTGAACCCGACTTAACCTAACGTCGCGACCCACCTTTTCCTTAGTGTCAGCTTGGCTCGACTTAGCTCGATTCCAGTAGCAACTCCCACATGTTATACGCCTTATTTAATTAATTTTACTTTGTTCCACTTTTTTCTAAACATTGCTACTATTTTTTACCCTTATGGAGTCAATTTTGGAATTTTTAAAAGCAATTTAGATGAGTATGTAAATTAAATTGCTCGACGTGTTCTAATACATTGTCATAAATTTGTAGGTTGACTTGAATTTCAAAAGATAGAGTTGGACTAGCTCCAAGTATAATTCAGTGATTCCGACTTAAGCTACTCAGGTAAGTGGCTTCACTATTATTTGGGTTAGATAAATTATTAGAAGCATGAACGACGCGTGCCCTGTGGCCCTTGCATGTGTCGTACCTTGTGATCATTATGTGTGCTTATAATGTTATGATGTGTTATTATGATGAAACACGTCTTGTCATGGAACATCATGTTGACCCTGTTATGATTAGTATGATACGGTATTGTATACACCACAATACTATGCACGCTTCCTTCCCTCCGTGGTATATTGGCAGCGTGAGTGTCTGCTATAGTCGAAGGCTAGGTCAAAATGTATGTATACAAGCTCGCGTGAGGGTCCATGTGCATATACATAGGACGTGTGTAGATAAGTAATAAATCTAATTCTATCGGAAGTTGAGGCTAAACCCATGAAATGATATTTTATGATCGGTCCCAAACACGATTGCATGTAATTATTTAACAATTTTTATTATAAACATATAAATCCATAACATCATCTTAAAAAGTTTTTAAAGAATTTTTCCCATTTTGTAACTAAGTCATTCATGTAGTTTACTTTTGTAGCAAAAATAGGGTCAAAGAGGTCAGGCTAGAAAAAGAAATTTATGCAATTTTTTTGTTAGGAAAGTGAAGAAGCATAATCGAAATTTTTTTTGTTAGGGTACATGTAGCATAATCGAAAAATTATGTTTGTTAAGTCATGTGGCGTAATCACCCGCTTGAAGAAGCTACATGGGAGAGAGAACGAAATGATTTCAAAGTATCAATTTATACTTATAAGCTTTGGAATTGTAATTTAGACTAATAATTTTATTTACTTAAACCTAGATAAGCAATTTAAACCTTTGGTTAGTGGTGCATAGTTTTAAAATAAAATTTTTTATGTAGGTTAAATTGATACCATTACTAGTTATGAATTTTAATGGATATAACGATTGGAGAAGAAAAAAAATTGCTTGGTCGTTGGAATTCTTGGACCCCTCTCGAACACACTCTCCCTTGACCCCACACACACACCAAACAGCTTCACAATCTTTAGCCACCCTCTAGAAACACTCGTGCACGAGAAAAGGAGCGTAAGAATGAATGACCTTCAAGCACGTGTACATAGAGAGTAAGTAAATCATCCTTCATACAATTGTTGGGCTGTCTGTACACCGCCGTCAAAGGAAGGTTCTCAAAAAGGAATAATAATCTCATACCTCTTGGTTTTCAGGATATATTAAGGTACCAACATCTTCATCGTGAAGCAAAGCAACCAGAGGTGTAGGACAACCGAGTTCTGGGTGGAAGAACAAGAGAACGCTTGCAAGGAGAGAGAAAGCCGATGGGAAAAATTTATGCAAAGTTGGGTAGGGAAGACGAGATCCGGTGGATTCGGATTTGGATCAGGTGCCATTGATAACCCATTACCTAACCCTTTTGCCCTCGGTTTAATGTCCGCGATCCGCGCTCCTGCAGCAACTCGCACCTTGACTCGACTCGACCTGCACACGTGTTTGTGCCTCGTTGTGCCATGTGTCGCATCTATAGCCAGAAATCCCTTTGGCTTACACGGCTCAGTCGGCTCAACTTCGGCTCGAATCCGCAACTCAAAATTCACTCTCTAGACTTGGTAAAGGGTATTTTGCCAAATTTCTACCGACCATCCCAAAACTGAAATTGACCTTGTTTAAGGAAATTAAGGTTAGTATAAGGTTTAATTTCTCGATTTAAGTTAAATTTAGTTAAGAAATTTGAGTTACTAATGAAACTAGATGGATGTTCTAAGAGAAACAACAACCGGTGATACTTTGAGATATTTCGAAGAACGAAAAGAGAACATACTCGAATTTAAGGAAACATCGGCTAAGGCCAACCAAGTAGGTCGTCTTACTATCAGTTTGGTTATAATTGTATGTTGTATGATGACACATGCCCGTGGCTTCGCACGTTTCATATGCTCGTATATTTGAACGGTTGTGAAATGGTATATGTACATTATGAAATGTTAATGTTGTGTTGTATGTAATGAAATGATATGTTTACGGTATGATATGTTAAGATAGGATATGTTTGAAGGCATGCTTGTGTTATGATATGTGAATGTTATGATATATGATATGATATGTGCATGATATGATTTCATATGTTAGAAGACATGATATGTTTATTATATGACATTCGACATCAATGATATATGATATGATTGACATGCAATATGATGAATTGACTTAATGCACAACCCCAATATATGCATGGAATTTATGATAAAATGATGACATAAAGGAAAACGCTAGAGGGGTTGTTATATATGATAATTAAAGAAAAATGTTGGGACTTCATGCATCATTGTGTGTTCATGTAACGCCCCTAATTTTCTTTAACCTAATTAGTGACGTCACTCATGCATACTTATCTCATTAAGCGGAAGCTCATCATAAATAACCTTGAAAGAGTCTTTCATAAATATTCATGAATCCAAAACAAAACCTAAACTTTGAAAATAAAGCTTCAATACTGAATTCAAAATAAATCCAAATAAAACAATAATCAATGTTATAACTTTAAAACAGTCTAATAAAGGTAAATTCCAAAAAAATATCCCGTCTCCAACTTCCATGGTGGCCTCAGCTCCACCGTCAACCGTACATTGGCGCCTTGCCTTTACCTGAAAAATGTAGGTAGCACGTGACTTGAGTATTTTATGAAATACTCAGTAAGTCACCCCACTGTTGGGGTTAGGAATGCAAACACATGCAACATATGAGTAAGACCTAACTTTTCATAAACTTTTCATAGCCTTGGGCGCTTTTCTATTCCGGGTAGGGTTGGATGTGTGGTACTCCTTCACACATGGCCCATGTACGTGTACATGGAACCACCAGGCGGGCTCGCAAACATACCCCCTGGGCCTGACTTGGTTGGGCATAACGTGTTACACGTAGCTAGACACCACAGAACAGAAAAGGGTCCGCATGATATCATGGCGAACATAAATATCGTATTTACTTCTTTCGTAACATAAAGGGAAAGAATCCCAATGCACGTGACATACATATATGCATGAGGTCCCTTAACATATCTAACATGGCATTACATAAGCAGTGCTAACATCGCATTTACGTTTCTTACATCACATGGCATCTCACATGACTTACATTACATGACATATTACATAAACATTCCAGTTGCATAAACATCCCATGACATGACTCGATAATTCTACGTGTATCTATGGCATCAATCAACATATTCATGACATATAATACTAACATCTCATTCATGACATAACATAAACAGTCAACACAAGTTCATACATCACATAACATACGCAATCTACGGTCAACACAATCTATACATCACATAATCATATCACATAAATATGGTGCATGTAGGGGCCACAGGGCACGCACCATCATACAACACGTAGTAAGCTAACTCCAACAGTAAGGTCACTTACCTCGATGGTCTTGGTTGAAGTCACTCTCAACGAGCTAGTCCCAGCGGTTAAATACGCCCTATGATAACCACATAAGAATTTAGAACCTTTCATAAGGTACCCTAGCTAAACCTCATGCTATTTATCAAAATAAACCCCCGACCTAAGCTGTCTTTAACGTTTAGGGACCATACTGACCTCATATGGTAAAACTGAGGGCAGAAACAACTTTGGAAGGGTCAACAACCTTGGAATTGATATATTATAGTGATACCTTGCCGCTAAGCCTAGTTGCCAAGCAGGCCAACTAAGCCGCGAAGTCGAGCTGCGAGAATTGACGAAACCAAATCGATTTCATACATGTGCGAGCCGACCCACACTGTGTATGCGTACAAAGCTACCGAAGCTGCTGGGTGTGCGTCTGTGGCTCGACCCTATTCCAAAAACCTTGCCTTTCTTACCCGATTCTTCCTCCGAAGAGCAACCCCTAGGTTCCGGAGGAAAGTTTGGAGAGAAAATTGTTTTCAAGGGAGGTAAAAGGTTGGGCATGAGAATATAAAAATAATATGAAGACATTTGCATTCTAGGGTTTTAGGATAAGGAAACTCAGAAATAGGAATGTTCCTATTAGAGAAATAGAAATGTTCGTATTAGAGAAATAGGAATGTTCCTATTAGGTAATAAAAGTCTGGCACGAATTCTTTCTATTTTCGGGGAGATTACATTAATTATTTATTTTATTTTTAGGTAATAATTTCCTGGTTGAAAATTGCACCTTTTCCAGCGAGAATAAATGCATAACATAATACCTTGTCATATATAGAAATAAAAATAAAAATCAACCGAATAAGGCAAAAATGGAAAATCTGAAACGTTACGGTTCATGCATTGAGGGATACCTCTTCTCCTTTTACGATGGTACAAACTCGTACGTTAAGAATGAGAAAAACAATCATTATGTTTACCATAATGCTGCTACAACGGTTGCTATTTCTAACAAATATTTGGCATCAAGAACTACCAGAGAATGCTCGCCTAACAAGACAAGGGCCCAGAAGGTGTGCGAATTGATTGGTGGGTCCATACTCGCATGTGTGGACCGTGTCTAGAATAGTAAATACACATCTAATTACCCGCTTAGGATAGTCGCCATAGGAATATATACTGATATGATAGGTCTCACTCATGATTGTATGTGCTTACATCTAACCTCGATAGGGGGTCACTTATTGAGTATTTCTTAAAATACTGAAGCCATGTGCTACTCTTATTTTTTTCAAGTAAAGGCAAGGCTCCCCTGTACGACTGACGGTGGAATCACAACCTAGGAGATCGTGGCACATGCATAAGGTAGTTTTCAATTTGAATTTAGCAGGCTACAAGTTATAGGTTAGTTTGCATTTCCATTTAGTAGGATATAAGTTAGTATATGTAAGATCAAGACTATGTTTTTATGATAAAGTTTTGAATGAAGTATTTCCGCATAAATTGTTTATGATATGTATATAGTAGCGACTTTAGGTTAAGTAGAAATCTAGGGTCATCACAGTTGGTATCAAACCTCTAGGTAATAGATCTTGTAGACTAGCCAATGAAGTAGACTTGAGATGTTCCATGGTCCAACTGTCGATACCGTCAACGTCAGGTGTGTCATGCATAAGATAAGAAAAAGAAATCTTTTAAAATGAATTTGTGATTGACTCTTAGTATTAAATGTAATGTAGCATTGAAATTGATGAGCTATAGTTATATCATTGATTGCAACATGATGGTTAATTTAGTGTTGTAATTATATGCTTGCCATGTTGCGTGATTATAAGTGTGCGCCATATAATATTGTTATGTTAGTGAGCTATACAGTTAAGAAAAATTATCTTCGTTTCTAAAACTATGTCGCCCAGAGGACCCGGAAGAGGAAGACGAAGAAGGAGCATTGCCCTATTAAAGGTAGAGGAAGAGGTGGGAGTGAAGAGAGTTCACCTTAGGAAGGTTCAATTACTAGGAAAGATGCAGCAGCGCCGCCTCAAGCTGTGCCGCCCCCAATTATGCCACCTCCAACATCTAGAATCGATCCCACTATGAGCCTGATGTGGGAGTCATTCCATGCTATGATGCACACCATGGTAGCCACGCAACAAGCAAACAGCTCGCTATCTATCAGTGGCGCGAGATATTTTATGGATTTCAAGCGATATAACCCGCACACATTCAGTGGAACTGAGAGAGACCCCACTGAAGCTCATCTGTGGATTTTGTCTATGGAGAAAATATTCCTACTAATGGAATGCCCGGATGATCAGAAGGTGTTTTAAGCGTCATTCATGTTGAAAAAGGATGCGGAATTATGGTGGATGGACAACAAGGATAATCTCAATCAAGATGGGGGAATCATAACATGGACACGGTTTAAGGAGGCATTCCTGAAAAAGTTCTACCCCAAGGTAGCCCGGCTTTAAAAACAACAAGAGTTCAACCACCTAACACAGGGTGGACATTCCGTAGACAGATATGCTCGAGAATTCATGAGGCTGAAGAGATTTGCGCCTTTCATAGTAGACATAGAACAAAAAATGATAGAGAAGTTTTTCATGGGTCTAGACTCAGAGATCGGCCGCATGGTAGAAGCTAAAGACCCGAAGACTTATGAGGAGGCGCTTAGAATGGCCAAAGCCCTGTAAAAGCCTAAAGAGGAAAGGCGTCAGGAATCAATGGTCACTATCGGAAGGAAGCGACTGTATGAACCAAGGGAGACAGACCATCAGCCACCGGCACGAAGATCTCGATATGCTGATAGACACCCTGCCAGATATGTAGATGTTTATCCCAGAGACCTAGAGAGGGTCCAAGAACTTGAGAAACCACTATGTCACGAATGCGGAAAACAACATTGGGGTAAATGTATGGCCGGATCTAGGACATGTTTCAGATGCGGTCGTGAGGGCCACATGGCCAAATACTGCACCGAGAAAGGTATCGAGAATACAGTCAAGCCACCTAGAGGTTCAGGTAGTGGCGAGCAAACTGTGTAGACCCGCTTGTAGGCAAAAGCATATGCATCCACCAGTATGGACGCTGGAACATCTAACACCGTGGTGACAGGTACACTATGTATATTGGGACATTACACATTAACATTATTTATTTACAGTTCTACACATTTCTTTATATTCATGCTATTTGTTAGTCAAGCAAGGTTCGTAGTAGAACCCTTATTGCATGTGTTATCTGTTAGTACCCCAGCGGGGTAGATGTAGTAAATGAGAATAGGATGAAAGATTGGCAAGTAATAGTAGCTAGACAAACCATAAGCATAGACTTGAAAGTAGTGCATCTGATGGACTTCGACGTCATATTAGGAATGAATTGGTTAGCCAAGAACTATGCCAATGTAGATTGCCACAAGAAGGAAGTAGTATTTCCGCTACCAACTAGACCATACTTTAAGTTTAAGGGAACCTGTACCTGCACATGAGTCATCCCAAAGATAGTATCGATGATGAAATCTAAAAGACTAGTACAACAAAGAGTATGGGCTATACTAGCTTGTGCAGTAGACATAAAAGGAAAAGAGAAGGCGATGAATACAGTACCAATAATGAATGAATTCTCGAATGTCTTCCCTGAGGATTTACTAGGAGTTTCTCCTTCCCAAACTGTAGACTTCGAGATAGAACTCAAACCAGGAACTGGACCCATCTCTAAAGCACTGTATCGATGTCCCCAGCAGAATTAAAGGAACTTAAAGTACACCTTCAAGACCTACTGGATAAAGGTTTCATCCAATCTAATGTATCCCCTTGTGGTGCGCCACTGTGGTTTGTGAAAAAGGACGGCTCGATGCGCCTATGTGTTGACAACATGGAGTTAAATAAGATAACAGTAAATAACAAGTACCCAATCCCTCGCATCGAGGATTTATTCGATCAGCTCCGAGATACAACGGTATTTTCTAAGATAGACCTTCCATCAGGCTATGACTAGATTAAGATCAAGGAAGGGAATGTACCAAAGACAACCTTTCGAACAAGATATGACCACTATGAGTTTGAAGTGATGTTATTTGGCACATTTTCCGACCCTCATCATTAGGGAGTCACAAGTACAAGCAGATTTTGAGTGAACTGACATAGTTGTGGTAACTGAGGGATTTATAGCACACATGGCTCGACACACAGTGCAACTCACACTCAAACAAAGGATTATCAACTCCCAACAAGAGGATCCCAACCTAAATAAGATATTAAGTCAACGAACAACGAGACCCATGGATAGTTTTTCCAAGTCATCAGATGGTGGACTACTATGCCAAGGACGACTATGTGTCCCAGCGGTGGGAGAATTAAGGAATGAAATACTAACTGAAGCACACAACTCACCATTCTCTAGACATCCAGACTGTACCAAGATGGTTAATCTAGTGGCGAAGTATGAAAAAGGACATAGCGGAATTCGTGAGTAAATGTTTGGTGTGCCAACAGGTAAAAGCTCTCAGACAGAAAATGACAGGATTACCACAACCTCTAAGTATAACGGAGTGGAAGTGAGAAAAGGACTTAATAGTGGGCTTACTCTGGACAGTGAAAGACTATTCGGTAATCTGGATAATCGTCGAGAGATTGACAAAGTCGACACACTTCTTATCAGGCAAGGCGACATATATAGTAGACAACTGGGCTCAACTGTACGTGAAGGAAATCATGAGGCTGTATGGAGTTCAAATGACAATAGTGCTGGAACGGGACAAACACTTTACGTCGGCATTTTGATGAAGAATCCAGAAAGCGTTGGGTACTTGCCTCGACTTTAGCACTTCCTTCCACCCGCCAATGGAGGGTCAAATGGAGCATTTGAATCAAATTTTAGAAGACATGCTACAAGCAAGCGCAATGGATTTCACTGGAAGTTAGGACACCAAGCTACATCTGATCGAATTCTCGTACAATAATAGCTTCCAAACAAGTATCAGAATGGTAACGTTAGAAGCATTATATGGAAATGTTGGGAGTAAACTTAAATGAAAAAAAAAAAAAAAAAAGAAAGGAAGGGTAGTTTTTTTATTTTGTTAAATTTAGTAAGGCTTTTGAAATTTGAGTTAGGAAAAGGCAAAAAAAAAAATAAATAAATAAATAAAGGGCCAATAATCTTTAGGATAAAGTTGGTTATGGGACAGCTAATTTGAGTCGAGGATTGTTTGTCTCCTTGTCTCTCCCCTCTCGACATCTCCTTCACAACCTCGTGAATGTTATTTTAACAAGTCAGTTTCAGAGTGAGCGTTTATTTCTACAAATTGGTATCAGAGCGAATTTTATTTCAAAAAATTGGTATCAGAGCCGATGGCGAACATGATGGAACAAATGCCGCTACCACGATTGACGAAGACGAACTACGAGAATTGGAGCATGAAAATGAAAGCTCTTCTCAGTTCTCAAGATGCATGGGAGTGGTCGAAGAAGGTTTCAAAGAACCGAAGTATACCACGGGTTATACGGCGGTGCAAAACAAGGCGCTAAAAGAATTACGGTCAAAGGATAAGGCAGCATTATACATGCTATTTCGGGTTGTTGACGAGTCGGACTTTGAGAAGATTGCAAGGGCAACTACTTCAAAAGAAGCGTGGGACACTTTAGAAAAGATGTTCAAAGGAACCGATCGAGTCAAGCAAGTGCGTCTCCAGACTCGGCGTGGCGAGTTGGAGAGCATGAAGATGAAGGAGTCAAAAAATGTATCTGACTACATCACGCTCGTACAGACCGTGGCAAATCAACTAAATCGAAAAGAAGAAATGTTACCTGAGACGTGGGTTGTGGAGAAGATCTTGAGGTCGTTAACAGACAACTTCGAGAATGTTGTATGTGCCATAGAAGAGTCGAAGGATCTAGCAAAGTTCATAGTCGATGAGCTCGCTGGTTCTCTCGAGACACACGAGCAACGTAAGAAAAAGAAGGAGGAGACACTCGATCAAGTGCTTCAGACGAAGGCATCAATAAAGGATGGGTACTCTACACTCAAAATGCTCAAGGTAGAGGTCGTGGAAGCCGCGGGAATGGTCGAGGTAGTGAAGGTAACAGTTACGAAGAAAACTATAAGGAGAAGAGATTGTCAAGCCAAGCAAATTGGCGTGGAAGAGGACGCAATCAAGGACGCGGTCAAGGATACAATTCTAACATCCAGTGTTACAAATGTAAAAAATATGGCCACTATGCAAATAACTGTACTCCGACAAATGTTACAATTGTGGCAAAATGAGTCATTATGCAAGAGATTGTTGAACCAAAGAAAAGGTGGAAGAAACCATCAACCTAGTCTTGGATGATGCAACAAGCAGAGACATTCTCTTAATGACCCAAAATGAAGAGCTGAAAATAAAAGAACACGGCGGTGCGAAAGACGATGGGACAGCCATGAGGTAGTGGAAACTGATAAAAATGAGGTGATGCACAGTGGATGTGGCGAAATCCTGATAGTGGAGACGAGAAAATCGAATAAAGATGAACAAACAAATAACAGACAGCCCGAGCTCGAAGAGAGAGAGCTCCACTGGCCGAAAAAGCAATTTGAGGAAGAAAGAAGAAAGACAATGGAATGGAGAGAAAGGATGACAAAAATGCAAATTGAACATGAGAAACATATGGTGCAAATCCAAGCTGCAATCCCTTGAAAATCCCTTGAAAATCCCAAAACAATGACGAAGAAGAAGCCCATGCGATCAGCGAACGAGCCAATGAAACTGCCAAATCATGAGAAGGAGAACAGAGATTCAGAGAAACAACCCAATGTCGTGGATAAATCTGTGGGGAAGTCTCAGTTGCAGACGTTGAAATCCCTGAACGAGCACCTTTCGAAGGAGAAAGTATTTATTGAAAAAGAAAAGAAAGTTTTATAAAAGGAAATCGAAAGGTTAGAGAAGGAAGTGGCTGAGCTGAGTGAGAGTTCCTTCTATCTCAAACAGGAGAAGGAAAAGAATGGGAAGGTAATCTCTAATCTTATGAAGAATGTTGAAGAAGGTGTGGAGAAAGAGAATGACTTGTTAATGGAGATCAAGGCTCTAGTTGACAATCTAGTGAGGGAGGAGAAAGATATAGAGATGCTAACTCAACAGAGAGACTCACTCGATGTGAACCTGAATCGAATCCAACAGTAGGCAGTGAATTTATGACATACGATTGAGATACTCACTCGTGATAAAGCCGAAATGGAGGAAGCAAAAATGACTGTAGATGTCGCTGTGGACTTGCAAAGGGAATTGAGTAAACTGAACGAAGTCATGATGTCTGAGTCAAGCGTGGCTGAGAATGAGAGAAATGAAGAGTTGGTGTCTCAGATGGGCTGTTCTCGAGAAGATCCAAATGAAGTCTCATCAGAGAACGACAAGCTTAGTTTGCCGCTTGAGGACAAGGAGAGGAAACTGAAGAAACCACGACTGAGCTTGAGAAAAAGAAAACGTCGCAGATTGAATCATTGAATAGAGCATTTAAGTTTATGTGGGAGTTTTGTTGGGAATAAACTTAAATGAAAAGAAAAAAAAAAAGGTAGTTTTTTATTTTGTTAAATTTAGTAAGGCTTTTGAAATTTGAGTCGTAAGAAGGAAAAGGCCAAAAGAAAAAATAAAGGGCCAAGAATCACTCTAGGAGAAAGTGGCCGTAAGCTTCCATGCAGTGGGAGGAGACCAAGACTAACCCACCGGAGCCATAGCGAAAACGAGTCTTCATGGGGTAATTGTCACTGCTTATGGACTCGAACCTGGGTGATCTATCCATGTCCAAGATGAAGTTTGGGTGAAACTAAGTGGAGGTCCGAACCGACTACTGTTGAAGAATCAGCGGATGAGTTGTGGTTAGGGGTGAAATGCCACTCGAACCCAGAGCTAGCTGGTTCTCCCCGAAATGCGTTGAGGCACAGCAGTTGACTGGACATCTAGGGGTAAAGCACTGTTTCGGTGCGGGCCGCCAGAGCAATACCAAATCGAGGTAAACTTTGAATACTAGATATGATCTCAAAATAACAAGGGTCAAGGTCTATGGGATAGCTAATTTTAGATTTTAGAAACTTATAAATTGATTCGTTTTCATTTAAAAGAGTAAGAGCAAGAGTTATAGAGTCAAAAAATACAGTGTAATAGAAAAGGGCTTTTCAGAACTTATTTGTCTCCTTGTCTCTCCCCTCTCGACATCTTCTTCACAGCCTCGTGAGTGTTATTTTAACAAGTTAGTTTCAGAGCGAGCGTTTATTTCTACAAATTGGTATTAGAGCAAATTTTATTTCAACAGGAAAACAGTGCATATCCCCGCTATGCTGGTATGATGTAGGCAAATGAGAATTAGTGGGACTCGAGTTGGTCCGTATTACTAACGAGGCTATACAGAAAATCAGAGTAAGGATGCGCACCGCACAAAGAAGACAAAAAAGCTTTGCAGATGTAAGGTGTAGGAACCTGGAATTTGAGGTAGGGGACTTAGTATTCTTGAGAGTGGCTCTTATGAAGGATGCTCTAAGGTTTGGACATAAGGGCAAGCTATGTCCTCATTTTATCAGACCTTTGTCATATGTTGTATGATGACACCTGTCCGTGGCTTCACACGTGTATGTAGTATCATGAAATTTTTTCCTTACTATTGGTTTGGTTATAATTGTATGTTGTATGATGACACTTGTCCGTGGCTTCACACGTGTCATATGCTCGTATATTTGAACGGTTATTAAATGATATATGTATGTTATGAGATGTTAATGTTGTGATGTATGTGATGAAATGATATGTTAAGATAGGCTATCTTTGAAGACATACTCGTGTTATTATATGTGAATGTTATTATATATGATATGATATTGGGCATGATATGATTTCATACATTAGAAGACATGATAAGTTTATTATATGACATATGTTCGACATCAATGATATATAATATGATGGACATGCAATATGATGAATTGACATAATGCACAACCCCAATATACGCATGGAAGTTATGATACAAAGAAAAACGCTAGAGGGATTGTTATACATGTAATGAAAGAAAAATGTTGAGACCTCTGCATCATTGTGTGTTCATGCAATGGGGGATACCCCATCTCCTTTTACGATAGTACGAGCGTGTACGTTACAAAACAAGGAACAATCATTATACTTACTATAATGCTGCTACGACTATCACTATTTCTAATGGGTGTCTGGCATCAATAGCTACCAGATAATGCTCGCTCAACAAGAAAGGGGCACAGGAGGTGTGCAAACCGATTGGTGGGTCCATACTCGCACAGGTGGACCGTGTGTAGAATTGTAAATACACATCCAATTACCCACTTAGGATAGCTACCGTAGGAATATAGACTGATATGGTAGGTCTCACTCATAATTGTATGAGCTTGCATCTAACCCCGAAAGGGGGTCACTTACTGGGTATTTCTTAAAATACTCAAGTCATGTGCTACTCTTATTTTTTCAGGTAAAGGCAAAACACCCTGTACGGCTGACGGTAGCATCGCAATTGAGGAGACCGTGGCGGCACATGCATAAGGTAGTTTACAATTTGAATTTAGTATACTATAGGTTAGTATAGGTTAGTTGCATTTTCATTTAGTAGCATATAGGTTAGTACAGGGCCTTTTTACTTTATTTTATTTCAATTTTTATTATTTTAAAAACATGTAAGACCAATACTTTATTTTTATGATAAAGTTTTGAATGAAGTATTTTTGCATAAAATGTCTATGCTATGAATACAGTAGCAACTGTAGGTTAAGTAGAAATCTAGGGTCGTTACATAATAGGTCACTAAACTTTGAAGATTGTCTAATACGTCCTTCAACTTTAACCTTTAAATTTTCAAATTTGTGTCTAATAAGTTGACCTAATCGATTATAAAAGAAAAAATTATGAACCTAGTAGATAAAAAAGTTTAAGTTTAGAGTCCTAGTATACATGAAATTCAATTTTATATCTAATAGATTCCTTATTCTAAATAAATTGTGAACATTTAAGAGACAAATTGGACAAAAATCAAGTTCAATGATCTATTAAACACAAAATTGAAAGTTCAAAGACTTCTAAAATATTTTTAAAGTTGGGTGATCGGTTGGAAACAAATTTAAAATACACAACGTTCAATCATCGATTAGATATACAAAATGAATAGTTCATGAGCTTATTAATAATCATAGTACATGTAAATTATCACATTGAGAATTTAGGTCCTAATTTGAAGACAAGTATTAAGCGATGTAAAAGCTAATAATGTGTATAATTTTGAAATAGAAATAAAAGCAATAAATTTAAATAAATAAAAGGTAAAAAAAAAAAAAAAGGAAAAAGAAAAGAAGAGTCAAAAGGAAATTTAAAGACATTAGAATTTGGGTAATTTTCTATTTATATATTTTTTAAAGCAAGAAAAAAAAAACCCACATTTGACTGCACCTATTTGGGATGATTTAACCTCAAATTCCACGTGTTATGTGATTAGTTTGTTGAGTGTGATGAAGCAGCTAATTAAGCTTACTTCTAAATAGATTCGAAGGCTTAATTTAGATATAAACCCTAATTTTCTTGATAAAATAGAGATGTCACGACATGCATAATATGCTTGAGGTATGTGGATAAGACTGAAAACATTTCATAAACAAAGTAGTAGGAGTGTCTTACTTTTACCTAAAAAAGAAGTAGCACGCGACTTGAGTATTGAAAAGTACTCAGTAAGTAACCCTATTATTGAGGTTGAGAAATGCAAACACAAGTAATCATAGTGGGACCTATCGTTTCATAAAAGCATCATTACATGACCTTGGACTCTACTTTCTAGTTCAGGTAGGGTTGGATGTATAATACTTCTCTACACACGCCTCTCGCATGTAGACATTGACCCAGTAGGTGGACTCGTATATGTAGGCCCTGTGTCACGGTCATGCTCGTCCAAGGCGTGTTGTCGATGGCCGCATGCCCATGACAAGCCAAACCCTTTATGTCTTTTCATATTCTAGTATTTTACTTTTGTATTTCTAGGAAGTTTGACGTTTCAGAAATATCATGTCTAGGCCTGTCAAACATGAAATGCCCCAGAATGTACTATAGGGGGATACGACTAATTGTCAACTTCTCCCTACCCAAGGTTATATACTGTGAGCCATTGTTATTTCTCTCTTGCTTGCTTATATAACGTCTCTTTCAAAAATCTCTCTCTGCCCTCGTTTTCTAAAACATTCTCTTAAAACTGAGGCCAGAGACTCAAGCATACGTCGCTTGGTCGTAGGCGATGCAAGAACGAATTGGTTTAGCTCAATTGTCGTTGGAAAGTGAGTGTCGCACAATCGCAAGTCCGCTGCCATCAAAAGTGCGATTATGACAAGTGGTATCAGAGCTTTGTTAGCTTTGTGACATAGCAAAGACCGAAAACATGTCGACAACAAAGTCGACACCCAATCACAAGCCGACCGGCTTACTTTAATAGAGGAGGAAATGTTGTTCCTCGAAGAAGTCCCTGACACTATCCGCTTCCTGGAAGCACGGGTGACAGAATTGAAGGGAAAAGTCATAGAAATCGACGCAATGGGCAACCGCCTGGATGAGTTACCAATCGCAGAACTCATGTTTCGAGTGACCTCGCTCGAAAAAAGAGTTGCTCCTACAAGCAGCCCCGATAGCTCTGTTGCGCACAAGGAGGGACGTGGCGAGAGTTCGACTTGCGAAAAAATACAATGATGAGTTTGTTCAATGGATTAGCTGACGAATTCATAACAACGATCGATGACATCCAAGAAAAGATGGCCGTCATGAGCACCCGAATTGAGGTGACCATGAAAGCTATGGAGAACGTCACGACTGGGCAAACTAATATAGGATCCAACAAACTGAAGTTTCCAGACCCTTTCAAAGGGAACCGGGACGCCAAAGAGTTGGAGAACTTCATCTTTGATGTCGAACAGTACTCCAAAGCCACAACAGCTTGTACCGACGACATAAAGGTGACAATAGCCTCGATGTATCTCATAGACGATGCCAAACTTTGGTGGCGTACGAAGGTGCAAGACATCGAGAATGGATTGTTCACCATCGACTCATGGGAAGACCTCAAGAGAGAGTTGAGGGACCAATTCTTCCCCGAAAATGTAGAGAATCTAGCAATGGAAAAACTAATAGCCCTAAAGCAAACTAGAAACATAAGGGACTATGTCAGACAATTCTCGACCCTGATGCTGGATATCAGGGGCACATCAGAGAAGGACAAGGTATTCTTCTTTATAAATAGGTTACAACCGTGGGCCAAAACAAAAATACACGAGAAAAAGGTCCAATACCTAGCTACCGCAATTGCCAGCGCTGAGAGACTCCTAGACGTTGGGAACGAAGCGGGTTACCAAAGAAGAACAACACAGGCCCCAAACATAGAGGGCAAAACATATAAACAGCCAGGTCATCGAAATGGAAGCCCCAATAGACCAAACGGAAGTAACGACAGACCAAGCGGGTGGACAGATAGACCTCCTCAGAACAACCAAGCGGGGATATCTCAAGGACCTTACCCTCAAAAGAACCACTCGACGACACCTTTACAATGCCTGTTGTGTAAAGGCCCCCACAGACTATCCTACTGTCCTCATCGGGCCTCTCTCAATGCACTCCCAAGTGTCCATTCAAGAGAGCATCGACACAGGAGTCGAGACTATGCCAGACAAGAAGGAAGATCAAGACAACCCCCGAATGGGCGCACTCAAATTCTTGTCAGCCCTCCAACGGAAGGTCGACCCAAAGGAGATAATATAGAAAGGACTCACTTCGTAGATGCGACAATAACCTCTCGACCAAGCAAGAGCACATTGATAGACTCAGGAGCGACCCACAACTTCATCGCTGATCAAGAAGCACGAAGATTGGGACTCACCATAGAAAAGGACCCCGAAAAAATGAAAGTTGTCAACTTTAAGGCCTTGCCTATTGTGGGAGTTTCCAAAAGAGTCCCCTTCAAATTAGGGACTTGGACAGGAGAGTTGAACCTTGTCGTGGTTCGCATGGACGACTTCGACGTGGTACTTGAGATGGACTTCCTCCTAGAACACAAAGTTATCCCAATGCCACTAGCGAAATGCTTGGTGATCACCGATCGCAACCCCACAGTAATACCTGCAAGCATTAAGCAACCAGGTAATCTTAGAATGATCTCGGCCATACAATTGAAAAGGGGACTCGCACGAGAGAAACCTACATTTATGGCTATACCACTGATGGAAGAAGTGACCATTGAGGAAACTATTCCAAGCGAAATCAAGGAGGCACTAGATAGTTATGCTGACATAATGCCAGAGAGCTTACCACAAACATTACCACCCTGTCGAGGCATTGATCACGAAATTGAACTCCTCCCCGGGGTTAAACCTCCAACGAAGAATACATACTGGATGGCTCCCCCTGAGCTAGCCGAATTGAGGAAACAACTAGATGAGTTGTTGACGGCAGGATTCATCCGCCCAGCAAAGGCGCCTTATGGAGCCCCCGTACTATTTCAGAAAAAGAAGGATGGAACGTTGCGTCTGTGCATAGATTATAGAGCCTTAAACAAGGTGACAGTACGCAATAAATACCCACTGCCGATAATATCCGACTTGTTTGACCAACTTCACAGGGCCAAATACTTCATGAAGTTGGACTTAAGATCAGGGTACTACCAAGTACGTATCGCCGAAGGGGACGAGCCCAAGACGACGTGTGTAACAAGATATAGGGCCTTTGAGTTCCTGGTAATGCCCTTCGGCTTGACAAATGCCCTAGCTACGTTTTGCACGTTAATGAATCAGGTATTCCACGAATACTTGGATCAGTTCGTCGTAGTATACCTCGACGACATAGTTGTATACAACACAACCCTAAAGGAACACAACGTGCACCTAAAGCTAGTGTTTGATAAGCTGCGGCAGAATCAGTTGTACGTCAAGAAAGAAAAATGTGCCTTCGCAAGAAAGAAAAATGTGCCTTCGCACAAACATGTATCAACTTCCTTGGACATGTCATCAGTTGTGGACAGATCGGTATGGATAGCGATAAGATAAAAGCTATCCAAGAGTGGAAAATTCCCACTTTCGTATTCGATGTGCGATCCTTCCTAAGATTGGCAAACTACTATAGGCGGTTCGTCGAAGTGTTTTCACGACGAGCTGCCCAATTAACAGAGCTCCTGAAGAAAGACCACCATTGGTCGTGGTCAAAAAAATGTCAAATAGCCTTTGAAGATCTAAAGGCAACCATGATGCTTTCGACTTTGCCCTAGGCGGTGTCCTTATTCAAGAAGGTCACCCCATCGCTTATGAAAGTCGAAAGCTCAACGATGCTGAAAGGAGATACACTGTCTCCGAAAAAGAAATGTTGGCTGTGGTCCATTGCCTACGAGTCTGGAAAAAGTATCTCTGGGGATCACAGTTCGTAGTGAAGACAGATGACAGCGCCATTTGCCACTTCTTCGATCAACCAAAATTGACGGCAAAACAAACATGGTGGCAGGAGTCGTTGGCTGAATTCGACTTCAGATTTGAAACAAGGCAGGAAAGAGTAATCAAGCAGCCAACGCGCTAAGTTGGAAGGGCGAACATGCGGCCCTGTGCATGTTAGCCCATATTCACTCAAGTAAGATCGATGGATCGATGCGCAACATCATCAAAGAACATTTACATAAAGACCCATCGGCCAAAGCCGTCGTCGAACTAGCTAAAGCTGGGAAGACACGACAGTTTTAGGTCGAGGGAGACCTTTTAATGACTAAAGGAAATAGATTATACATCCCAAGAACGGGAGAACTAAGGAAGAAGCTCATTCAGGAATGTCACAATACTTTATGGGCGAACACCCTGGGTGGCAAAGAACATATGCCCTAATAAAAAAGGGTACTTCTAGCCAAATATGCGGGACGACATCATGTAGTACACCAAGACGTGCCTCATTTGCAACGAGACAAAGTCGAGAAAGCCAAAGTCTCGTGACTCTTGGAACCTCTACCTATACCAACAAGGCCTTGGGAAAGTGTGTCTCTGGACTTTATAACACACCTCCCAAGATTCGGGGAGTATGACGCCATCTTGGTTATCGTAGACCGGTTCTCGAAATATGTGATGTTCGTTCCCACTCCCAAATTATGCTCGGCTGAACTAACAGCCCAACTATTTTTCATACACATTGTAAAGTTATGGGGCACTCCGTCGAGCATCATCAGTGATAGAGATGGTAGATTCATTTGCACATTCTGGACTGAATTATTCGCCTTCTTGGGAACGACTTTAAACATCTCCTCGAGCTATCATCCTCAAACCGATGGACAAATTGAACGATTCAACTGCTTGCTCGAAGACTACTTACGTCATTTCGTCGACGCTCGCTAGAAGAACTGGATACAACTGCTAGATGTCGCCCAATTCTGTTTCAATTGTCAAACGAGCTCGTCTACGGGAATGAGTCCCTTTGAAATTGTAAGTGGATGACAACAAACCTTGCCCCATATTATTGATCATCCTTATGCAGGAAAAAACCCTCAAGCTCAAAACTTTACAAGAGAATGGAAGCAGACAACAGATATAGCCTGGGCATATTTAGAGAAAGCTTCCATGCATATGAAGAAGTGGGCGGACAAGAAGCGTCGCCCCCTCCAATTCCGAACAGGAGATCAAGTCCTAATCAAGTTGAGACCAGAACAGATCAGACTTCGTAGCCGAAAGGGCTAGAGACTAGTTAAAAAATATGAAGGCCCGGTTGAAGTTCTTAAAAAGATCGGGGCTACCTCCTACAAAGTTGCGCTACCCACATGGATGAAAATCCACCTAGTAATTCATGTGAGCAACTTGAAGCCCTATCACCCTGACCTAGACGACGATCAGCGAAATGTAATCACGAGACCGAGCATCGATCTGAAACAAAGAGACAGCAAAGAAATAGAGGAGATCCTAGCCGACAAGGTTAGGAAGATAGGAAGACATGTACGGACGATTCTGAATTCTTTGTCAAATGGAAGAATCTCCCTACGGAGGAAACCAGCTGGGAACGCGCCGAAGATCTGGACTCCGCCCCTACCCACATCTCCAGGTTTGAAAGTAGTCGTTTGACAAGGACGTCAACCAATTAGGTGGGGGAGGATGTCACGGTCATGCTCGTCCAAGGCGTGTTGCCCATGGCTGCATGCCCATGACAAGCCAAACCCTTTATGTCTTTTCATATTCTGGTATTTTACTTTTGTATTTCTAGGAAGTATGACGTTTCAGAAATATCATGTCTAGGCCTATCAGACATGAAATGCCTCAGAATGTACTATAGAGGGATACAACTAATTGTCAACTTCTCCCTACCCAAGGTTATATACTGTGAGTCGTTATTATTTCTCTCTTGCTTGCTTATATAACGTCTCTTTCAAAAATCTCTCTCTGCCCTCGTTTTCTAAAACCTTCTCTTAAAAATGAGGCCAGAGGCTCGAGCATACGTCGCTTGGCCGTAGGCGACGCAAGAACGAATTGGCTTAGCTCACTTGCCGTTGGAAAGTGAGTATTGCACAATCGCAAGTCCGCTGCCATCAAAAGTGCGATTGTGACACCCTGGACCTCACTTGTCGATCTAGAGCATGCTCACGTTGCCAGATGCCACGAAACAACTTACATAGTATCATGAAGAGCATAGATATCATATAGTACACGTCCGTACTAAACATAATGAGAAAGTATCCTGATGTAAGTATCATACAAAATGCATGAAATACCATAACATTAAAACAAGACATATATTCATGATGTTAGTCATACCTTTATTCTTTTCCTGACATCGGTTCCTATTAGACATATATATTTGATACTTTTCATATTGATCATGATTAACATACATGGTTTTCTTATATTTCATAGGCATAAGGCATACATATTAATATAGTTTATGTGACGTGGTACATGAAAGTTCATGCATCAAATAACATTGATAACATAACATAGTTCTATGGTATAACATATTCATATCATAGTATATCTGAAATCATAGCATTACTTGTACGCAACATAATATACATTATAGCATAAACATAACATAGTACAAGTCATACAATCATAAAAGACAACACGTGTAGGGTCCACACAGAACGAGTCCTTCATACAGCAAACAAGTCATCCAACCAACCCAATAGTAAATTCACTTACTTGGTTAGCCTAAGCTGAAGTCATTCCGCACTCTTGATGCTAACTTAAAGCTACTCCTTGAAATCTAATTTTACCTAAGGAGTCCTATCGTCCTAATTAGAATTCTACTACGAAAATTGGCTCACCTAATAGCATAAAATAATCTAAACTTAGCTCCAAATAATTTAAATTAGCTAAAAAGTAGCCATACTAAGCTTAAATGCCTCCAAAAGTGTAAAACAAAATGCCTCCCAAAGATTAAAAAACACTGTGAAGGTTCCAAGCATGTTAGACCCAAATCGAATTAGCCAAAAATTCGAACTAGAGATGTCAGAAAATGTATTCTCTGATTGGCTTCAAACCACCTAAGTTGGATCAACGGAGCAATTTTTTTGACTCAGTAAATGGGTTTTCCACAATTAAGTCACTCTACAATTGAACTTGATCAAGACTTGATTGAATGACTTGGATGCAATCTACCATAAGAATTGCTTGAAACTTAGAAATGACAAAGATATGCTCGAATTTCTAAAGGAGAAAGTCTCAACTTGAGAGATCAATTTCATTCCTCACAAATCTAATTTTTACGTAATAATTTGTTGGTATTTATAGTCTCCCACAAAAGAAGTTAGTGGTCATGATTTAATCCTAATCCCCCTAAATCTACACAAGAGATGAAGTCAATTTGACCATTACAAACTTTATGAAATTAAAAATAATAAATAAAGTTTTCTAACAACTCATGAAATGATGCTTGCAACATCATCTGCTACTTTAATCGTGCAAATATCACTTCTAAAGCTCCAAATGGTCTTTCCTCAATCGAATAAGCTTATAACACATGAAATGATGGTTGAACCAAGCCTATCCAATTTTGTAGATGAAGAATGAATGCTTGTTAAATCTTTTTGGCCTTGGATCGTGTAATACGTTCAGTTGGAACATTTGGAACACCGTGATTCTTATCAGTGTTCATTATGATTATGGTAGACCACAAACTATTGTTTTAAGTTATTTTTATACTAGAACTTAGTTGCGAGTCTCAATAGGGGCTAGGGTACCTTGTAAGGATGTTTAGGGTGCTAACTCCTAATCGTAAACTAACCAATAGGGACCAGGGTCTACTTGGTACACAAGACTTAGTTGTCACCCATAGGAACTCTAGGAGTCATAGAGAGTATACTACTGAGTTAGCTTGATTGTGCATTGTGGGGAGCCATGACCTTATATTGTTCCCACTTGAGGACGGTGATATGAACATGTAGTTTATTGTTCTAGCCTAAGAAGACAATGAACAGGCAGCTAATGTTCCTAAGGCAGGTAGTTTCCAGTTTAGAATGAAAAAATGATGTGAGATGTAGTTTACTAATCTCAGGAACAAGTAAATGTTGTCAACACTGTTAGGATCGATACCAGTTGTTAGGATCGCACAACAACGCACACGCTCGATCTAGATGAACACAAAGNGCTTCCGGACGACGCAACCCCCTCTGGAGCTTCAGCGACGCTTTCGGACGACGCAACTCCCTCTGGAGCTTCAGCGACGCTTCCGGACGACGCAACTCCCTCTGGAGCTTCAGCGACGCTTCCGGCCGACGCAACCCCTCTGGAGCTTCAACGACGCAACCCCCTCTGGAGCTTCAGCGACGCAGCCCCCTTCGGGGTTTCAGCGATGCTCTCGACCGACGCAGCCCCCTCCGGGGTTTCAGCGATGCTCTCGACCGACGCAGCCCCCTCCGGGGTTTCAGCAATGCTAACGATCGAGGGATCTCCCTCTGGTACTTTTCTTCAATTCTCTAATAATCTTTGTGAAGCTAACTCGTTTCTGTTTGCTCGTAACGCAGTTCTCACAAGGACTTATAACACTCGATTTTAAGCCTCCTAAAGCTCCTTTCGCAGTGAGCATCTTCATTCCTTTGACGCTCATATGTCCAAGTCNCTGACGTTGTCTTCTCCTTGATAATGTTGAACGCCACGTTTCTGGATAGCGTCAACCGGATCAGCCCCAAGGCTTGTCGATCCTTGAGCTTCCACTGTTTCGTGGTCATGGTATCCGGCTTCACCCCCAACAAAGGTTCGTGAAGATCTTTCTGGTACAGATAATCTTCAATCTGCATTTTCTAGAAACCGAAATCGGATCCATCGAACTTCTCAATTCCAATCTTTGAACTTTCCATCTTCACAGATCGTGGTGAATTTTGCCTGGCTCTGATACCAGTTGTTAGGATCGATACCAGTTGTTAGGATCGCACAACAACGCACACGCTCGATCTAGATGAACACAAAGAGAAGGATAGAGAAAAGTTGCAAGGAGAACTCTGGCTAAAAGGATTTCTTTGTATTGATGACTTCACGTATGTACAGAGAGAATTACAGAGAAAAGTACATTTTCAAAGCTCTACCGGACCAGATATATATATGGTATAGTTTACTATATATAGCTTTACCAGATTTAGCCATCTACTATATATAACTATTTACCATATATAGCTTTACCGGATATAGCTTTACCATATATAGCTTTACTATATATAGCTTACCAAATATTGCTTTACCGGATATAACCGTTGACCAAGCTATAAATAAGTATCAGGCTCCATAGCCTAACAATTCTCCCACTTGGAGACTGATCTAGTCAACCAAGAATTTCACTCTCAGACGACCATGAGCATCTTCACTGCACCATACCACTTGAGGTTTCGCACAACCTCAATATTCCAACATCAACACATTTGGTCAACATGTTTGCTGGATTCTTTGCACCCTCTATCTTCTCAAAACACATCACCATCTTCAACCAACCTCCGAGTGAAATGGTATCGCCTTCTGTATTTTAAATGATAGACTGGGTTCCTCACCAACAGCATGAGTCTCAGGAGTTTCTTGAGTATCTGCTACATCACTATGTGAATCTTTTAGCAACTCAACCTCAACTCCCACTTGTTTCACCTCTGATTTCTCAACAAGTGTCTCAGGAGTTTCTTGAGTATCCGCTACAACATCACTCTGTGAATCTTTGAGCAACTCAACATCAACTCCCACTTGCTTCACCTCTGGTGTTTCAGCAAGGGTCTCAGGAGTTTCATGAGTATCCGCTACAATATCACTCTGTGAATCTTTGAGCAACTCAACATCAACTCCCACTTGCTTCACCTCTGGTGTTTCAGCAAGGGTCTCAGGAGTTTCATGAGTATCCGCTACAATATCACTCTGTGAATCTTTGAGCAACTCAACATCAACTCCCACTTGCTTCACCTCTGGTGTTTCAGCAAGGGTCTCAGGAGTTTCATGAGTATCCGCTACAATATCACTCTGTGAATCTTTGAGCAACTCAACATCAACTCCCACTTGCTTCACCTCTGGTGTTTCAGCAAGGGTCTCAGGAGTTTCATGAGTATCCGCTACAATATCACTCTGTGAATCTTTGAGCAACTCAACCTCAACTCCCACTTGCTCCACCTCTGGTTTCTTAGCAAGAGTCTCAGGAGTTTCATGAGTATCCGCTACAACATCACTCTGTGAATCTTTGAGCAACTCAAC
>NW_019268526.1:308613-308799 GCF_002738365.1 Cucurbita moschata | reverse complement strand
GCAACCCCCTCTGGAGCTTCAGCGACGCTTCCGGACGACGCAACCCCCTCTGGAGCTTCAGCGACGCTTCCGGATGACGCAACCCCCTCTGGAGCTTCAGCGACGCTTCCGGACGACGCAACTCCCTCTGGAGCTTCAACGATGCTTCCGGACGACGCAACCCCCTCTGGAGCTTCAGCGACGCTT
>NW_019268526.1:239090-308384 GCF_002738365.1 Cucurbita moschata | reverse complement strand
CCCCCTCTGGAGCTTCAGCGACGCAACCCCCTCTGGAGCTTCAGCGACGCTTCCGGACAATGCAACTCCCTCTGGAGCTTCAGCGATGCAACCCCCTCTGGAGCTTCAGCGACGCAACCCCCTCTGGAGCTTCAGCGACGCAACCCCCTCTGGAGCTTCAGCGACGCCTTCGGACGTCGCAACTCCCTCTGGAGCTTCAACGACGCAACCCCCTCTAGAGTTTCAGCGACGCTTCCGGACGACGCAACTCCCTCTGGAGCTTCAGCGACGCAACCCCCTCTGGAGCTTCAGCGACGCAACCCCCTCTGGAGCTTCAGCGACGCTTCCGAACGACACAACTCCCTCTGGAGCTTCAGCGACGCAACCCCCTCTGGAGTTTCAGCGATGCTCTCGACCGACGCAGCCCCCTTCGGGGTTTCAGCGATGCTCTCGACCGACGCAGCCCCCTCCGGGGTTTCAGCGATGCTCTCGACCGACGCAGCCCCCTCCGGGGTTTCAGCAATGCTAACGATCGAGGGAGCGCCCTCTGGTACTTTTCTTCAATTCTCTAATAGTCTTTGTGAAGCTAACTCGTTTCTGTTTGCTCGTAACGAAGTTCTCACAAGGACTCATAACAATCTCTGCATCAAATACACCTTGTTCATAGCCAACGATTTTTCGTACATATTCGACAGTGTCTTCAACAGACCTGACGTTGTCTTCTCCTTGATAATGTTGAACGCCACGTTTCTGGATAGCGTCANCGACGCAACCCCCTCTGGAGCTTCAGCGACGCTTCCGGACGACGCAACTCCCTCTGGAGCTTCAGCGACGCTTCCGGACAATGCAACTCCCTCTGGAGCTTCAGCGACGCTTCCGGACAATGCAACTCCCTCTGGAGCTTCAGCGACGCTTCCGGACGACGCAACCTCCTCTGGAGCTTCAGCGACGCCTTCGGACGACGCAACTCCCTCTAGGGTTTCAGCGATGCTCTCGACCGACGCAGCCCCCTTCGGGGTTTCAGCGATGCTCTCGACCGACGCAGCCCCCTCCGGGGTTTCAGCGATGCTCTCGACCGATGCAGCCCCCTCCGGGGTTTCAGCGATGCTTCCGGCCGACGGAGCCCCCTCTGGGGTTTCAGCAATGCTAACGATCGAGGGAGCTCCCTCCGGTACTTTTCTTCAATTCTCTAACAGTCTTTGTGAAGCTAACTCGTTTATGTTTGCTCATAACGCAGTTGTCACAAGGACTTATAACAATCTCCGCATTAAAATACACCTTGTTCATAGCCAACGGTTTTTCGTACATATTCGACAGCGTCTTCAACAGACCTGACGTTGTCTTCTCCTTGATAATGTTGAACGCCACGTTTCTGGATAGCGTCAACCGGATCAGCCCCAAGGCTTGTCGATCCTTGAGCTTCCACTGTTCCGTGGTCATGGTATCCGGCTTCACCCCCAACAGAGGTTCGTGAAGATCTTTCTGGTACAGATAATCTTCAATCTGCATCTTCCAGAAACCGAAATCGGATCCATCGAACTTCTCAATTCCAATCTTTGAACTTTCCATCTTCACAGATCGTGGTGAATTTCGCCTAGCTCTGACTTCCGCCTGGCTCCTGGCTCCGACTTCCGCCTGGCTCTGACTTCTGTCTGGCTCTGGCTCTGATACCAGTTGTTAGGATCGATACCAGTTGTTAGGATCGCACAACAACGCACACGCTCGATCTAGATGAACACAAAGAGAAGGATAGAGAAAAGTTGCAAGGAGAACTCTGGCTAAAAGGATTTCTTTGTATTGATGACTTCACGTATGTACAGAGAGAATTACAGAGAAAAGTACATTTTCAAAGCTCTACCGGACCAGATATATATATGGTATAGTTTACTATATATAGCTTTACCAGATTTAGCCATCTACTATATATAACTATTTACCATATATAGCTTTACCGGATATAGCTTTACCATATATAGCTTTACTATATATAGCTTACCAAATATTGCTTTACCGGATATAACCGTTGACCAAGCTATAAATAAGTATCAGGCTCCATAGCCTAACAAACACTACTAGGAAGAACCTTCCAAGTAGAACCCAATAGGTAGATACGTGTGGAGTACGATCATCGTTCTTAGAGTAAAGGGCTCCTCTATACCTTAATAGTTACCTTAGGGTCTTTTCAGGGGCACAGTGGCTCAAGGCCCGTATAGTGCAAGGTTGATTACTAACCTACGTAATGTACTGAAAATTCTTCAATTATGAACCTTGAGAGGGTTAGAGTACGGTAAGAGATATGTATATGGTTTAGGTACTTGTGAACCTGAAAAGGATAGTACATCCCTTAGGCCACAATTTTAGCTAACTCCAAGTATTGTTTGAGCACATAACTTCAGATTTCATGTATAGGAATGAGTTCAACAACAACGTAAGAGTAGGTTGTTTACTTAATATATTTTATACTCACTTCTACCCTCTCTTGTTCTAATTGATTAGGAGATCGATCGATCATGGTAGACAATTTGCTAAGTCTTGCATGTACTTGTTCAAAGTTTTTGTTAAACTCTTGATTTGTAAACGAACTTTGTATCTAAAAACTACAAGCGTGCACACGTAAACTTTACTGGTTTTGGTTTAATGTAATAAATATTGTCCGTCTATCTCGGGAGATTTTGATTTTAGAGTTAATAATAAGGTTGGGAATGGGATGGAAAGGTGGGATGAAAAGAATGATTGATTAATATATTATGGTACCTCAAAAGTCATGGTGTAGTATGTAGTATGTAGTATGTAGTATGTAGTATGTATGCGCGTTAAGAGCACGCTCCAAATATTGGGGAGTGGGACAAAAGCATGTAGTAGTAGTAGTAGTAATTGTGTTGGAAGATGGTTAAAAAAGAAGAGAAAAATCAGGTATTGTGCAGCGGTGTCGGAACCACAAAAAATCAGGATTTAATATTGTAATAAAATTGCAATTTTCGCTTTTTTCATATAAATAAAAAAAAGAAAAATAATAATAAAAATGTAAGAACTGATAACGATGTCAGAGGTTGGCTATGACTTCTGAGTCATAGTTTTGACACGAGAAGCAATGACAGCCTGTTTACCATTTTCAGTTTGGGGGATCTTATCCTAAATTAGAATACATTTCTTTTTTTTTTTTTTCTTTTTTTCTTTTTTTTTTAATTGGATTAATAACTTTTTTTAAAATTAGAGTAAAATTGTGTTAAAATATTGGAAATTATAAAAGTCTCAATTTTGTTGTTCAATTATTTTTATTTTTATTTTTATCTTTTTGAAAATGGAAACAAAATTATTATTTTATTACCCCTTCTAACCATTTTCTAGGTTAAATTAAATTTAATCCCTAAACTTGTTTTTATTTTATTTTTAAATTTTTAAAATTAAAAATTAATCTCTAAACTTTCATTTTAAAAAAATTATGAAACTATTGGGCGCACAAAAAAATATTGGATTTTATAAGATTTATTAAATTTATAAATTTATAAGACACTTTTCAAAATTTATAAATCCCAAAAAGATGTAATTTAATTTAATTTTTTTTTTTTGTATATAAATAAGAAATAATGGACTTTCTTTTATCAATTAAGGGGAAAATAACAAGAAATAAGAAAAATAAATATCAAATACCGTTAAAAATAATAAACGGAAAACAATAACATTACCGAACATACTTTATGCAATTTAAATTTTATTATTTATTCTCAAATTTAATCGTATGAATTTTACGAATATACTCAACAATAAACTTATAAAAGTTGCACATTCTAAGTTGAATTTTGAAAGCATATTATTATACTATACAAAAGTTATATTAAAATACTCTTAAATGTCACGCCATAAAAAACTATTTTTTATTTTTTTAAAAATGTTGAATGGATACTTAAATTTTTTATTTTAATGACACATTCAAAATTAAAATTTTATAAAAATGAATAGATATAAAATTAAAATTTTAAATTTTAAATTTTTATAGTATGATATAAATAGGATAATAATATATACCACAAATATAAACCAAAAAAAAATTTGAAATTGGATGGATACTAAATTAAAAATTTAAGAATTTATTAAATATTTTTTTAAGCTTAAAAACTAAACATATTAAAAAATTAATAAACGTTTTGATATATTTTTTAAAAAGTTTTAAAACTTGAAAAATGTAAAACATAAAATAACCATTATACAAATTTATGCTATAAAATATATTTATAATATTTGAGATTTAAATAAACATTTAATTGTAACTATGACATTTTTTTTTATTATGTCTAAATACATATTTTAGTTTTAAAAATATCATTATGGTAAATGTATTTTGATTTTTTATATATTTTATTTTACATATTTTTAAATGTTCAAATTTATTTATCAGAATTTCAATATATCTTAAAATTAAACCATTTTAATTAACTTTTCCAAAAAAGAAATAAACTTTATTTGATTTCTCTATATATAAATTTTAGAAACAGATCCACAATATCTTTTTTCAAATGAAATTATTATCATTAAAAATAAATAATAATTGTCTAAAGAACCATTTTGATTTCGATATTTTTTTAATTTTTTTATTTCATTTGTATTATTTAGTTCATGCATTTTTAAATATTATACTTAATTTTTTATATTTTCAATAAATATTAAAATCCCAGTCTTTAATATTAATTTCAAATCAAATTTATCAAATTAATAAAATAATAAAAAGAATTATAGTTTATGAAAAGACATCCTTTAAATATAATATGTTTTTAGAATATATAAAGAAAAAGTTAATGGTGACAAAAATAAAGATTTATTATCATTATATGAACTAAATATAAAAAAAAAAAAATTAAAAAAATTAAAATAGAAGAAATCATAAAATAAAGTTGAGAGGGGCGAGAAAAACGACAGAACTGTCGCTGAATAAGAGGACTTGTAGTTGCTGTTTTTCTGTCACTACAGCCTGTAAACCGGACACAGGTTGTTACCGTCACCCGCTCTTTTTCTTTTAACGCCCTATTTCTATATCCTCAACCGCCACTGTCGGTCACCCACTCAAATTACATTATTTTCTCTCTCTTCCATTTCATGCAATTTTAAAATTAGTATCCTAATGGCCCATTTAACTAATTTTTTATTAAGCTTAAACAACATTACCTTCATTAATTATGTTTATTTGCTTTCATATATACTTAAAAAAAAATGGGTAGATCATCCCAATGTCCTTAAATTAGTCAATATGGGACTCACATTCAACAATTCTCAACAATACTCTTCTCGAACAAAATATATTATAGAGCATCCCTTAAAGTCTATAGAGCTCTCGAACAACCTCACTTAATTGAAGCTCGACTCCTTTTTTGGAGTCCTGGAACAAAGTAAACCCTTTCTTCTACCGATATTAGTTAAAAAGTGGCATTAAATGATGCATGGAATGAAAGAAAGGGTAAGAAAAAGGGAGTGTTCCCATGTATGAGAATGGCATTAAAAGGAATGGTATCAGTTTTCTGTTACGCTTTTGTACGTCCCCAACCACCATCTAATTATTCCAATTCCGAATACAAACAATGGATAAGAATGGATTGACTTTGACGTTTACCTATGGGATTGCTTTGATTAAATACAACCCTACTTTTATGCTTCTATCTCAAATTCCATATATATGTAGTTATGGAGAAAGCTTCCTAGAAACTCTTACTTCTATTGCCTTTGCAGTACAAGTCGTCAACCGTTTAAAAAATATTAATGAAAATGACTTTTAGAAAAATATTCGGTAAGTGACGACTCCATTGTTGAGGTTAAAAAATCTATACATATACGACATGTAACATGATTGAAGGGACAAACAATTCATGACTATTCTTTAGGCTTGACTTTCCTTTTCAAGTAGGGTTGGATATATAGTACTTCTCTATGTATGATCTACGCAGATGAAACCAATATTCATTAACTCTATAGGCCAAACGTTTCTAGATTATGATTCACGTAGTTTAATTTCACTTATGATATCCATCCATTTAGAAAATTAAGCTTAGAGTCTTTTCACAAACCCAACATAGCTGAACTATCCTAAAATAAAACCTAACCCATATTAAAATATTTAATTATCCAATAGTAGCTATACTATCTTTCTAGTCTTCACTTCGTTAGAAATGTGCCTAAAATGGTCCAAAAAGTAAAATGGAGCAAACTAAGCAAAAACCTGTAAATTGAGTCAACTAGAAGCCACTAAGTCGATTTGGAGCTGATGAGTTTCATGATTATACTTTTTGAATCGTTCGGTGTCATGATTTATATCCGTTCATGACTAGCCCTAAGGAAATAAAAGTCTCATTATGATTTCCCCTGTCTCGGTAGTATTGTCATACCATAGTACAATAAAAATTGGTAACTTTTGAGTCCCTTTAATGCTTCATGATGCCATCTTGGGTCTCGAGATGTCATTGATGTTTGTTGCTCACTCGAATGCACTTATTGAGAATCAACCCAGGACATGCTAGATATCTATCATTTAAGTACTACTGAGGCAAGAACCTCTCTGTGTCTATGTGAGTCATCTTACATATCATGCCAGAAAATGACAATATGTATGAACCTCTGATTCAGGGGATGGGGAGCAATGTCGCACACCCGTGCTTTCTAACACTATCATCGAAAACCTATTCTCAAAGAAAAACTTCCAAGACACTCGTCTTGTAATACTCGCACACACCATGAGATGTGCATGTGCTACGGGGTAGCTCACTTAGATTATAAGTCTAAAACTCGAGCTTTGAATATACAAGGATTCCTAACTTTTTCTTTTATTTTCTAAGTCGATGGATTTTATTAGGGGTCTTGCTGACTAAATTTCATGATAGGATAGAAGAGTAAATTTCTTAAAATATGTGAAGGAATCCCAAAAAAAAAAATATAATAAATAGGGAAAAAAAGAAAAAGAAAAAGTCAAAGTCAAAGTCAATGGTGAAAGCTCTAGGGACATTATGGTCATGTTCGGTTTTTCTTCCATTAAGAAAGTTGAATATTGATTATTCTGTAAATGAAGAGAGAAAAAAATAAAAAATGAGTAATGGTTCTTTGGAAGGTACCCATTTTCGGTTCCCAAGTCCTTGGTAAATAAGCTTTCAAGATGGATAAAATTTCTCTCAACAACCTGTCGATACACAACACTCTTCCTTGTCTGATTATATGCACCAAGTCTGGCTCTAACAACACAACTGTCCTGTCCGAGTTCCGCCCAAATTGGAACTCTTGACGCATTTGTAGAGTTTTCATTATACCTTTAGATACTTTTTAACTTTCTAGCTAATATGATCGTACTTTTTGAATTGTGTGGTGCCATGATTTATGCATGTTCATGACCATCCTTAAGGAAAACTCAAGCCCCATTATAATTTTTCACTCATCTTTATGACTTCACGAGACCATAGTACAATATAAATCAAGAACTCTTGAGTTCCTTTGGTGCTTTGCGATGCCATCTTGGGCCTTGGGTTACCATCAACCTTCCCTTCTTGTTTCGACATGCTTATCGAAAACTAACCTATGAGTCAACTTCATAATTGGGATATCTCGAACATCCACTCATTTGAGTACTATTGAAGCATAGAGCCTTTTGTGTCCATAACGAGTCATTTTTGCATATCGTGTCGAAGAATGAACCTATATACCAACCTTTGACTCAAGAGATGAGTTGAAGTGTAGGCACACCCGTATTATCAAATACTGTTTTTAAAAATCATTCCCAGATGAAGATACCCAAGACACTCATTTTCCAATACTTACCCACAAAATGACACACGCAATGCAACTTCGAGGTCAATTGACAAAATCATGTGCATGCCGAACACATTAGCTCAACTTGGGATTGGCTAGTGTGCTCCACAAATTTGAAGTAGTTACTTTTCAAGAAATTGATATACATTTTAAAGTAAGATCATATAAAAACGCTAACTTAAATATATTTCAACTGACATAAAGATGTACTTTTGATCCAGAGATGAGAGGCTTGAAGAAATTTTTTTAATGTTTATTGAAAAATTTAACTTAAATTTTTTATTTTCTACAGTTAAATGTAATAATATTTTATATGCTAACCTATGATAATAAATTTCTCATTTAAATAAATACGTAACAATTAGTGACATATTTTGTAAATTTAAAATTTTCCAAAAGATAAATAATCTAAAAATAATTTTCAAAGATGGTAATTTTTAATATATTACAAAAATAAATGGATTATAAATTTTTAAGATTGTATGATAGTTTACTTAAATTTTTCTGTCAATTTTATCATTTTCCTAGAATTTATTTATTTTTTAACTTTATATATCAGCAATTAATTAATTACAGTAGTATATATAGAATAAAATCATCATAATAATACAGTATTTCCAGCTAGGCTGCCAACAAATTAAGAGAGAAGATGACTTTTTATTTAAAATTTAATTTTTTTAAAATATATATTTTTAAAAAATATAGAATATAAATGTAAAAAATTAGATAATTAGAAAAAATTCATTAAATAAAAATTGAAGTTAATAGACTAATTTTTAGTACAATAAGAATGCGTGAATATTTTCGTTGGACAAATTATATACTACTTACTATTGAATCATACTCATTTTAATAAATCTAACTAGAAATTAAAAATAAAATGAATGCATGAATATTTATTAAAATATTATCATTAAAGAAAAAGATTAATTATTACTATAATATTTGTGAGGTATCATAATTTCGTTCGAAGGAGAGGTGAATTATTATTTTAACGTCAATATCATTCGACTTTGTCTTGGTGTCAGGACAATTGACAAGTTAGATAAACTCGACGAGACATATGTCATTGAATTCATTAATAGAAGAAAGAGTCATAATCATAAAATGCTAGTATGATTATAGCTTGAAAAATGCGGCCTTTAAAGCTACCCTAAGGTCAACTTTGAGCTTAACGAGGTCGGCCTTAAGAGTAGTTGTAAGGGCTTTAAAAGAGGACCACAACAAGGTCATGGTCCCAAATGAGAGGATACCTTGGTGGTTGGCCACATACACATTCGTGCAAGGACAATTGTCAATTCTTAGCCTAAAGGTTGGTTGAGTCTTATAAATCAATGTTTTTGACACAAATCAACATTAAATAGTAGAGAATTATAAATTTTCTATAGTGGTTCATGTCAATAATGCACAAAATGATACCAAGAACAAACGAATTAATACTTACGATCTTGGTTACTAATAACAAAATCATCTCTAATAAGTCTTTTAGTTGGTTGCATTCGCTTATAATTATACATCCCTCGATTTCTTTAGCCATCTAAATTTTGTGTGAGTTCTTCCAAAAGAAGAACG
This sequence comes from Cucurbita moschata, assembly GCF_002738365.1. NCBI lineage: Eukaryota > Viridiplantae > Streptophyta > Magnoliopsida > Cucurbitales > Cucurbitaceae > Cucurbita > Cucurbita moschata. The sequence continues at coordinate 299,054 of NW_019268526.1, read as the reverse complement.
AAAAAAAAAAAAACATCTATCAACAATTCAATGTATTTTAATATATATAATGAAACTTGGTTTTGGAAAAAAAAAATTATATAAAAATTTCTTTCAACAAAATTGTATATATATACAACATTAATACCCGAAACCAATTCATCTTCTGATTATCTAGTGGATTTGGGATGTAATAGTTAAAACTCATTGAAAAATGTTTGAATTTCAGCAGGTCGATGAAATTGACGTAATCACAAATATTCACGCTTAGAATGAAAGGAGTGTTATAATCCTTCAGTTCAGATTCACGTCCCAAGCATTTCTCGTTCATTCAATTTGATGAATATAGTATATTCTTGAGAGTAATCAGTGTTAAATTTTTTTATCACTACTCATTCTTTCGCCAAAATTTTCAACCGTTCATTTCTCACACTACTTGTGTCTTAAAGGAAGGGTTACAAAAAAATCATTTGCAAATAGATAATAGACACAAACGATAGGTCCCCTCCACCGAGACCAATGATTTACTGCTCACCTGAAATGAAGTGTAGCAAAAGTGAGTATAAAAGTATTCCGTAAGCAATCTGCTTGAAGGCCCTCGTCAAATCTTATTTCTATACACAAAATCTGAAACTATGTGCTCATGACTATCCCTAGAGTTAGCCAAACTAATGTTCGATGTCTGTTATGACCTACTCATCTCTAAGTACCAAAACCTTAGCTAAGTTTTTGTGTACTATTTACTCGATGTTTTACGTATTTCTAGGTCCCTCATAATACTTGTGTGAAATAAGCCTCGAGTCAACAGGCTCATCAATCTGTACACTCACAAGGTTGGGCCTAGGATAAGTCTAGTAATTATGGAGGAGCCCTTTTTCTCTAACGTTATATGCATACTCCACATCTGATATTTATTGAGTTCAAACTAGAGGATTCTCCCTAGTGGTGCCGGGTTAAAACTACCTGTTGCATAGCCTTTTTAGGTGGAAATAGTAACTGGCCTATTGTATTGTCCTTCCAGGCGGAAAGAGTATCTGACATGTTCATGCCCCCTCTTGGACTAGAATAGTACTATTTGTAAGGACTGGAACTCGATGATTGTAAAAAGACGGGTAAAATTTTCCGATCCCCCAACTCGCCAAAACCTCCAGCCACACTCCTCAAGCCTCTCAGAATCACCTGCAAAGAAGAAAATGATGAACGGAGTGAGAAAATCGAGAGAGAGAGAGGGGGAACATCGAAGTTTTCTAACGAGCGAAAAACCAAACTTCGACACCCCGAAACCATCAGCCTCGACGCCTAAACGACCAAGCAACGCCGGGAAAGTGAACACCGGCCTAAATACGTCCACCTCGAGCAAACACACGCCACATAGTCATTGTTATTACTATCGGAGGAGTTCGAAAATTGGATTTTTGGAGAATCCCCAAACTCCCTCCACGGACGTCCAACAACCATGAAACTTCGTAGGAGAGAGGAGGAGAAGTCGATAGAGGGATAGAGAGAGAAAAAGGAAGAGAAACGGCGTCAAAAACGTCGCCGGAAGGAGAGAGTAAGCGTCAAAAAATCTCGTAGGGAAATGGGCGAAGAAAGAAAGGATCGTCGGATCCGAGTTTACCCGAACCTGATACGCGACACAAAGTCCAGCGGCCCAATACCCATCGTTGGCCCAAACACCTGTAGTGGCCCAGGCTCGAGGACTAACTCATGCTGCAACCCGCTCTGTAGCACGGCCCAGTAACCTTAGGCTCAAACCAACCTAAGACAACAGCCCATCTGCAGCCAACAACCCGCGAGCCAACTTGAACCGCGACCCAAATTGGCATTCGACTCACATCTCGACCCGACGACGTCGTGCGACTTGGCTCACCCTGCTACCGCCACATGACATCAAGCGACGCAAGCAGATCCTCGACTTGGCGGCTCGATGGTAACTTCGATGACTGGCGACAGCTTCTGGCAATGCTCCAATGGCTTCTCGGCTTACTTTTACTCGATTTTCACTATTTCGACCCTCTCATACCTGTTTTTGACCCCGTTTAAGGTAATTGAGGCCTTTTTAGAGTTGTATTTCACATTTTTAGTTGGATTATTAATTAAAATGTAAAATACTAACGAAAGGTAATGAACGAAATAGGAAGCGAAACCCAATAACCTTTGGAGCAGCTCTCAATAAACGAGAGTTTACGTTTAGCATAATTAGAGAGAAATCCGGCTAAGGCCCAAGTAAGTGGTCTTACTATAAGATAGGCTAGAAATTGTATGAGTTTCAGTTCATGATGTATGAGTTATGATGATGTATGAGTCATGATGATGTATCAACAGTATCGTATGATACCATATATTAGTATATGATGATGTATGAGCTATGAGGATATATGAGTGATGATGTTGTATAAGCGACGTCGTATGAGGCTGTATACTAGTATATGATGATGAATGACTTATGATGATGTTTGAGTTATGATGCATTATGATGTGCGTAATATATATGCTACAATGTATGATGGACTTGATATGCTTGATGCTCTAGATGGCAATATGATGAGTATGTCGATTGCATGATGTTTATCTTAATATGACAATGTTTTCCACATTGAGCATGTTGTATGATGATGAGTACTATATTGTATCATGTCGATAAACCGACATAGGACACAACCCTAAGAGCATGAAAATTATGTTAATAAAAATGTCAAATGAGCATGTGTTACTTATGTAAAGAGATGAGACTAGAGGGTTGTGTCAGAATATATGTTATGCTGAGAATTAGAGGAATCTCATGCATGTTGTATGTTTAAAAGCATAGGGTTACTTCCCCTAAAGATGATGAGTTTTCATGAGGTGCATGATGCCACGGTCATGCATGTCCAAGGTATGTTCTCAATGGCCGCATGACGGATATCCCGTTCTTGCTTGTCTAGGACGTGTTGTCCATGGTTGCATGCCTGTTCCAAACCCCTTTTACATGCTTTCATCCTAGATAAGTCTTTACCATTTCATATTGGGTCAGTACAAGGGTGTGACCATTCACCAAAATCGTGTCTACACTGCAAGGGCTAAAATGCCTCAAAATGTAGTATAGGGGGATATGACTAGTTGTCAACTTCTCCCTACCTGATAGTTATATATTGTAAGCCGTTGTTGTTGCCTTTTTGCTTGCATCACATATAACACCAATTTAAATCTCTCAAATCTTACTTTCAAAACTCTTTTTTGAAATCTCTCTGCCCCCGTTTTCTAAAACTTTCTTCTTAAATCGGGGCCAGAGGCTCAAGCGTACGTCGCTTGGCCGTAGGCGACACAAGAATGAATTGGCTTAACTCACTTCTGGCTGGTAAGTGAGTGTCGCACAATCGCAAGTTTGCTACCATCAAAAGTACGATTGTGACAAGTGGTATTAGAGCCAAGTTCGACTCCTTGGAAAGTCTTATGCAAACATGCCCATTGCAAAACAACTGGGCAAGTCCCATGCTGATCGATTAGCTAATATCGAAGAACAGTTACCTGCATGAATGAAGTTCCTAACGGAATGGGCTTTTGGAATGTTGCATGAATGAGATGTCTGCTAAAGCTGACAGGTTCAATGAGATGGCACGCCACCTTGAAACAATGTCTATCCTTGAATTAATGACTAGGGTTGATGCCCTAGAAAACAAGGCCTCAAGAGCTAGTATCTTTGAGTGTGGGGATTGTTCGACAGGCTCTGTTGCCCGAACAGAGGAAAGCACCGAGGGCTTAGATAATGCCCAACTGGTGATCGTCCAGATGGTCTCAAGATTGTCTGAAGACTTTAGAGAATCCCTTAGAATGGTCAGGGCCAAAGTGGCAGATCTAAATACCAAACTAAACCTCACGATGAAAGCGGTGGGGGACCAAACACCAACTAGGGGTGTAACACGATTTAACAAGATAAAGGTTCCGGAGTCCAAACCCTTCTGTGGGGTTCGCAATGCCAAGACTCTAGAGAACTTTATCTTCGACCTTGAACAGTACTTTCGAGCCACAAATATCGTGGCAAAGGAAGCGAAGGTAATGTTGGCAACAATGCACCTAGCCGACGATGCAAAGTTATGGTGGAGGTCCAAGTACATGGACATTCAAGATGGTCGATGTATTGTGGACACTTGAGATAACTTGAAACAAGAACTCCGCTCTCAGTTTCTCCCAGGAAATGTCGAGATAATAGCCAGAAGAAAATTAAGAGAATTGAGGCATATGAGCAGTATCCAAGACTATGTTAGGCAGTTTTCTGGGCTTATGCTAGATATGTTTGAAACAGAAAAGATCTTCAATTTTCTTATGGGGCTGAAGCCGTGGGTGAAAACCAAACTCTACGAACAAAGAGTTCAATCACTTTCCACAGCCTATGCTGTTGTCAAACGATGAAACCTCAGAGATGGGAAGGGACCGAGAATCCACAAGTGGTAAAAATGAAAATTATCGACCAAACTCCCCTAAAGACGAGGAGGAGGAATACAAATCCTCCCAACAAAGAGGTAGGGTTGCATGGCGGAGGCCTCACAACCAGACTAGTTAGAATCAAAGCCACGACCCCCCTTCTTGCTTCATATTGCTTCATATGTAAGAGGTCTTATCAAGTATCTGAATGCCCACCGAAGGCAGCACTATGTGCCTTCCAAGCAAAACTCAAAGCTAAATCAAAAGCTGAGTACGAAATGGTAGAAAAAGAAACACCGTTAGATAGGACCGTTGGCTACCACCGTGTTGGGGCGCTTAAGTACTTGTACGCTCTTCATAAGAGAGTGGAACGCAGTCTTATATATGTCGAGATTGGGTAAATCATAAAGTAGCCAGAAACACTATCGTCGACTCTAGAGCCACCCACAACTTCATGACGGAGACCGAAGCAAAACGTTTGAATATCCTTTGGCATCAAGATGTAGGGAAGATGAAGGCTGTCAATTCAGCACCCTTACCCGTCTTAGGAGTTTCGAATAGAACTCCCATCAAGCTGGGGACTTGGACTGGATGAACCGACTTTGTGATAGTCAAGACGGATGACTTCGACATCGTGTTAGGAATAGACTTCCTACTAGAACACAAAGTCATCCCTATGCCCGTAGCAAAAAGTTTAGTAATAACAAGGTCAAACTCGATGATTATCTAGACAAATACCTGCCAGTTAGGAAGGGCGAAAAAGATGTCAGCACTACAATTGAGGCAAGATCTAAGCCACGATGTACCTACACTTGCTGCCATTACGGTATGGAAAGAGGGAAGCTCAAACAAGCCAACCCCAACAAAAGTCTTGCAGTCAACTCAAAAGCACCACGACGTGAGACAAGGAAGTCAGGCAAAGTATTTATCGCCACCTAGGAAGATAAATAGCGAGGTTGATGTCATATCAGGGGTAGAATCAGCTGCCACAAACGAATGTCATACGTCTAAACCCGAGCTAGCTGAATTCTACGAGCAGCTAAATGGCTTACTGACAGTTGGGCTCCTTAGGCACACAAATACCACTGTTAGTGATCACCCAAGGGTTAGAGAGAGACACCAAGAAAACACTTCTGATGAGGGAGGGAGATAGAGATAAACCTCGAAAACAACACATGGTCACGTAAAAGTACCATCAAGACAGAGAAAGAGAAGAGTCAGTCGAAAGCGTCGACCACGAAAGTTTCAAGAAGGAGACAGAGTTTTGATCAAGTTGAGGTCAAATCAATTCCGAGATCAAAGCAATAAGAATCAAAGATTAGTGCGAAAATACTATGGACCAGTCAAAGTTATCCACAAGATTGGAAAGGCATCATATTGGATCCATTTGCTCCCATGGATGTAGACTAGCCCTATTGTCCACGTCAGTAACATGAAACACTACTCTTCTGACCTAAAATACGTCAATCACAAAGAGGTGACATGACGTCACACAAAGAAGAAGAATCCCCAAGCAAAGGATGTAGGAGAAACTTTGACATGGAAGATGCAAATAGCCAACGAACCAAGAAGCAGTTTTCAACAGCTCCTTACAAATTTGACGAGACTCCACAACACTGAAATCAGCTGGAAACAAATCGAAGAGACATAAAATTCAACCTCAGCCTATGACACAGGGTTGTAAAGAGTCGATTGATAGAAACGTCAATCAATATAGTGGGGGAATATGTCATAGTCATACTTGCCTAAAGCATGATAGATGTCCCAGTCTTGCTTGTCCGAGTCGGTTGACAGGGACGTCAACTAATTGAGTGGAGGAAGATATCACAGTCATGCATGTCCAAGGCATGTTGTCAATGGCCGCTTGACAGATATCCTGGTCTTGCTTGTCCAGGATGTGTTGTCCATGGTTGCATGCCCGTCCAAACCCCTTTTACATGCTTTCATCCTAGATAGACCTTCACCATTTCATATTGGGTTAGTATGGGGGTGTATGATCGTTCACCAAAATCGTATCTACAGTTGCAAATGCTAAAATGCCCCAAAATTTAGTATAGGGGGATATGACTAGTTGTCAACTTCTCCCTACCCAATAGTTATATGTTGTAAGCTGTTGTTGTTGACTTTTTGCTTGCATCACATATAACACCAATTTTAATCTCTCAAATCTTTCTTTCAAAATCTCTCTGTCCCCGTTTTCTAGAACCTTCTTCTTGAACCGGGGCCAAAGGCTCGAGCATACGTCACTTGGCTGTAGGCAACACAAGAATGAATCGACTTAACTCATTTCTTACTTGAAAGTGAGTGCCGCACAATCGTAAGTCCGCTGCCATCAAAAGTGCGATTGTGACACATGACACTAGAGGTTCCACTGACCTTTGGACGTCACTATAGGTTAGCTAATCAGAGAGGGTCCAGGGGATGTGCGAGCCCACCTAGGGATTCACACTCGCATGTGCGAGTCGTGTGTAAGGAAGTACTACACATCTATAGTTGTCCGAGACTGGAGGCCACCCCTACATCCATAGTTGTCCGAGACTGGAGGGACCCCTAGATGAGCTAGAGATAAGGTCGAGTAGGATTGCATGTGTTTGCATTTGCATGGCTCCCTATAGTGGGGCAACTTACTGAGTATTCTTCGAAATACTCAAGCCGTGTGCCACATCATTTTTTAGGTAAAGGCAAGGCGCACGTGTACGGAGGACAGCGACATTGCAAGAAGAGACTGTGGCATATGCATAGGATAGACTCATATTTAAATTCCTAGTCTTAGGTTAGAATAGGTTGTTTTGCATTTTATTTTTTTTAAATTATTTTGTATTTATTTTTATTTTCTCTAAATTTCGTATTTAAACACGTAAGACCATGACTGTATTTTCCAGTGGAGAGGATATTTTAAATATTTTCAACATTTATACTAAATATGACCTTTTTTTTAAGAGTTATATTTCTGCATTAGAGATGAGTATGAGACATTAGTAGTGATTCTGAGTATGTAGAAATTTAGGGTTGTTACATAAAATTCGTACATTAGTAGTTAAAACACAACATAATAGTTAAAACACAAAATAAGGAACATATACAAAACATTAAAACAAAGGTGTGGAGGACAACGAGTGAGACTTGTTTATAGCACCTACTGATAAGAATCACAATGTTCCAAATGTTCCAACTGAACCTATTACACGATCCAAGGCCAAGAAGATTCACAAGCATTCATTCTTCATCTACAAAATTGGATATGCTTGGTTAATCATTATTTCATGTGTTACAAGCTGATTCATTGGAGGAAGAACCATTTGGAGTTTCGGAAGTGAATATTTGCACGGTTGAAGTAGCGAATGAAGTTCTATAAATTGCTCTTGATTGATAATTTGTTAGAAAACTTTATTTATTGTTTTAATTTCATAATTTTTTTGTAATGGGAAATTACTTGTCAAAGTGACCATAACTCTTTTTTCATGGTCACTAATGATAGGAGAGTTATATCAAGTTTTTTTACGTTCATTTTGCACTTATACTCACCATTTGCTCCTTAATTGCTTCATTTATTCTAATTAGTATACATGCAATAGTCAATTGTGGTTTAATATGAAAAGAAGATCAATTTGTATAAATCGAGCTTAATTGTACACTTAATTGAGTTATTTGGCAAAATTTCAGAACATTTATGTTGAACCATGATGTTGTAGCAAATCTAGAAACAACACTGCAGGCAAATCTGGAAATAAATTACTGACCCTGATGCTGAAGCAATCTGGAAAGCAAACTTTTCAAGGATGACCTGAAAATTTTAATCCACATCAGCAGTCCACGTGGATCATTGACTACCAAATTAGAAACATCCTGGGTGGACGATTTTATCCTCTCTCAACTTTAAATGAGAAGAAACAAGCATTATAAAAGGAAAAAGAACCTAAAATAGGGGGAGCCACACTTCGGGAGAAAAATCGGATTAGACAGCAACAGCCTTTGCTGCAGTGAACTGAAGTGAAATCAGAGAAGAAGAAGAGAACCCCAATCCAGCAACTGTTGAGAGCAGAAGGAAAAGGAGACCAACAAGGATTTGATTAGGGCAAAGAGGTGGACGTGAGAGCTCAAGGGAAGAGAACTTCCATTGACAAAAGGTTGCAAATTTCAACCCAATACCATCCTAAACCTTACCAGCTTCAGTGGCTCAATGATAGTAGAACAATTAAGATAATTTCTTAAGCAATATATCTTTTACCCTGGGAAAATACAAAAATGAAGTTCTTTGTGATGGGAAAATACAAAGATGAAGTTCTTTGTGATGTGTCACCAATGCTAGTGGAGACATATTGCTTGACCAACCTTGGCAATTTGATAGGAAGGTTATGTATGATGGTTATTTGTATAGGTATTCTTTTATAAAAGACGTAAAAAAACCACTCTTATTCCTTTGAATTATGCAAATGTACTTGTTGATCCATTAAAGTTGGAGGAAAAAAAAAAGAGTTTGAAAAAATAATCGAAAGAAAAACAAGAATGGAGTGAAAAATTAGAGAAAAATCAAAGAGAAAAAAAAAACAGAAAAGAAGAATGAAAAAAGAGATGAAATTGGAAAAAAGAAAGAGAGTGAGTTGTTTGGCTTGGGTTGAGAAATGAGAAGGCCAATGTTTTTCACAAAATACCATCTGCTTACTTACGTACTATATTTGGTCTCTAGCTATAACAACTTGGCTTTAAGTGTGTTTCAATCTCTTTTCCACGAATTTGAAGACATGTTTCAAAAGAACTACCTCCCATTATAGGTATCGAACATAAAATAGACTTCAATCCGGGAACTGTCATTTTTAATAGGTCAGCTTATAGAACCAATCCAATTGAGACTTAAGAAATTCAAAGGAATGTGAAGGAGCTCATGGAGAAGGGCTATTTACGAGAAAGTTTGAGCCTATGGTTTGTATTAGTTTTATTAGTGCAAAAAAAAAAAAAGAAGAGAAAACTTGGCTCATGTGCGTGGATAATAGAGTTATCCACAAAATCACGGAAAAATATCGACATCCTATTTCTAGGCTAGACGATATGCTTGATGAAATGCATGGTTCACTTAAAAATCCAAAACTAATAATAAATAAATAATAATATTAATAAGAAAAATAAATGGTAACCATCTGTCCACTCATCTCTCACCTCCCCTGCTTATCTCTCCTCAACCAACCTTCTGGGGAGGCCAATGTATCAAGCAAAAAAAAGGAAACATAATAATAAAAATGCAGAGAAATTAAAAAGAGGAAAATGAAAATGACATTCACCTAGACGCACATTGCAGATTTACCTCGGGAGAGATTGTGCTATGTTATTACTATAAATTATATCTCATATCTTCTATTCTTTTGTACTTAGTATAAAAGTTGGTCAAGAATATCTGTCAACATAGTAAAATTAAAAGAAGCATAAAAATTGGTTAAGAATATCCCTAACATAATAAATCTAAAAGAAGCATAAAAGAAGCGAAAAATATCTTGTCAACCTAATAAAACTAAAAGAAGAAATACTGTGACAAAGAAAAAAGGAAAATTTGTAAGTAAGAATTGATTAAGAGAAAATTGGCCAAGAATATATGTGAACATATTTAAAAATAAAACAAGTAAATAAAAAGGAAAAATTTATAGAATTAAAATAATTACAGAGAAGTAGAGGGAGATGAAAAAGAGAAAATTTAATAGAGGAAACTGGAAGATTTGGGGAATATTAAAAGATAAAACAGAGGAAATACCGGGTCAAGAAACTCTATCAAATTCTTTCCGTAAAATTTATAGAATTGAAATTGAAATTGATGTCATGGTTCATATAGGTTGACTTGGATATAAAGAACAAAATCGAACTTTCTTAAAGGATAAATTGGTGACACCAGCCTAAGCTAATCAGGTTAGTGGCCTTACTATCGGCATAATTATATTTGATGCTAACACGTGCCTTGTGGTTTTGCATGTGTCATAAACTTGATATGTATGAATCATTTATGAATTGATATGACTATCATATGTTATGTATGTGTTATAATATGTGAATGATTTGGTAACTCCTATGTCATGATGTGGTCAATACTATGTGTGAGATAGGATACGAGAAGGACGCGATAAATGTAATGTAACGATATGATTAAGGTATGATTAATATAGCGGCATGGTTAGGTTATGTATAGAAAATGATATGATTATGATAGATTGATAGAACGATATGGTTAGGGTACGTTCCTGTAAAGGTATACCTAGGATACGTTCATGAAACGATATGGTTAGGATGCTTTCCTGTAATGGTAAGACAAGGGTATGTTCATGAAACGAAATGATTTAGGATATGTTGGGAAATGATATGACTAAGCTATGTTCATGAAATGATACGACTCTGAGATGTATAGGCCGGTAAGACTATGACAAGTTTAGGAAACGATATGACTAGGATATGTATATGGAAATGACATGACTAAGGTATGTCCATGAAATGATACAACTATGAGATGTTTAAGGACGATAAGACTATGACAAGTTTAGGAAACGATATGGCTAGGACATGCATATGGAAATAATAGGACTACGAAGTGTTTACGGAATGACGGATATACATATATATATTGTGATATGTTATAAAAATGATATGAAATGTGTTATTGTACTAAATGTGTGATAAATTAACATGTTTATGATATGATATATTGTGATGAGTTATGTTATGGTATGATATGTATATGATGAAAATTGTTATGTCTAAAGCATGGAACGTTATGATATGACATATTTATGTAATATGAATGATATGATATGATTGACATGCAAAACGACGAACTAGCATGAAATACAACCTCGGCGTATGCATGAAAGATATGATAAACGATATGAGAAATGATATGAGAAACAGTATGATATGTACGGAACGCAAGCGAGTTGTATTAAAAGATAATGAAAATGGAAAAATATTGGAACCTTATACATTAACGTGTGCTCATGCATTAGATGATACTTCTATTCCTTCACGATGGTACGAACGCGTACGCTACTAGGTAGGAGAACAACCATTATGTTTAACATAATGCTGCCGTGACGGCTACTACATCTAACGGTTATCCGGCACAGAGAGCCATGCTCGCTCGACAAAGAAAGGGGCCCAGCAGTGTGCGAACCGACTAGTGAGTCTACAATCGCACGTGTGGACCGTGTGCAGAGTATATGGTACACATCCAAGCTGCCATTAGGAGAGTAGCATAGGAAAATAGACTATTATGATACGTCCCGTCATTGCATTCGCATGTTCTTGCATTTAACCCCAATAGTGGGGTCACTTATTGAGTATTTCTTTAAATACTCAAGCCACATGCTACTTCTATTTGAGGTTAAGGCAACACAATCCTATACGGTTGACAACGACATCGCAACTCGAGACCATGACACATGCATAGGGTAGTTGCATTTATTTTCTTAGACTTAAATTAGAATAGTATGTTTTCAATTTAAACGTTTATTTATTCTATTTAGTCTTTTGTTGTGTTGTTTTTTAATTTAAACGTTTCAAAACACGTAAGTCTATAGCTGTATTTTAAGATTAAGGTGATGTTTTATGAAAGTTTAAATGAAGTATTTCTGCATCCAATGCTCATGATATGTATACAGTGACGTCCTTAAATTAAGTAGAAAATTTTGGGTCGTTACATCATGTCTATTTATAAAGATTGTTTTGAAATCTAGATATCATCAAATTAGAATGTAAGTAGGAGATGAATGGAAAATAACTTGTTATGCATTTTAGGTTAACTAATGCTCCTAGTACATTTATGCATTTAAAGTGAATCGCGTTTTGAGAGAATATGTGGGGAAGCATGTTGTTGTGTATTTTGACGATAGTCTAATTTATTTGAAGACTTTGATTGAACATATGGAGTATATTAATTCAGTTTTGGTCACACATGGAAAACAGAAATTTCTGACTAATTTTAATAAGGGTAGTTTTTCCATGAAAAAATTTCACTTTCTTTCAGAAATAAGGTTAAAGTCATTAAGGATTTTCCAACACCAAAAAAATGGAGTGAAATTTGGATTTTTCATGGATTAGCTAGCTCCTATTAAGAGATTTATAAAATATTTTAGCATAAGAGCTCCACCATGATTTAGTAAAAAAGAATATTGTTTTTAAATGGGGAAAGGGGAGAGAATGCATTCAATTTTCTTAAAAAGAAAGAAAGTAAGCAATGCACCCTTGCTTGTTTTGCCTGACTTTACTTTGATACAACTTTTGAAATTGGATGTGATGCAAGTGGTTTGGGCATAGGTGCTGTTTTAATTCAAGATGGAAGGCCCTTCATGTATTTAGTTAAAAACTAAATGGGGCAGCATTGAACTATCCTACTTATGATAAAGAATTGTTTGCTTTAGTTAATACATTGCCGGTGTGGTAATACTACTTATGGCCTAGATAATTTGTGTTACACTTTGATCATGAAAGCTTGAAGTATCTTAAGGGTCAAAACAAACTGAACCGTAGGCATGCAAAGTGGGTGAAGTTTATTAAAACATTTATGTATTACATCGAATATAAAGAAGGTAAGGATAATGTGGTAGCTGATGCATTATCTAGAAGTACAACTTTTTTACATCTCATAGTGCAAAAATTATTGAATTTGAGCATATTAAAAAATTATATAGAGATAACTAAGACTTTGAAACTATTTATGCATCTTGTCTTGCAAAAAGAGTTCGGAATGATTATTATGTGTTTGATAATTATTATCCTGTATTCCTAAATGCTATAAGAGATTTTCTTGTAAAAGAATCATATGGTGGTGGCTTATTGGGATAATTTGGGATTAATAAAACTTATATGTTGCATGAACACTTCTTTTGGCCGTAGAGGAAGCACGATGTTCATAAGTTTTGTAGTCAATGTTTTAAATGCAAAGAAGCTAAATATAGATCACAACCAAATGGATTGTATACTCCTTTGAATGTACCTAACGAATCTCGGACTAATATATCTATTGATTTTGTTGTTTTTGTTTTGGGCACACAAAAAAGGGTAAATATAGTATTGTTGTTCTAGTAGACAAAGTTAGTAAAATGGCATTTATTATTGCATGGAACAAGAGGAAGGATGCAAATCATGTTGTTGACTTATTTGGGAGGGAAGTAGTAACATTACATGGAATCTCCATAATTATGGTCAGTGACAGGGATGTTAAATTTTTAAGGCACCTTTTGTAAAGTATTGTGGGGTAAATTGGGTACCCAATTGTTGTTTATAACTACATGTCATCTTTAGATTGATGGACAAACTAGGGTAGTTAATATAGCAATAGGAGCATCTCTTAGGGCTATTATCGCTAAGAATATTAAATTTTGGGATGAATGTTTGTCATTTGTAGAGTTTGCATACAATAGAGCAATTTATAGTACCACTCATTTTTCTCATTTTTAAGTTGTTTATGGATTTATTCCACTTATGCCTTTTGATTTGATTCCTATTCCTTAAAATTTTAAAGTTGTTTCGAGAATTAACGAAGGACGGAAGGAAATCATTTTTCAACCCGGTGACTGGGTTTGGATACATTTTCGTAAGGAGCGATTTTCATCTCAAAGGAAGATAAAGTTGCATTCAAGATGGGATGACCCTTATCGAGTTCTTGAAAGAATTAATAACAATGCTTATAAAATTGATATTCCGGGAGAATTTTCAGTACATTCTACTTTTAATGTTGCTCACTTGAGTCCATTTGATGTAGGTGATGATTTTCCTGATTCGAGGATGACTCCTTTTGAAGATAGGAAAGATGATAAGGATCACGGTATTCCAAATGTTCCAACTAAACCTATTACACGATCCAATGCCAAGAAGATTCAATAAGCATTCATTATTCATCTACAAAATTTGATAGGCTCAGTTCAACCATTATTTCATGTGTTACAAGCTGATTCGATTGAGGAAGAACTATTTGAAGTTTCAGAAGTGAATATTTGCACGGTTGAAGTAGCGGATGAAGTTGCTATAAATTGATTGAGAATTTGTTAGAAAACTTTATTAATTGTTTATAATTTCTTGTAGGGGCAAAAGGTAGAAAATTACTTGTCAAAGTGACCGTAACTTTCTTGTGGAAATTTAAAAGGTAGTGGGAGTAAATCATATCCACTAACTTTTAGTGGATATTTGAAGAGTTCGAAGTTTCTTGTGTGGAGAAACTCTAAATACCCAAAGTATTACTATGTAAAAGTAGAGATTTTGATGAATGAAATTTACTTCTCAAATTGTAACTTTTATCTTTAGAAATTTGAGTATCACTTTTGTCATTTCAAGTTCGATGGTAGAGTGACTCAATTTATAACAAAGTTCCAAATCTTACTTCTAGATTTTTTATCTAAAGAAGTAATCTAATTCTAGTTTTATCTCTTGGTTGATTCAAATTTTGTATAAGGATGTATTAATTTCTTTGATTCAAGGGTTCTTGCTTAAAAAACAAAACTTAGAATCGTTGGGCTGAGGATTAGGGTTGCCTTATCACCTACTCTAAAGTCCGCTCCCAACCTCAATCAGCTCCTTATTTACTTGAAAAATATGGAAAACAAGGAGTGAGTACAATGACTCAATAAGTAGCCTACTTGTAGGCTATTAATCGTGTCCTTAATATACTAGGGTACCACACTCTTTCTTTTCTTGTAATGGTTCTTGTTGTAAGTACTTAGGACCTTTAGTTCTGCTCTTGACTTGTGGGTTCTGATCTATTTTGTGTACCTTGGTCCTTTGATTCTGATACCTTGACTTGTGGGTTTTTATCATGATCTCTTTCTTTTCTGGGTTCTTGTCTTTAGAACTTGGATATTGATCCATGTTCTAGTCCTTGATCGTTGTCTCATTCTTGGTTCGTTCTCCAAAAAAACTCCCCCTAGGATTTACAGTACGAGTCATGAACCTGATAACTTGTGCCAAATGTTTCATACATTCCAAGTGACACAGTTTGAAACTACGTCCAAGGTTTCATGCATTCCAAGTGACGTAATCTTAATAGCTACGTTCAAGGCTTCTTACGTTCCAAGCAGCGTAATCTAAAAATCTACATCTAAGGCTTCTTACGTTCCAAGCGATATAGTATGATCCTGCATCCGGGGCTTGCCCTATGATACATCCTGAATATCGATGCCTCTTCAAATGTTCCAAGCGGCATAATCTGAGTCATAAACATGTTGTACCATGGGAGGTATTAGGAGGGTCTTGATTCATGGCTAAGGTACCGTGGGAGGTCTTGTAGCTTTTCCAATGTAGCCCTAGATTGATGCAAACATGAACATGACATCTTGCAATAGGCATCTCATCTAGGTGAGAGAAATATGAGGTCAAACATGAAATCCTGCTCAGAAAAGGAAAAACATAGTGCAAGGCATCCCACCTAGAAGAGAAAAACATGGGCCTCTGAATCCGTGCGTGGTGGGAGGTCTTAGGTCACTTTAAACATGATTAAAGTATTACCCAGTATTCTTTCCTAACTTTCATGGATTATAATATCTTATCTTGGTAATTGTAGAGCTTGTGTGGTACCTTCCTTGGATTCCCAATCAATAAACATTTTATGTATTTCTTATTGTTCATTAGGATAATTGTATCATGCATTCTTTAGTTTATGAATCCATCGGAGTAAAAAGCATGGGTTATTTTAGAAAGTCCTAGAGTCGTAATAAATTTTTTAAAGGATTCTAAAAGAGTCTTGAGGTGTTTCTTTGTATTTCTTGGGTAATTGGTTTAGGTTCCAAAATTTTTCAAATCACATTAAAATCTTGAACATATCTATATATCCTTAGGAATAGTCCTTATAAAAGGTAACAAATCATTTGGAGCATATCTAGACCATGAAATATTATAAAGAGTCCTATGGGCATTTTGGTCATTTTACCCCTAATTTCTTGGTTTATCTATCTAACGTGCTTCAATTGTTTACAAAATCATAACATCAAAAAAAAAAAAAAAAAAAATCATAAAATAAGGTCTATACAAAGTTTCATAGCATTTTGAGGTCATCTAGATCATGAATAGAAGCTAAATTTACCCTATGGGCATTGTGGTCATTTTACACTGTTACTTGGTTTAACTATTTAACTTTATCCATGACCACAAATTTCATATATAATCTAAATATTTCATAATATGTTCATCATTAAAAATTCAAAAGCTAGTTCATTTAGTAGGTTATTTTAACATTATTTAAATCATGAGCAAATTGATCCATTCAGGGCTTTAACTCTTGGTTCTTCGTATTTTTCTTCCATGATACCTTAATTCATACTTAGTTTAAGGTTCATACTGAATTCGAGTGATTCCTACAAGTATTTCTTAAGAAAAGTTCAAGATGGCTACTTACTTCGTCATCGACGTTCGAGACTCCGTTCTTGAGCTTCCAATATCCGAATTACTTCAAATTTTCTGTCACAAATTCCTGATTATGTCTAGTTTCTTGAATCATAAAATTTTTTCATGAAAACAAGTCTGGAAGTGGATCAAAATTGAGAAAAATGAGGATCACATTTTGGTTTGACATGGCCGGTTCAATTGAACCGAACATGTCATCGTTCTCTTCCTTTGGATAGGAAGAAGAAGCACACATTTATGTGCGACGCCGTCTGAAAGCGTGCTCCACCAACTCCGATCACGACGTTTCTCCTCTCAATTTCTTCATGAAACTTAAGGATGGTGTTACAAGGAAAAGATAGGGATTGATTTCATACATTTCCATGGATAGTAGCCTAAGATATTTGCCACCAAAACCTGTCAAAAAAATCTGATTTCTCATCCTAGTTCAAAACAGGATTGCTATTTGGTAGCTAATTCTAGAGGTATTCAAGGCCTAAATTCTTCATAGAATCTCTTCCTTATCCTTCCCTCAAGCTAATAGAATTGTTTTGATGGATAGTCTTTAAGCGTGGGACCTTAATTTTAGAAAATCGTTGATATGAACCAAGAGAAATGATATGAACCAAGAGATATCAATCATACAATATACTTCAATGAAGATGTGAAGTAAATATTGTTGAAATTATCAAAAGATATATCAATTCATGCCACATTGAAGAAGAATGAAGTTTCATGTTATAAATTTTGGAAGAATTACAATTTAGAATAATTTAGAGTTATTGTATTTCATTAATGTATTTTAAGACTTTTTATTTACTTTAGGTTACAATTACATAATAGTTAATTATGACCATCAAGTATGAATGTTACAACTCATGGAATGCCTTTAATAGTTTCATTTTGAGGCTATATAAAGCCATGCATGTTTTATTTGTAAGTAGACTTGGAAAATGTAGTTAAAAAAATTATTCAAGCTCGACATGATCAATCTTGCTTGTGGAGTGATTCGAATCTCAAACAAGTGTTCTTGCGTTGAGATATTTGATCAACAAGAATCATTCAAGCTACACATGATCGATCTTGATCGATCTTGCCTGTGGAGTGATTCAAATCTCAAACAATATTCTTGTCTGAGATATTCGATCAACAAGGTAATCTGAATCTTATTCCCCTTGTAGTGAATCATTATCTTATCAATCGTCCTCAGCCTGCAACTTGCCCAAAAATGTGAAATTTTCTTTTCTTGGGCAGCTCGTTTTAGGACATTTCAGCTCTTGATTTTTTGATCAAGTGACTTAACTCAATCTTTTGAAACTAAAGGAATACTCAATTTGAAGAAAAATTGATTATAGATAGGAATTCTATACTTACCCCTAAATTTTCTTCAATTGGGCACATTCATGGAGTTATTTCTCTTCATGGTCTTCTATGAAAATAATTCTTGGAGGTGCAGAAACTAATTGGATTGGTTTCACTCGACTAGTTTGCTTGTATGCTCGGATTGGATTTTCAAGCTTTCACTCGACTAGTTTGCTTCTAGATAGTTTCTCCACGTTGAATAACATGTTTCATTATTTTAGACAAACATGTTAATTTGTAGTTCATGATTTCTGTTAAAGACATAATTGGCATTTTCAATACTACTGAACTATTTTTATAAGACTTTGAGGTATGACTATTTTCGTTTGAAGTTATTTAAAAACACACCTGACATACATGTAATAACGATTCCCTGACATTCATGTAATAACGATTCCCTGACATACATGTAATAACGATTTCCTGACATACTAGAAGTAGGGTCGTTGCAAGAAAAATTATAATTTGATTGTCAAATCATCTCATGTCTCACATTGATACAACCTAATTTCTCTTCAAAAATGTCTAGTATTCTCATTCATTTGGCTAAACTCCCAATTTTTTTTCCATCACTATTTGAGCTATTCTCTGCATTGAAAAGGAATTACTAACTCAAAGATAAATGGGATCTCAACAAACTAATCTTACATTAAAGAAAAAATGAAACAAAATAGCACAAACTTTCTAAGATTGTACAAATAATCTACATGGTAGCAAATATATAACATATATAATATATGAGTGGGGAGGTGATTATAATGATAGAGACCAGTCGAAATGTTTTGGTATATACATGAGCAAAGAAAGACAGCCACTTAGAAACAATGTTGAAAAGTGGTATAAATGTCTGTAAGCTCCCTTTATTCGGAAATAATAATGATGCACATTAACAAAACCAATTACGATGGATTTGTCAAAGGAGTGGGGCCATGCCATGCCATGCACATATCCCAATAAACTAAACATTTTATTTTGCCATTAGGTCACATGTCATTTTCTTTTACCACTCAAATAAAACATTAATTAGATATTATTAATTAAAGCAAAGAAATGATAGTCGAAAAGTTTAAATACAAAATTTGATTTCTACCCGTATTATTAAACTATATGTTATATATTAGAGGCGATGAGAATCCAATCAGCTTAAACTATTCAATTCAAATCATAACAGTCAGATTGGATTAGATTTTTTTTATTATTATTATTATTTGAATTGAGTTGAATTTTTTAAAAATAAAAAAAAATTTAGTTGGTTCAGATTGACATTGATCTAACCAACTCGAAAATAAGGTTATAAATCTAACTCGTTTCTATCCTACTTTTTAGAATATTATGAAAATTAAGAATATTTGACATTTGTGACTGATGTACTAATGTGTTGTGACTTGTAAATATTTGATATTTGAAATTTATAAGATTTTAGTTATTAATGATCCTAATAGGTAGGATTTTTTATAAAACAATTAAAATAATAACTCAATAACTCAACCTATATAAGAAAAGTTGGGTTGTGAACTCTATTGGTGTAGCTCGAGTCACCAATTCAACCAATTTAACATTTCCGATTAGTCAAAAGAATTTTACAACCCTACTTAACTTGTATACACCACTTATAATCAAAAGATTTGACAATTTTTCTTGAAAAAAAAAACTTAAAAGTAGCAATGGTTGAAAGCAACTAACAAAAAAAAACCTAATTTTTCTTGCACCGATTTGGAATAAGAAGTGATTCTTCAGGGTGTATAGAAAAAACATGTGAGAGAAATAGGTAGAAAACAAACAACAAATTGGGTTCCTCTTTACACAAAAAAAAAAAAAAAGAGTCTAGAATTTAATTATGGTTTGGTAATTGATAGCTTGTGACTACATATGGTGGTTTTTTTTTTTTCAATAGTTTATTGCATTTTGTGTTTTTTTTTTTTCCTTCTCTCTCGACCTTGGAAGATATTTTACTATGTCAAGTTTATTAATTCATCGTTCTCCCATAAGCTTAACTTTATTCGAGATTATTCACTCCGAGCAACTCCTACATGTCTGCAAATTTAAATCTTACTAGGGTCTTGGTGAAAATACCTGCACATTGTTCTTTAGTGCATATGAACTCCACAGCATTCTGTCTCTTCTAGATACTTTTAAAGATGAAGTGAAAGTGAGTGTTAATGTGTAGTTTAGATACGTTTAAAGACGAAGTGAAAGTGAGTGTTAATGTGTTTGTTAAGTCCATGAAATACCGGATTCTTCATCAATATTATAGCAAATTTGTTGTCAATGTAGAGAGTTACCAACTTTAGCTCACTTCCAATCACTTGGCTCAACAAATTTCTCAACAACAATGCTTGGAATAATGATGCAGTTGGAATCATGAACTAAGTGTGAGCCAATAAACTTGACACTAAATTATAAAGCAATTTTAGAAGAATTGTTAATAGTTGCAATTAAGTTTAGGAAAATGGAGAGTGATTTATTTAGGATAATGATTAATAATTTTTAACTTGAAGAGAAAGTTTAGGAATGATTCATAGGTTTTAACTTGAAGAGAAACTTTATGGATCTACTTCGATCAAGGACCAAAACTAATATTTGGTATCAGAGTTTGGATGTCAGAAAAAGTGTCATCAGTACAAAAACTAATAAGAGGAGATGTGACAATGATAAGGGGAGGGAGGAGGGGGGAGGGGGGAGGAAGGGAGGAGAGTGTAACACTCAAGTAACTTTATTCACGAAGAGTAACTCTAAAACATGGTCGATAAAGATGTGTGTTAACTTACAGCGCACATGCGTGTTGGACGCCATCAAGCATGATGATAACATTGAGAAGCGTAAGGACAAAATGACTCTTGCTACCATCTACCTAGCAATCTCAGAGGACTTCTCCTCATGTTGGCAGAGAATGACTCAACAAAAACAACGTGGGAGAAGATGCAATCAATGCATGTAGGCGTGGACGATATATAGGGTTTTATCATACACTTTGTGTATACATTATACATCAAGTTACCCTATCTATGATGACTAGTATTGTTTGAGGAGGAGTTGGGCTGAGATATTTTAGAGGCTTTGTTTGTTTGTTTGTTTTTTTTTTTTTAATAAATTAATTACTTAATTAACTTATTTTATTTTATTATTTTACTTAATTAACTTTTTTTTCTACTTATTTTATTTTATTGAATAATCAAACCATTTTTTTACTATAAAAAAAATTATATTTTATTTTTTTAGTTTCAGATTTATACGTTTTCATTTTGAAAATATGATTTCTCAGCAGATTTTATGATTAACATATATTTGATTTTAATCTAAGCTTAAGAAATGTAGGATTGAGTTAAATTCGGACTAAGCATACAACGTATTTTGGTTGATTATTTTAGTTTAAAAAATATTTTTTTATGAAGATCCATTTAATTAATTTTCAAATAGGTATCTAAATCTAGCTACCTATATATCTTATAGCCTTATAGCGGAAATTAAAGTACCTTAGGTCCAAAGGGAGATTGATGCTTAAACAATTTGTGTAATAATCGTGATGATTATTAAAGAGCACTAGCTGATTATAACGAACCTTACGACGAACCTAACAAGAGCTTTGTAAACATACTTGACTCATACTATTATTTAAGCTGAAAACTATGAGCGTATCAATAAACATCTAATTCAAGGATAACATGCCCAATGGAAACCACTTCTTTTTTTTTTTTTTTGGGGTGATTTTGGACTCGTGTAAAAATAGACCCAAGTCCAACATTACTTACACCCAACATGGACTATATGGAAGTTCAAGACGGGTAAAGTCAGGCCCAAGGGTTAAATAGGGTTAGAATGAATGCCCCATGGCTCATATTGACCGAGGTCGACTAGCCCAAAGTGGAAGTGGGCCTATTCAGTCAAAGGGTTTGCCTGACAAAAGATGATGGACCCAGAGGCCGAATCTGATAAGAACATAGGAGAAAATTTTCCTAATTTGGGAAGGTAGAAGAGAAACCTTAGATTATGGCATCTTAAAATGTTTGAACTAACTTGAACACTAAACGCACCACATCTGTGTATTTTTACTCCGTTTTGCCGTTTTTGTGAAAAGTTCTCACTTCTACCCTACTAATAACCAAAAATAAACAAATACTCTATTGAAATTTGTGGTTTGTGGTGCAATTTTTACCTACTTTCGATCATGGGTCACATTCAATATTTGGTATAAGTCAAGACATCGAAACAGATACCATCATCATACAAAATTGTCGAAATATGATAATGATAAAGAGCAGAAAGAGAGAAATGTAATACTCCAATATCCGTTATTCAAGAAGAGTAACTACGCAACATGGTCAATAAAAATGTGTGTTAACTTACAAACACAAGGCGTGTGGGATGTCATCGAGCATGGTGACGACATTGAAGAGCGTACGGACAGTATGACTCATGTTGCCATCTATCAAGCAATCCCAGAGGACGTTATTCTCATGTTGGCAAAGAAGCACTCAACAAAAGCAGCGTGAGAGATGCTGCAAACAATACATGTCGGTGTGAAACGCACCAAGGAAGCGAACGTGTAGACCTTGAAGAGTGAGTTCGAGGCTACTCACATGAAGAACGGTGAGTCAATAGATGACTTTGCCAAGAAGTTGACGACATTTGTCAGTAGCATCTGCTCCTTAGGCGACAAGCTGGAGATCTCCATCGTCAAGAAGTTCGTTCAAGTTGTTCTCCTGAGATTCATACAAATTGTTACCTCCATCAAGTATTTCGAAAACGTCAAGAACATGTCGGTTGAGGAGGTCATTGGTTGTGTTAAGCTCCATGAGGATAGACTTCATGGCTAGGACAATAAAGAGGAGAAGAAACGTCTCTTACTCACACATGAAAAGTGGCTTGCATGGACGAAAATGAAAGATGTGGTTGATTCTTCCTTTTCAAATACAAAGATACATGATGGTCACAATAAGGAAAGTAAAGATTGTGGGTGTGGCCACAGTCATGCCCACGAATGTCGCGAGAAAAGAGGTCGAGACAATACCTCACAAACCGATGACAATGCCAACCACTAGATGGATAATAGCATGATCAAGTGTTACACTTGTGGAAAATATGAGCATTATGCGGTAGAGTACCGCAACAAGGAGTGCAATAAGGAGGCAAACCTCACATTCATAGATGAGGAAGAGCCTACATTGATGTTTGCCGAGAAAATGCCCAACACGTTGATGCTCAATGAAGAGAAGGTTACGGTGAACCTCCTCACAGATGGAGAAGACCAAATGTAGACCAACATGTGGTCCTAGGAAAATGAGCGAGCAACCACATGATCAGAGATCAGGCAAAGTTCAAGGAGATTGACGAGAAATTCATTAAAAACGTGAAGCTTTGCAAGAGATCAATTATACCTATCTAAGGCAAAGAATCCATCTTGCTCTAGTGTAAGAATGACAATCAATGTCTATTAAACAAAGTAAATGATTAGAAATCATGTTTATAAGCCTAATTGACTTATTAATATGATGGCTAAGCCTACAAAACCTAAAAGTTTACCATTCATTACATTATTTAGTTTTACAGATTTCATCGTCATAATTGAGAACTCCAATAATTTTAATATGATTATAAGTATTCTAGAATACGGATGATTTATTATTTCTTGTTTAAGCATGTTGAGCATGATGTATGTTCATATATGCATATTAGAGGGTTCAAGAATCCGCATATGCCCAGTTATGTAATTGGATGATGCTATGTGCTCTAGAATGCATATTATAACTATGATAAACCATAAGCTTCTATTTTTGTTATATTGATCCTAGAATCTAAATGTGGATCTCATAGAACATTGGGTTAATTAGATATCTCATAGGAACTATTAAGACGCAACTCATATTCATGAACTAGCGAATAGATATTAAAATCTACTTGAGACATATGTTCAGTTGTACCCACAGAAGACCTCATAATACATAAAGAGTATACTACTCTGATAGCTACTATTATGCCTACTGGAAAGTCATGACCTTACATTGTTCTAACCCGAGAGGGTATGTGAATAAATAGTTTACTGTTTTTGTCTGAAAAGGTAATGCAATAGATATTACAGTGAGTAAATAGGTGAAGGTGAAGTAGTTCAGGATAATTAATAAGGAGTCTCGTCTTAGTTTACTGTGAAAGAAGAAATAGGTTCAATCAGGTTCAGGTGAAGTAGTTCCATCTGGTTCAGTAGTTCAGTCTCATTCTTGTTTCTTCTTCTTTTCTTACAGTCGAGTAAAAGAGTGAAAGAATAGTTAAACCCTAACGAAATGACCTCCTTAATAGGGAGAGGCGAATGAGCAAAGGTCTACTGTTCTTAAGATGGTAGTATTGTTCTAACTTGAGAGAGTGCGAACAAACAATTTACTATTTCTGCATGAATAGATGATGTGATCGATAGTATACTGTTCTGACTCAAGAGTATGCAAACAAACATTTTAGAGCGCTCGTAGATTGATACGTGTGAAGTATAGTTACCATTTTAAGAGTAAAGGATTCCTCGATACCCTTTCCATGGGGCCACAATGACTCAAGGTGCAATTAGTGTAAGGGTAATTATGGACCTAAACAAAAGTAAGACGAAGAGCCAAGAAATTTAGAGCTCGTTTGAAGGGCCACGAATCTTAGAGCCCGTCACAAGGGCCACATAATTCAGAGCTTGTCAGAAAGGCCACAAAACTCAGAGCCTGTTACAAGAGCCACGTAATTCAAAGCCTGTCACATGGGCCACGAAACTTAGAGCCCATTATAAGGCCCACGTAATTCAGAGCTCATAAGAGCCTCTTTAAGTGTATATTCCTAGAATAGGTACGTAGAATTTATGTATGTATAAGCCTTTGAGGGCCAACACAAACTAGAGCCGAACAATAGTAAGTCAGTTGTTTATCGAGTACTTTTAATATTGACTCTTGCTACACTTTATTTTTCACGTAATGAGTAGAGCACTAGTCGTGTTGGGAACGTGCTAGGGTGGTTGTGGAGAGACCCTGTCGACTCGAAGTCTTTTATTTTATTTGTAAATGTCCTTTGTAAGCCGGGTTTAAAGTAAATGAATTTGTATTTAAGGTTGCACACGTACACACGTATATTAACTTATTTTATTTTAATTTAATTTATTTTATTACTTTTGTGTTCTTTATTTTAAAAGTAAAAAAATTTGTTGTCTTTTTTTATAACCCATTTGTTAAGGTTTTTATAACAAGTTTGTTAAGGATATTTAATACTAAATTATAGTTTACCATATATCTTTCTATTTATTACTATTTCTATACCCTTATAATTTATTTGATTATAAATAGAGAACTTTCTCACATCATTTAGGTGGGGTAGATTAAGTAAATATTCTCATAGTATCAGAGCTTTTCGGTTTAACAACTCTGATCCTTTCTTTTTAATGGCTTCTGAATGTTCTACGGTTCTTCTCCACCACCACTGCTAGCTTTGATGCCACAGGGGCAGTCGCCATGGCTGTCACAAGCAGAGCCGATTGATTACTCTTCGGCTCCACCCTTTTGACCTTCAAATCACCCTTCACCATACTCTGTACATACAACCTCACCTTCTCCAACACAATTGGTTTCCCCTCAACCAACATAACCTCTCTCATTTTTTTCCCAATCAGTCTTTCATCCTTCAAAGAAACCCTAACCTCAGAATCCTCATGAGTTCCCATAAAAAATATATAGAATCTCGAGAAACCTATCGACCTTCTGCAGAAATTTACCTTTGGAATCTGGGCACTGCACTAGCCTCTTCGCCAACCAAGTCGCCGCTGCCCTTCTCACCAAAATTGGCTCCTTCGCCTAATGTGGCGACTTTTCCTGTTGCCCTTCTCGCCAAAATTGGCTCCTTCGCCCAATGTGGTGACTCGTCCGGGTTCAACATTGTCTTTGTCCCTTGCTCTAGGTGGCTACTTCTTGGGTTAGACATATTTCCGCCGGAGCCAAGGCAGCATCGTCGCTGAGCGACAATCACTCTTCATGGGTTAGACATCTCACCGAAGCCAAGGCAGCATCGCCGCGATCCCTCTATAGTTTTCGATGGGCAAGAAAGTGTTTCTCTACGCCTCCTCCAAACCAGGTTGTTGACATCTTCATGAAAAGTGTTTCTCGACCTCTCTTTGAATTTTTTAGATCTAAGCTTCACGTTCGTTCAAATCCGACGCTCAACTTGAGGGGGTGTTAAGGATATTTAATACCATTTCATCGTGATGGTCAGTACTTCGATGCGACGAAAATTGGGTTGTTACATGCGTCTATCATGACTTTATTTCCAACGCCTACATAGCGATGTCATCGTCCGAACATAGGTGTCTTATCTTTACCTCGAAAAAAAATTAGCAAACCTGACTCAAGTATTTAAAAATACTCGGTAAGTAGGCGAATGGAAAATTTTAATCATAGGCGAACGGGAAATTTTAATCATATGAGACTTGTCATTTCATAAACTTTTTCTTGGGCTTTACTATAAAGTTGGAGCAAGATTGATGTGTAGTATTTCTCTACATACAACAAATGCACGCGCACATGAACCTACTAAGCAGGATCATATGCATACTCCTGAACTTGACTAGGGGATAATACATGCTCAAGCTGCTTGAATTCACAAAGGGAAAAAAAACACGTATAGTATTATGGTATATGTCTTTATACTAATCATAATGAGGAAGTATCCTAATGCTCGTGACATACAAAATGCATGAAGTCCCAAAATTTTAAATCATGGTACATACTTAGATGCAAATCATACTTTCATTCTTTTCATGAGATAGGATTCCTATGAGACATGCATACGTATGCTTAACATATCTTTCATGGTTAACATACATGCTTGCCAATATCTGATAGGCATAGAGTGAACA
The DNA here is from genome assembly GCF_002738365.1 of Cucurbita moschata. Taxonomy (NCBI): domain Eukaryota; kingdom Viridiplantae; phylum Streptophyta; class Magnoliopsida; order Cucurbitales; family Cucurbitaceae; genus Cucurbita; species Cucurbita moschata. The sequence goes on along the minus strand of NW_019268526.1, from coordinate 272,104 downwards.
TGCTATCATAATTTGTGTGACATGACAAAGGGAAGTAAATGCATCATATAACATTCATATCATAAGGTAACATTATAAAAATATGACACATACATGTGTCTCAGGGTACGTGTCGTTCATATAGCACACAAGTCATCTAATCAAGCGTGTGAGAATCAAACAATAAAATCATTTACTTGGTTCGCCTAAGTTGGGGCTCCCTGAAATCCAGTTAGTCCCATGACATCGACTTTGGGGATGTGAATATATGAACAATTTACCATATACCTTGAAATTTGAAGCTTTCATTTTGTATCACAAAAATGGGAATAAAAGTTATTCTTTTTGTGCGTCTACTCCTTATGGTCGAAACTTCTTCCGATACTTCAATAATCAAACCAAGATTCCTTCCACAACCATGGCCTTTTTTTTTTTTTTACTTTTCATAAAAGAATAAATAATATCCACAATGATCCTGACACCAATAAACCTTCTTCTATACTCCTTTATCATCACCACCTAAAATATCAACAATCTAATCATAATACTACCATTTTTTTCAAATTGTTGAGAGATTACTTAAAAACTGTATACTTAGTATAGTTAGGATGAATCGAAGTCGTGTCGGATAACCATTTGATTACTTGTCTTCAACGACTAGAAGATAGTCGCCCCACACACCCGTCGCGTCTCAGCACGCCATATTCTGTAGCCTAAATGCATTGCAAGGATTCCTATTTGGCTGGTGGGAGTTAATTCAATGCAAATGAAGTGAATATCAAGAAAGGAATAGGATGGTATTCAAAAATACATTTTTATTTATATCTTGGTTGGATAAATGTGTGAGATCTCACATCAATTGAAAAGAAGAACGAAACACAATTTATAAGAGTGTAGAAATCTTTTTCTAAGAGTCTAGGAGATACGTTTTAAAACCTTGAGGGAAAGTCCAAAAGGGAAACTCCAAAGAGGACAATATCCACTAGCGGTGGGCTTGGATCGTTACAAATGGTATCAGAAACAAACACTGCACGATGTGTCAAAGAGAACGCTAGGTCCTTGAAGGGGGTAGATTGTGAGTTCTCACATCGGTTGAGTAAGAAAATGGAACACCGTTTATAAGGGTGTGGAAACCTCTCCCTAGCAAAGGAAGCCAGATCCCACATCGATTGGGGAAAAGAACGAAACATCATTTATAAGGGTTTGGAAACCTCTCCCTAGCAAGGGAAGCCAGATCCCACATCGATTGGGGAAGAGAACGAAACACCATTTATAAGGGGTGTGGAAACCTTTAAAACCTTGAGGGGGAAAGAACGAAAAACCATTTATAAAGGTGTGAAAATCTCTCCCTATCAAACACGTAGTCTAAAGATGACATTTATAAGGGTGTAGGAACCTTTAAAACCTTGAGGGGAAAGAAGTCCAAAAACGACATTTATAAGAGTGTAGATGACATTTATAAGGGTGTAGGAACCTTTAAAACCTTGAGGGGAAAGAAGTCCAAAAACGACATTTATAAGAGTGTAGAAACTTCTCCCAAACAGACGCATTTTAACCTCTCAAATCTAAAGATAATATCTAGCGGTGGATTTGAACTAGTTAGCTTTAGGTTTAGATAGGTGTAGAGGCAGAAAAGATGGTAGGTTGGTCAGTGAGTCAAAATGAGAACTTTATAATTAGGTCCCACAGGCCACAAGGTTAGAAGGCTCTTCACCGTCCAGTGGTTGAACATAGAGCGGCATTTGAACACCAACCCCACCTTTTTCCCCCTCCTCCCCTATAGCTCAATTTGAGATGCCATGTCTGGATACTATCTTTTCTGCTCCATTCTTTTTGTTCTTACAGAATCTTTTGACCTTTTTTCATTAACAATACACTTAAAAACATTCACAACACAAACCCAACCACCACACCACCACCACCACCACCAACATTATGAGGCATCATCATCTCTGCCTGCTCTCCCTCCTCCTCTTACCCTTGCTTCTTCCCGCCACCTCTACTTCACTACTCCACAGGAGAGCCCTCCAGGCCAACTCCGATGCCCATGAATTCAAATTGAAACCAAAGGACGGTGGTGGTGGTGGTAACGAGGGCGGCGGTGGCGGTTTCGACATGTCGAATCAGCGAGTGTTCACGTTGGCGTCAGGACCCAGCAGGAGAGGAGATGGGCACAAGTGAAGATGGGAATTGTGGGATTTGGTTTGATCTGTAAGAAAGAGTACGCTTTTCAGAGATTGTACAAAAATTCTTTTCACAGATTATAAGTTACTCTCATCATATTGTGTTACTTGGATTGTTCTGTTATTTCTTGTTCCAATGCTTCATAAAATGAGTTGAGTAGAATCTTAATATATATCCCTAAAGTTTTAATTTTTTGTGTAATAAATTAATGAATTGTCAATTTTTTTTAAAAAAAAATTAAATTTAAATTGAAAGTAAGAAAATTAAATTATAGATTTGAAACTTCAATTAATTTTAAAAATATTGAATATGATAAAACACTTATTATTGTTGAATCCATTAAACATTTTTTTTAATATGATATAAAAATAGAACATGTTTTTTTTAAAAAAAAAAAAAAAAAAAAAAAAACCTAATAGCCAATCAAGAATGGAATCCTCCCATTAAACAACTCCCCTAAATTTTGGTAGCTAAAAGTTTGAAAAGACTAAAATTCAAATCTTTATTCTATGGAAAAAAAATGTTAGATTTAGCCAATGTTTGCTAGTCAAGCTAAATATTCTTTGAAGTCTCATGTGTCTCGTCAATTAATATTATTCTTTAGGAAAAAATTTGATACACGGAAAAAATACTGTAACACCCGATCTCCAAAGTTTCATAATAAAATTCGGTATGTGATAATCTTTATATTTTTCTAGGGCGGAGTCATTTTTCTTAGTTCTTGCATAGGGTAGACTATTGACACAGATTCTTAAATACGTTCCTTTCATTCTTATTTTAATTTTTATTTGGTTAATTAATTAGGGAAAGACATATTTTAAGATTCTTTTAAGTTGAAAAATCAATATCTTGATAGATTACTTTAAACAAGAGAATAAGCATTTTGTTCAGTAAAGATGTTTCCATTTGTATTCTTTTTTTCCCTTTGTTAGGAAAGATTCTTGTGAAAGTTTTTTACACATATTTTAAATTGATAAACTAAATTTTAAAAAAGAAAAATTATTTTAGTTAATGATTAAAAAGTTTTGTATGATAAAAATTGAAAGAGTCGTATGATTTGTCCGTACACAAAAGACCATCGAACTCACAAGCATAGCGACATGAAAATTGTCCCGACAAAAACAAATTTGTGGCAATTGAGAACCAATGCCGACCATAATGACATTTTTATTCGTATGAATATGTTTTGCTATGAGAAAGATGAATTTTAATCAATATAGAAAGTGTGTTAGGATGAAGAAGTTTGGTCGAGAATAATCCTGGTACGCCATGTCCTGCCACTTGGTCGTAAATTAAAGGCCAACAAAATTGTCATATTGTCGGACTATGAGGGGATGATAAAAACATTTCACGGCCCTTCATTTCCCTCATTTTGGTTCAGCTCAGGGCGTTCTAGTTTTGAAGGCATATGGAGTGCGTTGAGCAAATTTGGCCCTTTTTAGGTATGTTTTCAACTCCTTATAACATCCTTAAATTTCTCTTGCCAAGTTTAATCTAGTTTGTTGTACAAAGTTTGTAAGGTTTTGGGAGCATGCATTATACATTTAGCGTCACAATCATACTGAGACGAGAGTAGGTGAGGCCAAATTAGGTAGGTGTCATGATGTGATCAAGAAAGGAGATGCATAATTCAACACGCTTGGAAGAGTGAACGTGATAGCCAAGGTGATGTATAAGTAAAATTAAAAGCAACGAATTATCATGATAGTCAAAGATAGGTTTGAAGAAGGTCAAGTAGGATCTCGAACAATACCTCAAAAGTTGGGTTATGACGTGAGTTTCGAACAAGGTCAGGTAGAGGGCTTATAGTTATTAAGAAGTGGGTAAGAGAATATTATAGTCAATTTGAGGAAAGAACAGGCGGAAATAGTTCATCGGATCCTCATGCGGATAACGAGTGGTTTGGGTCACAAAAAACCCAATATTTCTTTGATGATTTTCTCTTAGCGTAACTAACAAATTTTTATGATTCATGTTATTATGGAATCATTTAAATGTGATCTATGTATTGATAAGAAATTCAGACAAAAACTTGAGAAAATTGAAGAAAATTTGTCCACATTGTTCTAGTTAGTTAAGAAGTGGGAAGTTCCTTCCAATAGAAGAGGAGATCTCTCACCTCATTTTATCATCTCACTTGAATAGTTCGAATCTAATTAAATAATACAGTTTCTGACCATTCAAGATTGACATTTTGATTGATTCAGCTTGGGTTTGATATACTCAGATCATTTCCTCTTAGTTTCAATACTTCGAAAGCATTTAAAGCTAGTATGATGACATTTTAGCTTGTTTAAATTTTTGAAATCAAGTTTAAAGTATTTATGCCTAATTTAACCGTTTAAATTACTAGGAGTAAATTTAAATTATTTTATGTGAAACTTGGTGAAAGAAAATTTAAATTAATTTATAAAAAAGTTGAGTTTAGTTAGTGTAAATTGTTTGGTGCAAAACTAGAGCAAGTTTAAATTATTTAAATTATTTTATGCCAATGCAAAAGTAGGTGGGAGTAAGTTTAAGTTATTTTATGGAAAATTAGGTGAGTCAATTCCCACCGAAGAATTTTAATTTATGATTGTTCGACTCTTTAGGTAGAATTAAATTTCATAGACCTTTAGCTAACATCAAAGAGTCGTAGAAGTTCGACCTATGCTAATCAAGTAAGTGACCTTACTATCAAATTGGTCTGTAGACTTATTTTATGTATGGCGACACGTGTCTAGTGACCCTTGCACGTGTCATTTATACTTTATATTATATGATGATATGACTATGTTATATGATGTTATACGATGGTGTTGTATGATGATGATATGATGATGATGCATGCATGCTAACTTAGCGATGTAAGATGTATGATGATGAGATAACTTAATATGACATTATTTCATACTAAGACGATGTGCATGTATTAAATGCTATGATGCATTATGATAATGATTTTTCTAATACACAACTATAGTTAATGTTAATGATGATGAGCGTATGAAGGTCAATACATGCATGTTACTTAAAGTAATATGTGAACGATATATAGGGTTCTGACATAAAGATGATTTAAAGATGAAAACTATAAAAACCTCATGCATTTTGTATGTACATATACATCGAGTTACTTTCCCATTTATGATGACGAGTACGGACGTGTACACTATGATGATGATGATGTTCATGCCTCACATGACACTCAGGAGTCTACTGACCTCCGAACGTCCCTACGGACATCTAGCTTGACTGCCCAGGAGGGTGCCTAGGGATCCACACTTGCACGTGTGGGTCGTGTGTAGGGAAGTACTGTAATCCAATTTTGAACGGACTGGAGGACACCTGTATGATGGTTTTAATAATATGTCCTTAGATCATAAGTTGCATGTGTTTGCATTCTCTGCCTCCAATAGTGGGATCACTTATGAAGTATTTCTTAAAATACACAAGTTGTGTGATGCTTATATTTTAGGTCAAGGCAAGACACTCTTGTATGGCTGACGACGACATCACAAGTAGAGAATATGGCACATGCATAGGGCAGTGGTAATTTATTTTCTTAGTCTTAGGCTAGCGTGTTTTTACTTTTAATGTTTTACTTGTTTTATTTTAGTATTTTGTTACATTGTTTTAAAGATGCTTTTGAACATATAAGTCCATGACAATGTTTTATGACGAAGTTTTAAAGGTTTAATTTCGCGTAAGAGTATAGGTTATGATGATGGTAGCGACTTTAGGTTAGTAGAAATCTATCGTTACAAAAACATTATCAGCCTCTTCTATAAATACTCTTCTGCCTTACAAAGGTTTTCATTCCAAGAAATTCTAAGTGGAGTATTGTAATATTCTGTAAAGTGTCTTGTAATCTCTTATCGATATTGATCTTTGGTGGACCAATGTCAAATTGACAGGATAATAGGTTTGTCATTACCCTTCACAGTCACGGTCATGGTACTATGCCGTCGGGGATTGTTCGCGGAGAAATGTAGAAAGAAGCCTTGTGAGTGTCAATTTCGGTAGGAAGAAGAAGTACACCAACCTTCAATCGGTTTAGTTTAGCGCATGCCTTGGTCTTATTCAACAAGCACGCGGCTAGCGGTTCAGTTAGTGAGTGATCAATGATCAACTAACTAGGTCAATGGGCAGCCAATTCAATCAGGTCAACGGTTCGGATCATTTAAATAAACTTGACTCAAGTGTTCATCTTAATTCTATTTTGAGGTATGTTTACACTTATTCTTTAAGCTGAAGTGCCTATAATGGTGGTGTCCAATTCATTGGCGTCGGATGCTCTGATATTGAAGCCGACGGGTGAGAAAGATGACGGGTGTCTAAATAATCAAGCCCTTTTGCTGCATAGATACAGATTTCAAGCCTTTCTTTCCATGATAATACAAGACGATCTTTGGTCTTTGAAGTGTACAAGTACTGTTGTAAAGTCCCCCTCCATGTATTCGTAAACCAAGATCATCTCTTGATCTCTTGGTTTTGTTGGCTATACCTATAATGATTTCAACTTAGTTTCAAAACTTTTAAAAACGCGGTTGAAATTTAAACCCAAATATTGATTGGAGGCGGTTTAACATATACCCATATAAGGAAACCAGATGAAGATGCCGAATTTAACATACCCAGGTTGACTTCGCTTCACAGCCACCTTCTTGTTGTTGGAAAGAGGGATAGTGAAAGAGATAGGAATGGATAGGAATAGATGAAAGCTACGGTGCTTTATTATTGTCTACGGACTCAATGCTCATAGTGTTACACAATTCCAGTAGTTATAGCTAATACACTGGACCAAAAATAGTAAATCATCGAAATCTAGAAAGAATTTAAATCTACTAACAATCTCCTAAAAATCTCATAGTTTGAATATTTGAATCATATCTCAACTACTTCAAATCATATCTTCATTTTGAATACTTTGAATCATATCTCAACACTCCCCCATGATTCAAAGTTGTAGACGTAAGTACAGAGCTTTTCTTCTGACAAGGCCTTCGTAAGTATGTCTGCTTTAACCCGTACAATGTCTGTCTCAGCTTGTATACCTTTGTTTCTTTGTCTTCCTTTATGAATCCCTCTGGCGGTGTTACATAAACCTCTTCTTGTAAATCTCCATAAAGCTTTTCGTTTGGTAGGTCAACCATATCCCATGTTCCATCTTTCTTAACGGACTGCATCTCTACTGTCATGGCTTTCTTCCCGTCTTCTTTTTCAGTTGCTTCTTCATAATTCATAGGGTCTGAAATAGTAAGAGCAAACTGACATGATGCATATATGTCAGCTAAAGATTTATACTTCCTTGGAGGTGTCTCATCCGAAAGTTCTTCAAGAGAGGAATTGTTGTTCAGTGATGCTGAAGATGATGAATTTGACACACTTTGTGTTGCAGTGGAACCACTGGGAGATGCACTGGAGTTGACCCTTGTCTCTTCATTTGGGGAAACTTCAACTGTAATCTTTTGCTGCTCCTGTTCTTTACTCCAATCCCAACTCACGTTTTCATTAAATATTACATCTCTTCTAACTAAAATCTTTTCACTAACGGGGTTGTATAGTTTATATGCCTTTGATTGAGTACAATAGCCAATGAAAATGCATTTTTCAGATTTTTCATCAAGCTTTTGACGAGTTTGAGGATGTTTCAAAGCATAAGCAACACAACCAAAGATTCGTAAATGACTTACAGATGGTTTCCTTCCATGCCATGCTTCATAGGGAGTTCGATTCATAACCGCCTTTGTTGGTGAGATGTTTAATAGATAAACAGATGTTGCTACGGCTTCGGCCCAAAATTGGTTTGGAAGTCTCCTTGCTTGTAACATACTTCTTGCCATCTCCACAATAGTTCGATTTTTTCGTTCAGCGATTCCATTCTGTTCTGGAGTGTAGGGAGCTGTTAATTCCCTTTGGATGCCCTCTTCTTCACAAAAGAGATTGAAATCTTTAGATATGAACTCGCCACCTCTGTCTGTGCGAAGAACTTTAATGTGACAGCCACTTTGGTTCTCTACCATAGCCTTAAAAATCTGGAACTTCTGAAAAGTTTCTGACTTATGTTGTAGGAAGTAAACCCAGCTCATGCGACTATAGTCATCAACGAATAGTAAAAAGTATATACTTCCACCCAAGGACTTCGTTTGCATTGGCCCACATAAATCAGCATAAATTAGTTCTAGATAATGTGAAGCTCTTTTAGCTTTTCCAACAGGAAAAGACTTCCTAGTCTGCTTGCCATAAATGCATCCTTCACATAAATTAGTTGAGTCAATTTTTGGTAATCCGAAAACCATACCTTTATCCCTGAGTATTTTCAGGCCGTTCATATGAAGATGTCCATATCTGAGATGCCATAATGTTGAATCATCTTTAATGCTAGCAGTAAGAGCAAAATCCTCCATGTTAGAAATATCAAGTGGAAACATCTTATTTGAAGTCATGGCAATTTGAACTTTATGACTTGATTTCTTATCTGTGATGACACATGTGTTATCATCAAATAGAACTGAGTGTCCTCTGGTCATTAATTGTCCAACACTCAATAAATTGTACCCTAAATCAGGTACAAATTGAACATTATCTAATTGTTTTATCTTACCGTGACTGGTTTCGACTTTCACTGTACCTTTTCCTTCAACTTGCATCTCTTTTGTATTTCCAAGTTGCACCTTAATCTTTTGCGTCTCATCAAGCTCTTTGAATAAGGATTTGGTGCCTGTCATATGGTTCGAGCATCCGCTATCAACAAACCATAAGCTACCTTTTTCCGGATTAGTATCCATGCACGCCACAAACAACTTATCTTCTTCTTCTTCATTCTCTGCTGCAAAATTCATTCGTTGATTTTTATACCAACAATCAGATTTTGTGTGACCATACCTTCTACAATGGTAACATTGTATGACATTCCTTTGTTCATTGAATTGTCTCTGTCCATCACTTCTCCACCTGTTATCACGACCACCATGGAAGTTGCGAAATCCTCCTCGTCCACGACTTCTACCTGCTAAATGAATATTTTCTCTTTCATTATTGGTTGTCTCCTTCGCTTGTAGTGCCTTTTCTTCGTTCCTTTCTGATGCTCTATTGATTCTTGCCTCATGAGCCTGAAGCGAGCCCATCAGTTCATCAACGGAGAGTATGGATAGATCCTTAGCTTCTTCTATGGCGGCCACCACATGGTCAAACTTTGGAGTCAAGCTTCTCAACACCTTTGCAACAATTGTTTCGTTTGAAATTTTCTCTCCATAGGTACGCATCTGACTGACTATTGCCATTGATCTTGACAAAAAATCAGCAATTGATTCGCCATTCGTCATGAGTAGAGTTTCAAAATCACGTCTTAGAGATTGCAATTTCACTGTCATGACCTTTGAATCTCCTAGAAACTCCTTCTGTAGAATTGACCATGCCTGCTTTGATGTGGTTGCTGCTGCAATTCGTGAAAAGATAGTCTCATGAACTGCTTGCTGAATAATGAATAGAGCCTTGGCATCGTTTTTCTTGGTTTCTCTTAGTCTCTCCTTTTCTTCTATTGTGGGTTCTAATACATCAGCAAACCCATGCTCCACCAAGTCCCATAGCTCCTGCGATCTGAGCAAGGTCTTCATCTTGATGCTCCACCACTCGTATTTCTCACCATTAAAGATTGGCAACAACGGTGCAAAGAAAGAAAAACCAGCTACTGCCATTTTTGTTTTGGAAAAGAAAATAATCACTCGCCCTCGTGTCGAACGAACTTGGCTCTGATACCAAAATTGTTGGAAAGAGGGATAGTGAAAGAGATAGGAATGGATAGGAATAGATGAAAGCTACGGTGCTTTATTATTGTCTACGGACTCAATACATCGAGGCTTACACAATTCCAGTATTTATAGCTTATACACTGGACCAAAAATAGTAAATCATCGAAATCTAGAAAGAATTTAAATCTACTAACAATCTCCTAAAAATCTCATAGTTTGAATATTTAAATCATATCTCTACTACTCTGAATCATATCTTCATTTTGAATCATATCTCAACACTTGTCGCCAATACGTTCCAACATAAACCTTCCCAACTCCTACCATACCAATAATTTATGAGTTAACACTTAGTGCAATTTTTTTATGATAATTATTTAGTAGTTATTGATTTGATGGATTAGGAAGATTTAGTAGTTGTTTATTTGAAAGTTTAGGAGATCAATCACTAACATTTGTTAGTAATAGCTTAATTTTAGGAGAAAGTTTATGAACAGGAAGTTTAGGAGATCAGTTGTGCAATCTTCATTGTAAATACCCATGAGATTATGTTATTACTACCACAAAAAAGAATTAATAAAGCATAAGTCTTAATGTTTCTCTATTCAAAAGCTCTCTCCCCTCAAGTTGTTCTTCCACTTCAGTTAACAATTGGTATCAGAGCCGCAATTGTTGAGTGATCAAATGGTATCAGAGCCGCAATTGTTGAGTGATCAAATAGAGAGTATAAGTGAAGACAAAACTTTAGCGAAGATCCCTCACTTCGATGGTCACTATGATCATTAGAGTGAGCTGATGGAAAATTTGCTTAGAGCAAAGGGTCTATGGAGTGTGGTGGAGATTGGTTTCTCAGAACCAGAGGAAGGAACAATGTTGATTGAGGAACAAAAGGGCCACCTTGATGATGCTAGACTCAAAGATTACCAAGTAAAGCATTACCTCTTCCAGGCAATTGATCGTACTGTCTTTGAACAAATCTTGGATCCTCGCACAGTCAAGATTGTTTGGGACTCAATGAAGCGAAAATTTGGCGGAAACCAAAAATTGAAGAAATCTCTTCTTAATGCATTAAAGAGAGAATTTGAGATCCTAGAGATGAAGAATGATGAAAGTATCATAGATTATTTTGCAAGAGTGATGATAATCTCCAACAAGATGAGAAGCAATGGAGAAGATATGCCAAACAAGAAAACTGTAAAAAATTCTATGTACCCTGATTGAAAATTTTACATATGTTGTAGTATTCATTGAGGAATCCAAAGATACTGATAACATGTCCATTGATGAATTATAAAGTTCATTAGTGGTGCATGAACAAAAATTTCGAAGATCCAACATTAATGGAGAGGAACAAGTTCTAAAAGTCGAAGGACGAATGGAAATAAGTAACAGAGGAAGAGGAACTTACAGGGGCAGAGGACGCGGAAGAGGAAGATCAACTTTCAACAAAACAACTGTTGAATGTTATAGGTGTCATGACTTAGGTCATTTTCAATATGAATGTCCAAAGATGAATAAGGAATTAAATTATGCAGAGTTAGAAGAAGAGGATGAAATGTTGTTAATGGCTCATATGGAAGGACATGAAACAAAAAGGAGTGATGCTTGGCTCTTAGAAATAATTTCAAGATTAGACAAGACATTTTTCCACATTGTCAAATTTGGAAATAATACAAGTATGAAAGTTATGGGAAAGAGTGCAGTGAAATTAACTTTGCATGGGGTTCGTTGCACTACTAGTAATGTGTATTGGGTACCTGAACTAAAAAATAATCTGCTTTGGACAACTACGAGAAAAAGGAGTAGCAATACTATTTAAAGATGGTGCATGTAGCCTTTATCATCTACAAAAACGAAAAATAACAGAGTCAATTATGAGAGCATTTACCACAACAAATGAAAAAAGATGCCTCTAAGTTTCAAATACGGATCAGTCAACACTTTGACACTATCGATATGGTCATCTCGGCTACAAAGGCTTGTGCACCTTGAAACACAAAAACATGATGAAAGGCTTGCCGCAAATTGGAGCTCCAAGCACCACCTGTGAGGCATGTATGAAAGGCAAGCAACATCGGACTCCATTTCCGAAAATGGGTAAATGGAGAGCAACGGAAAAATTGGACTGGGGGAAAAACATTGAAATTGATAAGAACACAGCCGAAGAAGGAGGAATCACAGAGGAAACGACTGAATCGGTTGCTGAAACAATTGAACTAGTTGCTGAAAACAAAGAAAGGAAAATCACGGAAGAAACGACTGAATCGATTGCTGAAACAATTGAACCAGTTGCTGAAAACGAAGAAAGGAAAATCACGGAAGAAACGACTGAATCGGTTGTTGAAACAATTGAACCGATTGCTGAAAATAATTTTCCAGTAATTGTTGCACCAGATTTGACAATAAGGGAGGGGAGAAATCGACATCGACCTATATGGTTAGCAGATTTCGGTGAAGGCTATGAGAAAAAGGGAAGTGAGGAGATGGTGTACAAACTCCAAAAGGCTCTCTATGGATTAAAACAAGCACTTAGAACATGGTCTAGTTGAATAGAATCCTACTTCATCAAGGAAGGATTCAAAAGCAGTTCTAGTGAGCAAACACTCTTCATCAAGAGGAAGGGAGGTAAAATTCTTATCGTAAGCATTTATGTTGATGATATTTTATTTACTGGAGACGATGAAGAATTATTGGAGAAGTTTAAATGTTTCATGAAGAAAGAGTTTGATATGACTGACTTAGGTCAGATGAGATTTTTTCTTGAAATAGAGAAAATTGACCAAGATGAAAATGGTGTAAAAGTAAACAAATAGTGGGAAGTCTAATGTATCTCATAGCTACTCGTCTTGATCTCATGTTTGTTGCAAGTTTGATTAGTCGTTTTATGGCATGTCCAACACAACAACATTTTGCAGTAGCTAAAAGAGTTTTAAGGTACTTGAAAGGTATGATAGATTATGATGTATTTTATAGAAAGGGAGGAGTTAGTGATTTAAATGAATTTACTGATAGTGACTATGCCGGAGACATGGAAGATAGCAAGAGTACTTCAGGCTATGTGTTTATGATGAGTGGAGAAGTAGTAGCTTGGTCTTCTCGTAATGAGCCTATAGTCACCTTATCAACCACAAAAGCTGAGTTTGTTGTTGCTAGTGCTTATGCATGTCAAGCTGTTTGGATGAGGAGGATACTCAAAGAGATTGGTCAATACTCAAAGAGATTGGCCACTCTCAAATAGAAGGAACAAAACTAATGTGGGATAATACTTCAACTATTAAGCTATCCAAAAATCTAGTTCTACATGGACGTTCCAAACAAATTGAGAGTAAGATTTTACTTTCTTAGAGATCTTACAAAAGAAGAAACTGTTAATTTATTATTTTGTAGTGCACGAAATCAGCTTGCTGATTTGTTGACAAAACCTCTAAAATTAGAAGCATTTCGGAAGTTGCGTGAAGGTGAAGAACTTGAGTTTTTATGACATGACATGAACTAATTCTTAACAAGGAAGAATAAGTTTAAGGGAGGGATTGTTAGAAGAATTTAATTACATCAAAATAGTTAGAGTATTTTTAGGGATCTATATAAATATTTTTCACATTTGTTTCTAATATTTGTGGTTAGTTTCTATTTAGTGTTATTTGTAAGGCTAGGTTCACTATTCAATAATATAGTCACTTCAAACTTCAATTGTTTATGTTTCTGGCTTAGTTAGTTAAAATCTAACAACAAATGTCATCACCACGCGAAGTTGTCGGAGGAGATGTGACAACGATAAGGAGCAGGAAGGAGGGGAGTACCCATTACTCACGAAGAGTAATTATGCAGCATGGTCGATAAAGATGTGTGTTAACTTACAAGCACAGGGCGTATGGGACGCCGTTGAGGAGCGTAAGGATAGGATGGCTTTTGCCGCCATCTACCAAGCAGTCCTGGAGGATGTTTTTCTCATGTTGCCAGAGAAGGACTCGACAAAAGCAGCGTGAGAGACGCTGCAAACAATGAATGTGAGTGTGGGACATATCAAGGAAGCAAAGGTACAGACATTGAAGAGTGAGTTCGAGGCTATCCGCATGAAGGACGGTGAGTCTGTTAGATAAAACCTTTGTTTTTTTCTTTATTTAGATTCACACGTTTACATTTAATTTCCCTTTGACCATTTGACAAACCCGTCGAATGGATTAGCGAATTCTTAGACGTCAATTTTCTAGGAAGTGGCACAGATTCAGTTGGCCACTCTCCACCCATTTTTAGGATAGGTTGTATTTAAATAGGAAATCTGTTTACAAGATTTCACAACCGGATTTTGAAGAGCAGTCAAACTTTCAGTCCTTCTCTCTCTCTTATTTTACGCATTTTATCTTTCCTCCAACAACCTCCTGTATCCTCTCGGTGATTTCCCTGGCCGATTATCGAAATACAACAAGTGGTATCAGAGCCTCGTTGAAGCGATCGGTAGTATACCATCACAGAAGAGCCAACCTATCAACAATCAAGTTGAATAGCTCAAGTGGTCAGAGTGTCGACCTAACAACACACAGGTCTCAGGTTCGAGTAGAAGAAAATGCAAAGGGCGAAAATAAGCACATCGTGGGGTCCACCACACTCGGTGGCAGCATCAACGAGACAGAAATCGTGAAGAAGATGCTGCAGGTCGTCCCCGATCACCTCGAGCAAGTTGCAATTTCAATCAAGACATTGCTTGACGTGAATGACCTAACGGTGGAAGAGGTGACCGGAAGACTGCGTAACGTCGAGCAGCGGAAGAAAAATACCATTTCAGCTGTCGACAAGGAGGGTCGTCTACTCCTCACTGAGGAGGAATGGCTTGCACGCCTAAAGCTCCGTGACGATAGCTACTATGGGGCTCAAAATGGAGTTCAGACGAAACGAAATAAGGCAGATATAACACAGGTTTTAGGAGGAGATTGTTAGATAAAACCTTTGGGCTCAAAATGGAGTTCAGACGAAACGAAATAAGGCAGATATAACACAGGTTTTAGGAGGAGATTGTTAGATAAAACCTTTGTTTTTTCTTTATTTAGATTCACACGTTTACAATTTAATTTCCCTTTGACCATTTGACAGTTTTTTCTTTATTTAGATTCACACGTTTACAATTTAATTTCCCTTTGACCATTTGACAAACACGTCGAATGGATTAGCGAATTCTTAGACGTCAATTTTCTAGGAAGTGGCACTGATTCAGTTGGCCACTCTCCACCCATTTTTAGGATAGGTTGTATTTAAATAGGAAATCTGTTTACAAGATTTCACAACCGGATTTTGAAGAGCAGTCAAACTTTCAGTCCTTCTCTCTCTCTTATTTTACGCATTTTATCTTTCCTCCAACAACCTCCTGTATCCTCTCGGTGATTTCCCTGGCCGATTATCGAAATACAACAAGTGGTATCAGAGCCTCGTTGAAGCGATCGGTAGTATACCATCACAGAAGAGCCAACCTATCAACAATCAAGTTGAATAGCTCAAGTGGTCAGAGTGTCGACCTAACAACACACAGGTCTCAGGTTCGAGTAGAAGAAAATGCAAAGGGCGAAAATAAGCACATCGTGGGGTCCACCACACTCGGTGGCAGCATCAACGAGACAGAAATCGTGAAGAAGATGCTGCAGGTCGTCCCCGATCACCTCGAGCAAGTTGCAATTTCAATCAAGACTTTGCTTGACGTGAATGACCTAACGGTGGAAGAGGTGACCGGAAGACTGCGTAACGTCGAGCAGCGGAAGAAAAATACCATTTCAGCTGTCGACAAGGAGGGTCGTCTACTCCTCACTGAGGAGGAATGGCTTGCACGCCTAAAGCTCCGTGACGATAGCTACTATGGGGCTCAAAATGGAGTTCAGACGAAACGAAATAAGGCAGATATAACACAGGTTTTAGGAGGAGATTGTTAGATAAAACCTTTGGGCTCAAAATGGAGTTCAGACGAAACGAAATAAGGCAGATATAACACAGGTTTTAGGAGGAGATTGTTAGATAAAACCTTTGTTTTTTCTTTATTTAGATTCACACGTTTACAATTTAATTTCCCTTTGACCATTTGACAGTTTTTTCTTTATTTAGATTCACACGTTTACAATTTAATTTCCCTTTGACCATTTGACAAACACGTCGAATGGATTAGCGAATTCTTAGACGTCAATTTTCTAGGAAGTGGCACTGATTCAGTTGGCCACTCTCCACCCATTTTTAGGATAGGTTGTATTTAAATAGGAAATCTGTTTACAAGATTTCACAACCGGATTTTGAAGAGCAGTCAAACTTTCAGTCCTTCTCTCTCTCTTATTTTACGCATTTTATCTTTCCTCCAACAACGTCCTGTCGACAATATCCTCTCGGTGATTTCCCTGGCCGATTATCGAAATACAACAGAGTCAATAGACGACTTTGCCATGAAGTTGACAACGATTGTCAGTGGCATTCGTTCATTAGGCGAGGTGGTGGAGGAGATCTCCGTCGTCAAGAAGTTCTTTCGAGCTGTTCCACCAAGATTCATGCAGATTGTTACCTCCATTCAGTAGTTCGGCGACCTTAAGAACATGTCGGTTGAGGAGGTCGTTGGTCATCTTAAGGTCCATAAGGAGAGATTTCGTGGCTACAAAGGCAAAGAGGAGGAGAAATACCTCTTACTTAACACATGAGGAGTGGCTCGCATGGACGAAAAATAAAGATGCAGAAGACTCTTTCTTTTCAGGTATGAGGGGACGTGGTAACCATAACAAAGAAAAAAGAGGTCGTGGACGTAGCCGTGGACGTGGTGGCAGAGGAGGTCGTGACGATACCTCACAAACCCATGAAAATGCTAACCCTCGTAAGGACAAGAGTATGATCAAGTGTTACTCTTGTAGAAAATATGGGCATTATGCGGCAGAGTGCCGCAACAAGGAGCGCGATGAGGAGGCAAACCTCATGTTCTCTGAAGATGAAGAGCCCATATTGATGTTGGCCGAGGAATGCCCAACCTATTGATCCTCAATGAAGAGAAGGTTATGGAGAATCCCTTCACAGACGGAGAAGACCAAGTGGAGACTAACATGTGGTACCTAGACAACGGAGTGAGCAACCACATGACCGAAGATCGAGCAAAGTTCAAGGAGCTTGATGAAAAGTTCATTGGAAACATGAAGCTTTACGACGGATCAATTATACCGATCCAAGGTAAAGGATCTATCTTGTTCTAGTGCAAGAACGGTGATAAACATTTATTGATGAAGGTGTACTACATCCTGAGTTTGAAAAAGAATATTATTAGCCTTCATCAAATGACAGAAGAAGATAGCAAAGTGGAGATAGTGGACCCATTCCTCAGTTGTAGAGAAAGTTTAGGAACCTGAGAAGGAAGCTTAGGAGATTGGTTGTGCAATCTCCACTATAAATACTTGAGATGTGTGTTATTTTTACAACAAAAAAATTTAATAAATTATAAGTGCTTAAAGTTCTTTGATCCAAAAGCTCTCTCCCTTGAGTTGTTCTTCCGCTTTAGTTAGTTCACTGCAATGGACTTAATCTTCTCCAATGGGTCACTTTGAGGAACCCAATTATCACAGCTACTATGATCATTTTTTATTCTGTTTCTCCTCTTCCAAGTTCAAATCGTCAGGACCCTCCAATAGATATGTAACAAAATGGCTCTGTAAAATCCTTTAGTTCAGTTTCGTCCCCCAAAGAAGTAATCCATATGGAAAGGTGTTGGTTGTTGGTGCTGGATATAATTCCGATCAAAATATGTCGAAACAAATAAAAGAAGCAAAATGAAACGACTTAAAGAAAGAATTGTTATAGACTTAGTAGAATAAGTTTAGTTGTCAAATTGTGAACTAAGTTTAGTCTTTTAACGAGAAAGATCTGAACTATACCAAGCTTGGGAAACTTGTTTACACCTCTTCTTCTTTTCACATAACCCAAAGATTGTTCAACAAATACTCTTCCTTCAAGCATCCATTTAGAAAAAAAAAACAGATTTTATGTGTATTTGGTAAACATTCCACGCATTTTAAGCAGCTAATGACAAAATCAACCGAATGGTCTCGATCCTTGTCATATGGACAAATGTGTCCTCATAGTCCACTCCATACACTACCTGTTTCTAGTTTTTCCATTTCACCATTTGACTTCATCTTTGTGCTATCCAAGACCTTGTTTGTTTGCTAGAACCTCCATCAACTCCCACGTTTCATTCCTTTGTATTGTGTCAATTTCTTCATCCATTACCTTCTTCCATTTTTCGTCTTCAATTGCCTCATCAAAATTTGTAGGATTTGCATAGACAAATAATGAAAGTTTAACAAAAATTGGAATCGAGATGGATCTGATTTTGGTTTCTTGAAGATTGTCTGTACTAAAAAGATTTTCATAATTATGACCATGTCGAATCTGTCAAAGGCGCTATTTAATATGTACACAAAAAATCATCGGTTATGAACATAGTATATTTGATGCATAGATTGTTCAATCTACACATGCATGGATCTGCTTGGAATTCATATGAATTCAATATAATTGTTGAGTCAATTAATTTCTATAGAAATTAATTTCGAATAGGAAATGATGTCATCTTTACCTAAGTCTTGAAAAACTGTTGTTGTCACGATCAGTAGTTCTCAGGAGTCTGAGAAATTGAAATTTGATAAAATCTAAGATGGGCTCTTAGCAAAATTATTCGCAAATGGGAAATTGGGAATTTATCGAGCAATAATCTCAATGTTGACCAAAAAGTGAGAAGTAAATCGCAGAACTCAAACAAACATGATTAGAATTGGAAAAACAAATCTCCAAACTAACCAAATGTAGCACGTTCGAATTGCAGAGAAAACTGTCACTATCGGAGAGGTTGTACAAAACCAAAGGAGTAGAATAAAAATTCGGAGATGAAAATGATTCTAAAAATTGAAGATACTAGGATGTTCTAATCCTTATTTGGACATCGTGATTGAATTTAGGATTTTTATTTGGGTGCGTCTTTTCATTCATCTCAAATAAGGAACTGTATTGAAATTTTCGTAAATGTGTATCTTGTCAACAACAAAGCTTTAGAAATTGAAGGAATTAAGGATGCCTACCTATAAACTTCAACAAGAAATCAATGATCATTGAAAGATGTCAGATGTATTCATAGTCTCGAGAAGAATCAGATTTCTATTAGTCAATTGGATAACTTAGGAAATTGCAAAGAGTTTGTAGAAGATTGTGAATGGTGGTACACTGATAGCATATGACACAAAATTTGGAACCTTATACACCACGATATAAACATGACACTATTACTGAAAGTGCTTCTAGTTCAAGTCTATGACACAATAGACTTAGACATATGAACATTAAAAGAATAAAGGGACTAGTTGCGAAAATAACTTTATTAGGTCTGAAATCTTTTAATATTGGTCTGTGTTAGAATAACATTACTCCAAAATAGAAATGAGTTAACTTTTTTTTATTATTTTTTTTTTACTTTTTCAGAAACTAAAATAATTTTAAAATGACAAATTATCAAAATACTCCTAAAATTTGAAAAAATTACAAAAATTCCAGGGTGAAAAGTTACTCTTACTAACAGATATTGGAGTATTACGTTCCCCTTCTTTTCACTCTTTATCGTGATCATATAGTCTGGGGCATTTGTTTCGGCATCCTAATTCTTGTTCCAGATGTTGATTTCGATCCTCGATCAAAATATACCAAAACGAATAACTAAAGCATAAAAAAAACACACTAATTTGAAGGGAGAATTTATTTATACTAAAGTACTCTTAAGTAGTATACTTTTAAAATTCGGTTGTGAATGGAACGTACATCGCATGACTATGCACCAAGAGAAAACACTCATAGTTTTCTTTAACTTGTTCCACAAGTTACTAATCAAAAAAAGAAATCTCACTACTATACAAATGGTTCAATCACTATCGAGCCATCAAGAACCTAAGCGCACTGTCATGGTTCTCACCATTGTGGACTTGCAACATTAGCCACAATGAGTGGGTTTTTGCACATCTTTGACTAAATCGGCTCTAAGATGTTACTACTCCTACTTCATAACCAAAGGTCTAAGAGATTTTCAATATTAAAAAGTTATTATAGATCGGTTGATTAATTTGATTCATCTTCGATTGAGTTCTTTAGAATTAATCTTCATTGATTTGATTTTCACTCAAAAATGGTTTTGATTACTTTATAAGTCACATAATGATTAGTAACTTCATAAATATTAATAAAAATCCAAGAATTTAATTTGGCCTTTTCTTCAATATATATATCTATAAGCTTTATCCTGACTATATAATATTTAAACCACCGCCAAAACCTACAAATCAACGACAAAAGCCACAGATCAAGGAACTACCAAACAAAAGGAGGCCAGAACCACCATGGCGGCACGGCGGTGCACAGCGAGAAAGCCGAGTCGGAGCGACGTGGTGTTGGACAACGAGGAGCAGATGCGAATCACCGATCAGATCAGAGCCCAGTTCGATTCCATCGCTCCCAAGCGGCCGATGAAACCGAGCCGAAGCGAATCTGAATCCGATTCCTCGACGCAAGACCCATCTGGAAGCACCGCAGAAGAGGCTATTCCCGAGCTCGATAAGCTCCGAAATCTCCAAACCCAATCTCATGTATTCATCGATTCTTTACATTAATTTTTTTTCCTCTGTAAATTTTGGGAGAATAGTGATCTGGGTATGAAATTTTGAGGAATGTTTACAGGTCTTAGCCTTGGGAGTTGGGGATTCGTTGGTGCAGGAGGAGTATGTGGAGACGGAGTATTACAAGGAGTTGGATTCGATTGAAAAGCGGCATCATAAGGTTAATCTTCCTTGGTTGTTTGTTTGTTTTGAGTTTAAATTACAAAAAGAACTCTCTGATTTTGGTGATGAAATTTGGGAGGGAGCAGACGGGGAGTGGGTTCATACAAGTGGGTAAGGAAGGGGGAGGAAATGTTGTTCATACTCGGCTTATTGATGCTGCAACTGGTGGGAGGGTTCATCTTCATGGCGGCTACAAAGGCAATCCTGCAACTAATGATTGGTTTCCAACATTTGATGATCGTGATTTGATCTTCAAATCCCAGAAGCCCAATCGAAGCGAAGGTTGCTAGCTCTAACAATGCATAAATGAAATGATATGGCTATCGATTCTGTAAGCTCTGGACATATATATGAGCATTTAGAAACTGTATTTCGAATTCGATTTTGAGCTTTGATTTGATGATCGAGAATAAAAGGTAGCCTCAGTTGTATGGTTGTATAGAGATCAAAGGAAAACACAACGGCTTAAATAACATATAACTTTTCAAGTAGAGAGAATTTGACAGCGTGGATCTCCCTCTAATACATTTGAGGCGCTGACAAGCCTAGACTTGATTTGGCTAAGCGATCCTACAAAATCAGAGGAAGCGTTGACAACCAGTCACACTCTTGTGGTCATTTTGGGCGATTCAAGCCGAAGAGATCTATACAAACAGAAAATAAGACAATACAATACAACATGGGCATGCAGTCACGAGCAAACACGTCCTGAACTAGTATGACCGTGATACGTGACCGTGATACGTAGCATACATCAAGAGGAAGGGTGGAAGCAAACGTTGGTGAAATTTAGTCCAAACCATTTGATAGAACTTTATCCATAATTGGGAGAGCTCTACACATGGTTTCCAGAGGCTGAACTTTTTGAATGGTGATACCTCCACCTTCAGTCATGTCTACCTTTTCATATCCAACATTCTTCCACTCATAACACTGAATCAATAGCCCCAAACTCAATCCTATCAACCTTAGCGCCATAGTTTCCCCAGGACAAGCCCTCCTTCCCATCCCAAAAGGAATTAACTTGTTCCACAGCAACTCATTCCCTTCCCCTAAGAATCTCTCAGGTCGGAAGCTCATGGGGTCATCCCACAGCTTGGGGTCTCTGTGAATTGCCCAAGCATTGACCAACAACATCGTCCCACGAGGAACATCGTAGCCTGCGACGGTGCAGTCATTGGAGGAATAGTGTGTGAGGAGCATTGGCGCTGCAGGGTGCAACCGGAAGGTCTCAGAAATAATGGCTTGAAGGTAGTGGAGGTTAGCGAGATCTGCTTCATCAATGAGTCGATCTCGACCGATCTTGGTGTCAATCTCGGCTTTGGCTTTGGATATCACCTCCGGATTGTTGAGTAATTGAGTCATTGCCCATTCCATGGTCACAGAGGTCGAGTCAGCTCCGGCACGCAGCAAAACCAGAATGACCCCTTTGATGATCTCATCGGAGTAATATTCCGGCTCAGATGCCTGAAGTTCCAGAAGCCGATCAAGCAGAGTACTCTGTTTTTCTATTTGCAATCCTGTCTGATTCCGGCGATCTTCAACCAATTTCTGCATAAATTTATCGGCCCTTTTCGTTAATTTGGCTAAACTCTTCTCATATTCACCAAACCCAATCCATTTCAAAATCGGCATGAAATCGACCCAATTCGACGCTCCTCCATGACGCGATGTTTCATCCATAAGCTCTCTGAACTCCCTCGCCTCTGTTTCATTGGAAACCTCCTCGCCGAAGTACCGTTTTCCGGTCACAACCCTCATCACAACGTTGAAACTCAATTCTGAAAACATCGATTTCAACTCCACTTTAGCAAACGATTCGGAATGGAGTTTGACCAATAATCGCCGGATTTCATCCTTACGGATGCTGAGAGCTGCGTTGAGACGCGCCGTGGAAAATATCTCCATAGAGGTGAGACGACGGAGGTTCCGCCAGTGGTCGCCGAAAGGTGTGGTGGAGATGGTGGTGAAGTTGTAGCCGAGGTATTTTCCGATGAGTAAACGCGGACGGTTGGCGAAAACGACATCGTTTTTGGTGAAGCATTCTTCGGCTAGTTGGAGTGAAGAGACTATGAGGGCAAGGCGAGATCCGAATCGGAGAGTGAAAATGGGTCCGTATTTGGCGGCGATGTTGTGGAAGTTCCGGTGGATTGGGCGTTGAAGGAGGTGGAGATGGCCGATGATCGGGAAAGACGGTGGGCTCGGCGGGAGATTTCGCCGGCGGGTAATGAATTGTTGCAGGAAAAGGAAAACAAGAAGGAGGAGCAGCAAAACAAAGAGAAAATCCATTAGGTTTGTTTGATGATTTCAATGGAAACATTTACACGTTTGATTGATATTATATGCTGTTCCTTTTGCATACATGTGGGTACCACTCCACCCCTTATCTATGCCCAAAATTATTGGTCTAGGGGATAAGATATTTTCCGGAACAAGCAAATCATAATGTATCTTTTTATTTTTGTAAAGACTAAACTAATAAAAAAATATCCATAAATTAAAAAAATATCAAGTTTAATCAAGGAAAATAATTACTTAACTAGCCTATAATATCCTGTGGGAGACTCGTTAGAAATATGTGACTCAGTAGTTTGATAGACTACCTTGCACGATGATCTTTCTTGTGGTAGGGTGTTGATCATGCGAGGATTACCTTGCAGGGTGGATCTGTCTTGTGGTAGAGCGTTGATCATGTGAGGCAGTTAGTGGTTATCCTACATGGGGGATCTGTCCTATGGGAGGGTCTTGATCATGTGGATACCTATGGAGGTAGCGCCCCATCTTCGGGTACGGGTTACCACTGCATAGGTGTGCACAACAAGAGCATTACACCTTAAGCCAAAAGTAGGTGGGCACCTGTTAGGTCATGAATACGATGAAAGCTTATAAGTAGATTGCTTACTGATATACTTTTATAGTCACTCTTTTTCCCCTTTTCTTTTTTAAGTGTATGTAGGCTACAGGTTGAGGCGGAGGAATGTTAGAGAGCTATGCAGTCACGGAGCGTCAGTCTATTTTTTTACATTTTAGAATCTTTTGTATCTTATTTTATAATTGTATTTCAAACTCATTTCCCTATTTGTAACATTTTGAACAACCTCATCTTATAATTGGATTTAATTTTAGTTTTTTTTTTTTTTTTTTAATGTTTTTTCTTATTTAAATTTATCAAATTTTTATCTTTTATTTTATTCAAAGTCACGATTTGGTATTTGAAAACTAAAAAAATTTGGCCGTGATAGTTTACCTATGTGGTCCCTCGTCCCACTTCTAATAGGTTTATGAAACTAATGCCATGTTTAGAGACCCTTTAACTATTTCACACACAATAAGGGCACTAGCCTAAAAACAACTTCGATCCACTATCTTATCTAACCAAACTAAGTCAAGATCGACATTATTAGGTTGTACTGGAGGGAATAGAAATTGGTCTTAGATCTAGTGATATTGTTTACAAGGCATAGTGTCAGTTATCTTGGATTTTCCTAATTATCGTGGTGGTAAACTAGGTACTTAAGAGTATCTTGACGGTTTATGGGGCTAACTTGTCCGATGCTCCAAATTTTCAAAAATTTCTCAAGCGGATCTTAAAAAATAAAAAATAAATAAAAATTAAAAAAAAAACATCAAAATTGAATAGAAAAATATACAAAACGAGGTCAACGTGGGTAAAACAACTTACCCACGTGCACTAGTGGTCTTGTGCGTGCAACCACGCGCGACTATCTACACACCCAACCTTGTTCAGTCGCTCCTAGGCGAGAGTTCGAATCCGACCGAGCGTGAAAATCGTTTGTTTTTTCTTTGAATTTCCACACGCGCGAGGTCGGATGTTCGACACTCGTTGGACGTTGATTTTCGAATTCTTTTCGTCGCCTATTCCTTCGCTGATTTTTGTTACACTTTAAGCACGAGGTCAAGTGTTCGAACTATTCATTCGTCTCCTTCCACGCTTTATCTATAATTTTGAGCTGAAGAATGAGCATATAAGTATAGTTTAAAAGACATAAGAATGGACCAAACTCCAACGACCAGAGTATTATTAATGATTTAGTTGGTGTCTTTTTCGAGGTAAATATAGCATATCACATCAAAGGCTGGTGAATTGATACTCATACTACTCGACAAACTTGTAAAGGCAACTCATTGTTCACTTCACATGACAAGTTTGATAGCTGTGATAAAGCTATAAATGGAGAATGTTTCCACTGCCTCTGTGGAAGGTCAGTGGAAGATCTTGCTAAAAGGGACTTCGAAAGATACTCACCCTCAATTACGTGTGGCATGTGCAACAAATCTTGAAAATCATCCGGCTCACATAGGAAGGGTTGTATAAAATGATCTTGAATCGATCTTATTTGGAATCGCAAATCCTAAATTTGTCTATGAAGAACCGATCTAATTGTATTGGTGTATGTAATTGATTTCTTCGGCATAATACTAATCGATAGGGTCTTATTGGTAAGTGCTATGAGATCTCGGACATTGGAACCCATGACTATGGAATCAAATCCATTAGTATGAAACATTTTCTTTCCCAAGTGAAATCCCTTAGTATATGAAAGAGTGAAAAAGTGCTTTCCTTGTTGTGGAATAAAAAGTGTTGGTATTTTAATGGATGTATTTAATTTATCGGGAGCTATTAGAGCACGATCCACTTTTTTGGAGAATATGGGTTAAAGCAATAACAAGAATGTTTGGAATTCAACTGGTAGACCAAAGGATAAGTAGTTCGACTCATTCACATCCAGATCGTGAATGTTTGGAATTCATACCATGCAAGGAGACATTGCTTTTGCTAATTCCAATTGAAGGGTGATATCAATCGATCTATTTCCGACATTATATCTCATGAAATCCACTCTTTATACCTCAAAACTAGCCTAAAATAAATCCGATAAATCCAATATATCACTAATACTCAACTTTTGGCTTCTAAGAGTTATTTAGATCAAATAACATATTTCTCAAACACTATCGATATTATGTAAATGATTTATTCCAAATTCTATAACCATGAGAAAGTTAAGGACTTGAAACTATGTCGAAGCTAAATGTGGCACTTACGTGTACGAGTAGTATATTTCTAACAAAAAATGTTCGTTGCATTTATGCAAATAGTAGCTTAAAGCAAGTAAGTCAGCACATTGTTCAGAAGGTAACGTGCCCAAATATTATCCGACTTTGAGTATAGAGGCTTCTATCTTAAGAAAGGGGAAGTCCTTGATGAGACTATTTGGGGCACAAGCTTTTGAGCTGTCCTTGTCCATTTCCAAAACTCTTACTTCCTTTAAAGATCTTCTTGCAAAAAATTATAGGATTTAATTGTCCTACTTTCGAATTTCAAAAAGATAAAATGGAAAAGAACTTAAATACATGATTAAAGGTAGTTGTGACACGATATTGATTAGGACTCCTGTCATGATTTGATTTTTGGTTTGAGTTGCCATTGATAAAAATGTAGAAAGACAAAAAGGACGGATCCTAAAATGGTAATTTTTACTTCAAGTAGCTGAAAACTTGGTGTGATTCTATATGACACGTGTTCCAAATCTCCTTCCATCCTCGACCAACTACTTCTTGTCACCTAAAAAATATGAGAAAACTTGAACGAGTACATAAACTCAGTAAGTAGTTTTACTTGTAGGTTTTAATCAAGCCATGATAGATGCTACAGTACTACACTCATCTCTTGTTATGTTCTTGTTTTTAACCCGAGAACTTTGGTCCTATTGTTCTATTCTTGATTCTTGAGTTTTTATCATGGTTTTGGCTGAAGGACTTCGGTCATGGATTTTGAGTTTTTTACCTTTGGTTCTAATTTAAGGACCTTGGTTATGACGTTTTGAGTTTTTAGTTTGAGAACTTGAATTTTGATCCTAGTTTCTTGTCATTGATCCTTGGTCTAGGTTCTTAGTTCTTGTACTTGGTTCTTGTTTCTTGAGTGGTACCTAACCGTCTTCAAATTTTAGTGGACTTAGGACTTGTGTAGTGCTACTTCAGGGCACGGGTGTGTGGTACACTTACTTGATTCGATTCATAATCTTAGGGTTGCACATATTGATTACTTAAAAATCAAAGACTACTTAAAGCTTATCTTAATTTAAGGTACCATCTTTTGATTACTTGAAGATCAAGGACTAACATAAAGCTCATCTTAATTTAGGGTAACATTTTGATTACTTAAAAATCAAGGGTTATCCTAAAACTTATCTTGAGGTAGCATCCTAATCACTTAAAAATTAAGAGCTAACCTCGATCTCATTTTGATTTAGGTAACATCATTATTACTTGAAAATCAAGGTTTATCCTAAAGCTAGAGTTCATCTTGATTTAGGGTAACTTCCTCGTTACTTAAAAATCAACAACTATCCTAAAACTTATTTAGAATAGCTCCTTAATTACTTAAAAATTAAGCAAACAGTGGGAAGATCTAGCATGTGATACCATGTATAGCATGTGAATGTTTGTGAGTGGCACCCCTGGTATATATAATATATAATATGTGTGATACCATGTGAATGTTTGCTAGATCTTCCACCACACCTAAATGTGGATGTGATACCATGTATAGCATGTGAATGTTTGCTGAATCCACCACACCTAAATGGTGTGAAAGTTATCTTATTTATAATCAAATAAATTACAAGGATATGGAAATAGTAATAAATGGAAATAACAATAAATGGAAAGATATCTATAGTAATAATGCAAATATTAGATATTTGCCTTATAATAAAATATCAAATATAATATATACGGGAAAGTATAATTTATTAATAAATATCCTTAACACCCCACCGCAAGCTGAGCGTCAGATTTGAACGAACGTGAAGCTTGGATCTGAAAAATTCAAAGAGGTTGCGAAACACTTTTCGTGAAGATGTCAACAACCTGGTTCAGAGGAGGCGTAGAGAAACACTTTCTTGGCCATCGAAAATTGTAGAGGGATTGCTGCTTAGCAGCGATGCTGCCTTGGCTTCGGCGAGAATATGTCTAACCCATGAAGAGGGATTGTCGCTTAGCGACGATGCTGCCTTGGCTCTGGTGAGAATATATCTAACCCCAAGAAGTAGAAGGGGAAACCTAGAGCAAGGGACAAAGACAATGTTGAAGCCGAAAGAGTCGCCACATTGGGCGAAGGAGCCAATTTTGGCGAGAAGGGCAGCTGGAAGAGCCGCCACATTGGGGCGAAGGAGCCAATTTTGGCGAGAAGGGCGGCGGCAACTTGGTTGGCGAAGATACCAGTGCGGCGCCCAGATTCCAAAGGTAAATCTCTACAGAAGGTCGATGGGCTTATTGAGATTCTGTATATTTTCGAAGAGGAATGCTGATGAAGATCCTAAGATTAGGGTTTTTGTGAAGGATGAAGGATGAAGGATGAAGGGAAAATTGGGAAGAAAATGAAAGAGGTTATGTTTGGAAAAGGTGAGGTTGTATGTACAGAGTATGGCGAAGGATGATTTGGAGGTCAAAAGGGTGGAGCCGAAGAATAATCAATCGGCTCTGCATGTGGCAGCCATGACGACTGCCCCTGCGGCGTCAAAGCCAACAGTGGTGGTGGACAAGAACAGTAGAAGATTTCAAAAGCCATTGAAAAGAAAGAATCCGGGTTGCTAAACCAAAATGGCTCTGATACCATGTTGTCAAATATTTGCCTTTGAACCAGGTTGTTAACATTTTTGCGAAAAGTGTTTCTCAACCTCTTTGAATTTTTCAGATTCAAGCTTCACGTTCGTTTAAATCCGACGCTTAGCTTGCGGTGGGGTGTTAAGGATATTTAGTAATAAATTATAGTTTACCATATATATTATATTTGATATTTTATTATAAGGCAAATATCTAACATTTGCCTTATTACTATAGTATCTTTCCATTTATTGTTATTTCCATTTATTACTATTTCCATATCCTTGTAATTTATTTGATTATAAATAAGATAACTTTCACACCATTTAGGTGTGGTGGATTCAGCAAACATTCACATAATATATAATATGTGTGATACCATGTGAATGTTTGCTAGATCTAGCATGTGATACCATGTATAGACATGCTAAATGTGAATGTGATACCATGTATATATAATACCATGTATATATGTGAACACGGTATACATGGTATCACATTCACATTTAGAGGATCTAGCAAACATTCACATCTAGCATAAAGATTATATATAATATGTGGCAGCTGCAGGAGGAAAAGGAAATTGGTACATGAGGGCTGGAGGTGTTTGAGTGTTGAAGAGTTGTAAGAGTTTGTGAGTGGTGGTGGAAAAAGATTCGGGTGTTGGTGTGGGTTTAAAAACGAAGAACAGAGGAAAAGAAAAGCACAGAAAACCGAGGAATAGGTGTGTTCAAAAATTTGGTGGTTTTGTTTGGTGATTGTTAGGTTGGTGTGTAAGCTCGAGACTAGAAGAGCATGTGTGTGAAGGTTGTCGGCCATTGAAGCTCTGGGATTAGGCCTCCAAATTGCATCTGATGGAGCTCGCCTATAACAAAAGCTTTCAAGTCGCAAGTGACATGACACCGTTTGAGATTTAGTACGAAAAATAATGCATGTCGCAGGAATACTAAAGGGGTGATCACAAATTGTTTAGAATAGAGGAGGCCGTGCATGAGGATGTATATACCCTAGAGTAGATGCAAAAATTTATGTCAATTTAAGGCGGAGGAACTTAGAATTTATTTTTGAAAGTGACATTAGGAAGATTTTTAGTAGTTATTAATGTGAGGACAAAGTTTAGGGAGCTAATTATTGCTTTCTCTGCTATAAATATTCATCTCCTATGTTTTTTTCACAACAAAGAATTGAAAAGCTAGGTACTTAAAGTTTCTTTGTTTCAAAAGATCTCTCCTCTCAAGTTTTTCGTTTGATTCTTCTACTTGTTTCGACATATTTCGATCGTGAGTCAAATCCAACACCTACAATTATGGCTCTGAAGTTTTTCGTTTGCTTAAAGTTTCTTTGTTCCAACAGACCTCTCCTCTTACTAGCTCGGCTGTATGGCTCTCCATCACTTCTCTAAGCTTTTGGCTGCTAAAATGGCTCGGTTTTGCTATTTTTATCCTGTTTTATCATTTCCAACCCTTTCAAAATTGTTTCTGACCTAATTATAACCAAAAAAGTTCGGTATACCCATTGTTTTGGAGAATATTTGGGGAATTAAATTTTTTTATGGCACTATTTAGGATGATTTGGGTAAATATAGGTTGACTCTAAGAATTCTCTAAGCTTCATTTCCTGAATGGATGGAAATGGTAGCTAAAATTGAACTAAGTGAAGCTAAACCTAAGAATATTAGACTAAAGCAAGCTTAGGAATACCGAGAAGAGTTTACACCTAAGAATATTAGACTAAAGCAAGCTTAGGAATACCGAGAAGAGTTTACCGTTCAAGTGAATTTACTATTGACCCCTATATACTATGCTGGAGGAAATTGTTTAAAACATTAATCACACTTAACATATGACTTTTTTGATGTGTTGTTATTGGTCTTATGATATTCGAATGAATTTTGTGATGCATGTACTTCTTTTTTTTATATGAATTTTGATTGCTGTGGTAATATGATCATGTTTATACCTTGTGAGACTTCATGAGGTACAATGTATGAAAGGCACGAGTGAACTATCATGAACATGTAATTACATTTTAAAGAATTTATATCATGATAAGTATGAAATCATGATATGTAATGTGAGATCTCATGCATATTGTATGTCATATGATCATAAATTACTTTAACCTGTTATGTATGGACACATAAATCATAATACTATCGTGTTCCTTTCCTTTCCATTGATTTTGGAAAGTATAAGTGTGCACTAGCCCATAGTTTGCCTTAGGGGTATGTTAACAAAGTCTCCTAATGGGTTCATGCGTGCATGCATAAACTAATTGTAGAGAAGTACCATACAAAAACTTTCAAGTCGCAAGTGACATGACACCGTTTGAGACTTTGTATGAAAAATAATGCAGGTCTTAAGTATACTAAAGTGGGTGAGCTGAAATTGTTAAGAATAGAGGTTGTTCAAGACACCAACGAGGTCGTGCAGAAGATTGGAATGAGGATGTGTATGCCCTAGGGTAGATACAAAAATTTATGTCAATTTAAGGCATAGGAACCTAAATTTGACATGGATCACAATATTTTTGAAAGTGGCATTAGTAAGATTTTTAGTGGTTATTAACGTGAGGAGAAAGTTTATGAAGCTAATTAGTCACTGCAAGAAACAATAAATATGATAGCTTACGAAAAATGCTATTGAGAGACTTTTTATAGCGTTTTTCGTACGTCGTGACAGTCCATATTATTAAAAGTCTGAGACTTTTTATAGCGTTTTTTTTTATAGCTATAATATAGGAGGAAGCTATAGCTTATATTAGTTGCCATAAAAACATTTTACATTTTATTAAGCTAGTTTAATATAGTTAAAATAACATGCTATTTTTTATAATAGAGTTATTGAAATGTTATAATATATTATTTAGAGCTTCAATTTTATGTTATATCTAGGTAATGAATCATTTATAATTATTTTAATTATCAACATTTATTTTTTTTATATAAATTTCGTTATACCTCTCCGTCATTGCTATATCTTTTTCCTCTACTAATTTACTGTTGGCTAATTTTGAAATTTACATGTCTAACGATATTTTATAACACATTAAATACAAAAAAAAAAAATATATATATTCATTTTTAATTAAAGTTTCATGATCTACTTGCACGTTAGAAAATAAAAAAGTTTCAATAATGCATGATAAAGTTTTTGTTTAAATACAAAAAAAAAAAACATAAAGTAGTTTATAAAATACAAAATTTACCAAGTTTGGCTTCAAGTTTATCAGGTAGATAAAGTGTCATATTCAAATTCATCTTTGGCATGAGGCAAACATCACTTTATTCACCTATATAAATATACCAAATATATATGAACATATGATTACGTGAATCCTTTAATTAAGTAATGAAAAAATTATTTCATTAATTTAAATAAATAAACTTTAGAAGTTCTTCGATACATGTCATTTTTTATGTAGGCCGCCACAAATAGACATTGCATTTCCTTGGTATATCAACTCATACTTTAATAGCATGCGGTCCAATAGGGATGTGATGAACAAGAGCAGTTGGATTATTAGAAGACCATCGTCCTTCTACAACAATATCTCATGAGTCATGCCAATCTAATAACTTCACTTAATTTGAGTATTATTATTGATGCTCTACCAGAAGAAAATTAAAAGCATTGAGAATTTGATAGTAATTAATAATGAAATCAATAATTTTATTCGTTAAATTAGAAAATCAGCTTACTGTAGGAGAACGTATTGTCAAATTTGAATGGATGTTTGTTGATTTTGGTATACTTTCAATACCATTAGAGGCTTCATCAGTTAGGTCAATTTATGAAAATTTCAATTGAAATATATATGGAATAAACTCACAATAAAATAATGTAAAATTTATATAACTTAATTAAAAAAATGTACCTCTTTCTACTCGAAACCGGAGAACATTGGTTTTACTTCCATCATTTCTTCCCTCATCTTCACATATTCTTTCTTAAAAGTCATGTATCTATTTTCTTGTTGAGACAAGAGAGACAATTCAGAACAAGTCACTCCAAATCCAAGTCCTCTTACATGTCCACAATTCGATCTAAGAACTTTACTCAAGACATCATCAACAATATTATTTGATGAAGTTTTTATCTCAACCTCGGCTTGTTCAATGCACTCCTCTCCAATATATGTGCTCTTATATAAGATGATTGCTTCCAATATAAGAGAATCATCGACTTCTTTTTCAACATCATCCTCCTCACATACTTCTCTGGGATGATACCAAACATTATATGTAGGGTCCATTCCCTTAATGATTAGGTGTTCATACATGGTTTGGATATCATAATGTCTCATATTCGTATACTCTTTATATGGACATAGAAACTTTTTGGCATTCGGCCTCCTTTTATTCACTCCTTAAAAATTTTCATGCTCCTTATATGTACTCAACAGTGGCATTATTAGATAAAGTTAATTTTATTAAGTATGTGTCTTAAAAATGAAGTGTATTGATACTTATATTCTCATACCGATTCAAATAGAACTAATCTTTGTTGAACATTTTGAAAGCTCTAATATACTTAATAGGATGATCAATTGGACCGTTGATGACTTTGTTCACAACCAGTATTTAAGAAAAGCACCCATTTACTATTTGGAAACTAATCATCACTATTCATTTTACAAAAAAAAAAAAAGAAAAAAAAAAAAAAAAAAA
>NW_019268526.1:229957-238211 GCF_002738365.1 Cucurbita moschata | reverse complement strand
TTTAAAAAAAAAAAAAAAAAAAAAAAAAAAAAAAAAACTAGTATAAGCATGTATGTATGTATCTATACATACTTACGTAGGTATATAAATATATACATATGTATATAAATATACACATACATACATATACATATACATATATATATACCCTTGAATGTCTTACTCCTTACACCTTCCACTGTTCGCCGACTCCGATGGAAGTTGAGATGGTCATCGGAGACAAGATCATGCTTTTGGAGTGGGGCACCTTCGATATGACGTATCCTCTTTAGAAATATAACTATAAACATATACAACAAATAATTGGGCTCGGTCTCTAGTATCATTCAATATAGAACTCGGTCCGGTCTCGGGAAGTGGCGCATTAGTTATATCAACCTAATGAAATCATCCCATGATAAAGACAACGTTGATAAGATAGAGAGGGGTACGTTGACTCTATTTACGTCGTTCTTCAGATAAGGTAGTTGGAACCATGCTTTAACGCCCGACTACTCTGATGCTGAAGGAAAGCCTCTTAGGAGTAAGAATTAGTATTAGCTATTGCAAGGAAAGCCTCTCTTTTTCTTTCTTTCTCCAATTTCATTTTCCTGATGAGGGGTAATAAGAATTGTGGGTAATAAGCTTTGTGGGTAATAAGAATTGTAGGTTATAAGGTTTTGTGGGTAATTAACAATGTATATTACACAGAAAACCAATAATCCGCCACACCAAAAAGATCGAAGGGGTGCCACTCCAAAAAGAGGATACGCCACCCGCTAAAGTATTCCCCATCTTTTCATTCTCTACAGCGTCTACGAGGGTCGATAACTCACCGGTATGTGTTATTCAAATTATCATCCAATGGAAGGTAAAGTCGAATACAAAGCAGATAACTGGCCTTGTAATTCACATCCCATGAATGTTAAAGAGGATAACTCACCCGTATTATTATCGTGGTCTCTAGGATGTAATGTGTGATCCTGTCTCCTTCAGCATTAGAGTAGTCGGGCGTTAAAGTATGGTTCCAACTACCTTATCTGAAGAACGGCGTAAATAGAGTCAACATACCCCTCTCTATCTTATCAACGTTGTCTCTATCATGGGATGATTTCATTAGGTTGATATAACTAATGCGCCACTTCCCGAGACCGGACCGAGTTCTATATTGAATGATACTAGAGACCGAGCCCAACTATTTGTTTTATATGTTTATAGTTATATCTCTAAAGAGGATACGTCATATCGAAGGTGCCCCACTCTAAAAGCATGATCCTGTCTCTGATGACCATCTCAACTTCCATCGGAGTCGGCGAACAGTGGAAGGTGTAAGGAGTAAGACATTCAAGGGTATATATATATATATCATAGAAGGTAAAAACTTAGAGCAATAAGTACATCCAAATAATTTCAAGAAGTTAGGCTAAACTTTAACCCATCATTTGTTGACATTTTGTCTAATGCCTAAGAAGGACTACTTAAGCAAATATAAAATTAAAAAAAAATAATAATAATAATAAAAAAAAAATCTATAACCAAGACAAAAATTAAAAGAATGAAAACAAATTAAGACGCTCAAATTGAATTATTTTTTTAATTTCCAATTTCCATAACTATATGGCAAGATTATGTATATTCTCATAATTATTTATTCAAATTTTAATATAAGTTTTATAATATATAATTTTTCTAAAGAGAAATAATCACTCATACTCTTAAAATGTTGTTTACTCTAGTAGAAATTTCACTCCTATATCATTAGAAAGCTTTTTGCAGCAGAATAATATATATATTGGTCATCGATAGAGTATGTGCTTATTAAGTATGATTATTGAAATGTTGATCATTGATGGAGTGTGTGTTTATCTGCTGCAAATATATATTAGTATCATTATGTGTTTTTTTCCTTAAAATATTGCTTATTACAGTGATTTGAAGTGAAAAGTCATTGCAGTAGCAAAAAGTTGTATATGTTTATATATACATGCAGTAGGGTCATTGCAGCAGCAAAAAAAATTCACTCAAATTCACTCATATATCACTAGATTGAGAGAAAAAATTAATGTAACACTCAATTCCCAATCCAAACCTCATAATATTAAACAAAATCTCATAAAGAAAGCAAGGTAAAGAGAGAGGGAATGATAATGAAGATAGACATAAGATTTTGAACTAAGTCATACTCGAGAGAGGGGGAGAGAGTTGCTATTCTCAGATTTACGTCAATTAGATTTTAGGGTTTCACACAAATGCTCTGGCCTTTTCCATTTTTCTGTTCTTTCCCTCCTTGTATTTTATTAAGTTTTCTTAGCTTTCCGTTTTCTCAGCTTTTCGTGTTTTTTTTTTTTCTTTCATTTTTTTAATTTCATCAAATAGAATATGCTATCCATAAAAGGTATAAATATTCATCCGGTATACTTTTTTTCACGACAAAGAATTGAAAAGTTAGATGCTTAAAGTTTCTTTGTTCCAAAAGATCTCTCCTCTCGAATTTTTCGTTTGCTTCTTTTACTTGTTTCGACATATTTGGATCGTGAGTCAAATCCTACACCCACGATTATGGCTCTCAAAGTTTTCGTTTTAAAGTTTCTTTGTTTCAAAAGATCTCTCCTCTCACCGACTTGACTTTATGACTCTCAATGACTTCTCTAAGCTTCTGGCTGCTAAAATGGCTCGATTTTGCTATTTTTATCCCATTTTATCATTTCGAACCATTTCAAAATTGTTTCGGGTCGGTATACCCATTGTTTTGGAGAATTAATTTTTTTATGGCATTGTTTAGGACGATTTCGGTAAGTATAGGTTGACTCTAAGAATACTCTCAGCTTCATTTTCTGAAGGGATGATATGGCAGGTAAAATTGAACTAAGTGAAGTTAAACCTAAGAACATTCGACCAAAGCAATCTTATGAATACCGAGAAGAGTTTAAACAATAATCACAACATATACTATGCTGGAGGAAATTGTTTAAAACAATAATCACAACATATGACCTTTTTGACATGTTATTATTTGTTTTATCATATTCGAATGAATTTTGTGATGCATGTATTTATTTATTTATTTATTTTTTTGTGATGAATTCTAAATGCTATAGTAATATGATCATACCTTGTGAGACCTCATGATGATATATGAAAGGCATGAGTGAACTATTTTGAACATGCAATTACATTTTAAGGAATTTACATCACCATAATATGGAAGTATGCACATCATCTCATTGAATCATGATATTTAATGTGGAATCTCATACATGTTGTATGTCATATGATCATAAATTACTTTAACATGTTTGGTATGGACACGTAAATCATAATACTATTGTGTTCCTTTCCTTTCCATTGATTTTGGACCGTATAAGTGTGCACTAGCCCATAGTTTGCTTTAGGGAGTATGTTAACAAAGCCCGCCTAATGGGTTCATGTGCACATGCATAAACTAATTGTAGAGAAGTACCATACATCTAGACACTACTTGTTAAAGAAAATAGAGGCTAAGAAACAACCATAAAAATTAAGTCCTACTAGTCATAATACATATTGTTTGTGAATACATTTTCTGACTTTAATAATACGATCACTTACTAAGTATTTTTAAATATACATACTATCCGTTAAAATGTTTCAAGTAAATGCAAAGAGCCCATGCTCGATTGATGATAGTTGCTAAGAAGACTATATAAATGAAGTCATTGATAGATAGTTTTTCTCATTTCTGCTATAATTTCAACGTTAAAGATGGTTTAATATTGTTTTTATCCTTGAATTTTGGTAAATATATGTTTAAACCTTATTTTTAATTAGATTTTTCCAATGTTTACATTATTTATAAATATTGAAGTCCAACAATTTAAAAGTTGGACTATTTTTTTTTTTTATAGATATTTTACGTATAATAGAAAAGTAAGATCATGCCAAATAAATTAATAATGAACATTTTGTTGAGTGATGCAAGGTAACTTACGTTTTTCATGTTAGTTTCGTCTAAATAGATCGTCTTGTTAGGATTGTACAACAACGCACACACTCGATCAATTTGAACACAAAGAATAAGAGAGAAAAAATTTAAGAAGGAATATTAGCTAAAGGTTTTGTTGATACTTCAATATCTACGCCAACATAGAACACAGAGAAGGAAGAGAGTAAGGAGCACCCGTGGTGTATATAGGGTTACAATTTACTAAATATACCAACCGATTTACCTAATATATCTCTACCAAATCTTTACTAAATATCTGCCTTATATATTTTTACCCGACCTTTGACAGCATTAGGCTCCATATCCCAACAATCTCTCACATTTTGAGAATGATTGGGTCAACCAAGAATTTCATTGTCAATCTGCATCATACCACTTGAGGCTTTGCACAACCCCAATGTTCCAATATCAACACAACATGTTTGTTGGATTTTTTGTGCCCTCTATCTCCTCCAAACACATCACCATCTTCCATTAACCTCCAAGTGAAATGGTATCGCATTCTGTGTTTTGTCTTTGAATGATAGACCGGGTTCCTCGCCAACTACATGACACTCTAACTATCTACCTGAAGAATCTTCTAATGTTGTTTCTTGCCTATTTCATCTAGATAGTCTATCATTCATATCATCTCTTTTCCAGCTTCAGCTATTGCCACGTACTCAGCCTCAGTAGATGAAAGAGCAACGCTTTTCTGAAGCCCAGATATCCCATTATCCATGGCTTGCTCACACTTGGTTATATCTTCCAACTGTAGGGCATCATCAAGGGACTTTGGTTCCCCCTTCATCAGTCAGCAACAGATAACGTAATGTAGGTGCATACCTATCTGGTGCTCTAATAGTTCGGATGATCTTCTCAAAACCTGCTCAGGTGTCACTTGCTCCACCTCTGATTCCTCAACAATTGACCCAGTTGTTTGTTGAGTATCTGCTACAACATCACTAGGTGAATCTTTTCGCAACTCAACCTCAACTCCCACTTGCTTCATTGTCTTGAAACCTTTCTTCTCTTTGTCCTTGTCCAGGACATTTTCATCAAAGGTCACGTCACAATGTCTCAAGACTTTTCTGTTCTTGTCATCCCAAAACTTGTACCCGAATATGTCAGAATCATAGCCTATGACATAGCACTTCACAGGCTCACTGTCAAGCCTGTCACTCTTTTCTGGATCAACACGAACATACGTAGTACAACTAAAAGTTCTCAAGTGAGAGTATTTGAGTTCTTTTCCTATCCATACTTCTTCTGGCAACTTGAACTCCAAGGCTACTGACGACCCTCTATTGATCAAGTAGACGGTTGTATTTACAACATCGACCAAGAATTTCTTTGGCAATCCAGAATGAATCCTCATACTCTTTGCTCAATTATTCAATGTTCTGTTCATTCTTTCAGCAACACCATTTTGTCTTGCTTTACCAGAAGCTGTCCTCATTAATCGAATTCCCTCAGCTGTACAAAATGCTTTGAATTCTGACTTTTCGTACTCTCCTCCATTGTCAAACCTCAAACATTTGATCTTCAAGCCGATCTGATTTTCAACTTCATCTTTCCACTTCTTGAAGGTGACAAATGCATCTGACTTGTGATTCAGGAAATAAACCCACACCTTCCTACTAAAATCATCGATGAAGTGACGTAGAACTTTGATCACCAAGGAATGAAATTGGAGATGGTTCCCAAACGTATGTATGGACCATTTCCAGTGGTACTTTCTTCAGTTCTCTGGCAATCTTTGTGAAGCTAACTTGTTTGCTCATAACGCAATTCTCACAATGACGTAGAACTTGTTTGCTCATATCAACAAATTTCAAACCTTTTAAAACTCATTTCACAGCCAGCATCTTCATTCTTTTGACGCTCATATGTCCAAGTCTGTCACGACCCCAAATTAAGCCGTGACTAACATTGTATGACATGTAATGTATAAACGAGAAATTTAAGGAAATCATTTGTTTCAAAAGAAAAACGTATCTTTATTAAAAGGACATAAGTGCCTAGGTAAAAACAAGAAAAGAAACATTAAGGTCAAGTGAACTATTCAATATACTAGACTGACGCCCCGGGACACGCTTCCTCTGTGACAACCCACATCGATCGACGCGCCCTCTCTTGACTCGACGCCTCACGTACCTGAAGAAAAAAAAAGGGTATAACAGGAATGAGTATAAAAATTATACTCAGTAAGCCACCTACTTGTAGGCTCTTATCGCACCCTAAACTTAGCAAACGATCACGGACTTTCCTTTGGCTCTAGAACAACTTAATCTGGCCTTACCTCATTAGGGCTTACCCTCTTGGAACTTGTCCCTTCGGACTTCTTTGGTTCTTAGACCTTTTATTTAAACCCATAGAGTTCCTTTTATGCTAACCTGTGTTGGACTGGTGCCTTGCGAGTGGCTACCTCGGCATGGGTATGAGATTACCTAGGGTCTCACCTAGGAAGTGAGCTGCAACCCCCTAGACCCATGATAATCCCCCTGTATTTGGGAGAGCTACCTCCCCTATTCCATCCAGCTAAACGGTCAATTACGACGTGGGTATCCCGTTTCCCATACTAAACGGCTATCGAGCAGTCGAGTCCTGATCAGGAACCCGCTGGTCCCCCACGAAGCTATATCACCATCCACACACAAGCAGCCTAAGGGTACTCTAAGGATGTTTCATGTGCCGTGATGGTCTGTTAAACTAATAGGAAAAGGTTAAGTCTATCCCTTGGTGGCTTGTCGCTCTAACCATAGTCCTCTAGTCTTATTCATAAAGGTGACCATGAAAATAACTGAGTACGTACATAACTATTATCCAAAATCCTCAAACACATTTCATGCAAAGTAATCATACAAGCTCGACGGGGTGATAACATCCATCAACTCCCGGAGCACAGAGTTCGCAATTTCACATCCTCCCTTCAGCAAAAAGATGTACATATGCATAAAAAAAAATGGGAATTAAAAGCATATAAGCAGTATCCAAGTAACTCTCATAACAAATCACAGCATACATCTTACTTTCAATAATCTATTTCCCAAGATCATTACGGAAAGCTACAACCTAAGGTAATTCAAACTAGCATGCATGCATCCCAAGCGGTTCCTACAAGTATTACTTCCTAAATTCCGTGTGGTGACTTACCTAGATGCTACGTGCCCTTACGTAGCGTTTCCACACACTTGGCGTATCGAAAGAGGGTGATTTTTCCTCAATTAGGTCCTATTTCTTACAAAAAAAAATGGAGTTAGGATATGAATCAGGGGGAAACTAGGGAAAACAGAAGTCGATCGGGCCAAAAATCAGCTTACACGCGCCTCCACGCGCCAGTCACACGCCGGGGAGCAGCCACTCGCAGATCCCACGCGCGAATGTCACGCGCCCAGAGATTTCTGCAGTCGCGGGTCGCGGGTTCGAGTCGAAAGCAGTGATTCGGGTGGACCGCGGGTCGTCGGCTTGATTCCGTTCGCCGTGCGGGTATCGGGTCAGCCAAGGAGCACGGGTCGGGTCGCGAAGCCAGGGACGCGTGTCGCAGGAGAGCTGGAGCCGCGTTTTCCCAGGCGACGCTTGACGCGTGTCCAGAGGCGATTGGCGCACGCGGCCCTCTAGCTGGTTGCCACGTGGTACGCCGGCGGCTTCTCCCTCCTAGCAGAGAATCAAAGTTTTCCGGTTAGTTTTCCGACGTACTCTCCATTTTCTATCTTTCGATTCTTAATCCAAACAGAAATGGTTTCTTCAACAACGTTTTAGATCATCTATCTACCTACGTGCTAGTATTTCTTTCTTGATTTTTGTTTAGTCATAAGGTGAGTTATGAGCGTCAGAAAGAGTCCGGTAACATCCTTACCGTTCTTGGGTAGTCTCTCCGATCTCGTCGTTTCGTCCGTTTTCCTCACCAAGATCAGTGGCGAATCTTCCCTAGAAGAAGGTAGTAGACTTAATCATTCTACTCCTCAACAAAGATCTCAGATCTAGAAGGTATAGTTCGAAATCTTACCTTGGGTTTTTTTTTTTTGTTTCTGATCTTGAGGCAAGAGGAGGAAATCTCCACACGAGTTCTTACTTCACTCTAAGAAGGGCTCCAGAGTACAGGTCTTAGTAGGGAATGGATTCTATAGGCAACTCTCCGACGAAAACTCCGGCAAATCCGTTCTCTCTCTCTCAAACCTTCTCTCAGTCCTTCTCTCTCACTCTTCTTCTTTTGCAGGAACTCTGAGGGGGACGCTCAAGACCCTTATAATGGGCTGAGGGGTAAAATGTCCTTTTTGCCCCTCGACCGTTTTTTTTTTTTTTTTTTTTTTT
>NW_019268526.1:175174-229377 GCF_002738365.1 Cucurbita moschata | reverse complement strand
CGACCGTTTTTTTTTTTTTTTTTTTTTTTGGACGTTACAAAGTCTATTGTGTCATAGACTTGAATTGGAAGCACTCTCAGCAATAGCAGCCATGTTTATACACCTTGGAGTGGTATATAGGGTTCTAGATTTTGTGCCACGAGCCACCACCATGGCACCCTTTACAATCTTCAATGAACTATTTCCAAACTCGGTTGCATAACCAGTGCTATCCAACTGATCAATAAAGACCAGGTTCTTCTTCAGACCAGAAATATATCTGACATCCTTTAATGTCTAGTGATTTTCTGCTAGAGTTTGAGTTTGTATGGAGACATCTCCCTTTCCTTCAATCTCCAAGGTTTTGTTGTTGGCAAGATATACCTTCTCAAAATTTTCTGATTTGAAATTTTGAAATAATTCATGATTTGGAGACAATGAAACGATGCACCTAAATCCAAAATCCAAGATTCAATCAGTTTGTCCACACTAAGGTTTAGAGCATCCTCAGTATCTTCTGCTGAATATATGGAATCATTGTCATCTTCAGATTTGTGATTGAATCGCCTCCGCACCAAATACATCTTGTTCATAGCCGACGGTTTTTCGTATATATTTGACAATGCCTTCAATATGTCTAACGCATCTTCTCCTTTATGATGTTGAACGCCACATTTCTGGATAGTGTCAACCGGATCAACCCTAAGGCCTGGCGATCCTTGAGCTTCCACTACTCCATGGTCATAGTATCCGGCTTCACCCCCAACAGGGGTTCGTGAAGATCTTTCTGGTACAGACAATATTCAATCTACATCTTCCAAAAACCAAAATTGGATCCATCAAACTTTTCAATCTTCACAGATTGTGGTGAATTTCGCCTAGCTCTGATATCAATTGTTAGGATTACACACCAACGCACACACTCGATCAAGATGAACCCAAAGAACAGAGACAGAAAATTCAAGGAGGAATATTGGCTAAAGGTTTTATAGATGACTTTAAGTATGTACACCAATATAAAATGCAGATAATGGAGAAGGTACATCCGTGGTAAGTGATAGGGTTTCAATTTACTAAATATAGCTTTAACAGATTTAACGTATGAGATATAATCTACCGAACTTTAATATCTACTATATATATCTCTACCAGATCTTTACATCTACTTTATATATTCCTATCATATCTTTACGAAATATCTCCCCTATATATTTTTACGAGACCATTTATTATAAATAGGCATCAGCCTCCATATTCCAACCGGTCTTTCATAAATGTTAACTACTGCATGAGAACCCTTTCTACAATTGGTCGCGATTTACACATGGCTTCCAATGGTTGAGCTCTAGGGATGGTGAGCCCTACGCCCTCAGTCATGTCAACCACTTCACTACTCACTCTCTTCCATTCAAAGCATTGAATCAATGATGCCAAAGACAAACCAACCACCCGATGGGCCATTCCCACACCAGGGCAAGCTCTCCTCCCCAAGCCGAAAGGAATTAGCTTATACAAATCATCTACCATGGTAATTTTATATCTTTCAGGGTTAAATGTATTTGCATCTTCCCAAATATTTGGATCTCTATGTATAGCCCAAGCATTAATCAAGATGATTGTATCGCGGGGAATTTTGTAGCCCGCTATCCAGCAATTTTCAGATGCATAATGTGGCACGAGTAAAGGAGCTGCAGGGTTTAATCGTAGAGTCTCGGATATTACTCCTTGCAAATAACTTAATTTCGACATATCTGATTCCTCAACCAATCGCTCTTGTCCAATAATCGAGTCCAATTCAATCCTAGCCTTCTTTAAGACATTCGGATTGTTAAGCAAATGAGATAGTGCCCATTCTATTGTCACTGCTATTGTGTCCGTGCCTGCAAGCAATATTACCTGCACGAATCACGAGAGAAGAAGCCAATTATATTAGCATATGAATTTTGTTGTAACAGAAGCGGAAGCAAGATCGATTACACTCATATAACCACAAACAAAAATTAAACAAAGAGACACAAAGATTTGAGTGATTCAGAGAAAAAAAATTCTCCTACATTCACGGAGTAGCAACCAACCTCAATAATCAAAGTGTTCAACTCACCATTATAAGGCCTTTGATAACTTGGTCACTCATGAAATCAAGTTGGGATTGTTGCAAAGAAAGTAAATGATCAATCATAGTATTTCTTCCTTCTTCCTTTTGATTCCTATGCTCATCAATCAACCCTTGCAAGAATTCATCATTCCTTTGTCCAAGTTTTATTATCTTCTTCTCATAATGAGTAATATCTATCCAATTCAACAATGGAATAAAACTTCTTGAATCAAAACTCCCACATTTTTGCATAACTTGCTTCACAATATCTCTAAATTTCCTTGCTTGTTCCAAATCCAACACGCCCTCTCCATAAAACCTCTTCCCCATCACCATTCTCATCACAATATTTGAGGACAACTCAGAAATCATGGAACTCATCTCAACTCTCGCAAAGCTATCACTTGAAATGCGACACAATTTACCAAGTACGCGTTTGATTTCATCCTTCCTAGTCTCCAAAAACATATTAAGGCGACTGGCTGAGAATATCTCTATGGTGCTAATTCGGCGGAGTTCGCGCCAATGATCGCCATATGAGGACGCCGAAAAGATCGTGTTGTTGTAAGTCAAGTGCTTGATAATGTTCGAGCTTGGTCGATTTGCTAGAATGATATCATTCATTGTGAAGCATTCTTTAACCGCCGAAGGAGACGAGACAACGACAACGAGTTGAGAGCCTAAGCGGAGAGAGAAGACATGGCCATACTTGTTAGAAAGCTTTTGAAGGGTTTGATGGACGGGACGCTTTAGGAGATAGAGATGGCCTATAATTGGGAGGGAAAAAGGGGGACTTGGGGGAAGCTTTGTGGAGGGTCGGAGTAGAAATATGAGAGATGATATGAATGCCATTAGAGGGAGACAGAGATAAAGCATAAGGTTTTCCATGTTTTTTTGTTTGCTTTGTTGGTTATCATCTCATTTCAACTATGAATATATAGAGTAAATGAAGAGGAGAAAATTGAGTTTCCATTTAATTTCCATTAATACAAATACACCAAAGTTTATTATGACAGTTAGGTGTGTTACGTAAACACAACAATTAAATTTACGGCTACATACAATAAATTTTATTTTACTCAAGAAAGTAATAATTGAATTAAAACTATAAGTATTTAGTGGTCTGTCTCTATATATATATATATATATATATATATATATATTTTTTTTGTTCATCCCATTTTCACTTTTACTTTTAGCTTTGTGAAGGGACTAGATATTCTATTGTTTGAGCCTACTTTTTCTTATGTTGCCAACCCTACCGAACTCACTTTAATTGCTACAAATTAGCATTTAAAAATAGCTTTTCAAATAAATAAAAAACTATTAAAAAAAACTAAAAAATTGACCCTTGGTCAGCACTTGTCAATTTTGAGTGAGATCAACTTTTTCTTGTAGTTGATTTAAAATTACATGAAAAAAAATGTGCAGACGACTTTCTGAAGAAACTATATTGATTTGAGTTTCGATTAAAAAGTTATGAAAATACT
Organism: Cucurbita moschata; assembly: GCF_002738365.1. NCBI lineage: Eukaryota > Viridiplantae > Streptophyta > Magnoliopsida > Cucurbitales > Cucurbitaceae > Cucurbita > Cucurbita moschata. The sequence continues at coordinate 225,813 of NW_019268526.1, read as the reverse complement.
AAAAATATAGGTTGAGGCAGAAACTCATTTGCTTTCTAGAAAAATAGAATTCGTAATCAACTACATGAGGGACATGTCATGGAAATAGGTGGTGAGCACATCTAGCTGATCAGTGGACACGTGGCATGAGAAGAGAGGGCCACAGGTCTATCATCCCACGGTAACACGTGTTTCAGGTAACCTGACCCGTTTAACCTGTGTTTTAGTTGATCGATAGAAATATTTCCCCAACCAAACATGTTTGAGTGAACCAAGTTAAGAATATGGTGTTAGAGCTAGAACGATTTCCAAGTTAGCCAAGGTTAGTACACCTCTAGTAGACCAAGCATCTTAGGATTGCAAGCAACGATCATAGGTCTAGACCTAAGTGCATCCAGAGGATTATCCCGAAGAGATAACCTCGAGTAATTTAAAAATGTGAGATGAGATCTAAACTGCCTAGACATCCCAAGAATCTAGGATGACACCTATGAGAAATTAGGAGGGTTAGAAAAGTTTCATGAGTATGTATGTAGGTTGAGAGCCTAAAGATTATGATGTTACTATCCAGAGTTTTTTAATGGAATGACCTGCTAGGATGTGTAGTAACCAATATTTTCTGTCTTCTGACAAAAAGGACCTCAGGAAGCTGATAGAGAGTGGTCATAGAAGGCCAACTGAATGAGGCCTCATGCAGTGCCTAGGAGAGGCAGAAGGAGGGTTGCAGCTCACAAATGGGCATGTTTTAGATGTGCCAAAGTGTACACACAAGAAGACTCAGGATGCTAACCAGCCTGGCCGGGCAAAACTAGGGAGGATAGAGAGCACTACAACAGGGCAGTCAGGGAAGCCGATGAAACAGGCATAGCGGTGACATGTACTCCACTTACCCTAACTGTTTAGTATTTACAACGTTGTTGGATCCAGGTTGCATGCATTCATATATGTTAGAAAGGATAGATGAACATGCACAATAGAATTAGAGCCTTTATAATCCATATGAATGTAACCATGAAAGGATAGATGAACATGCACAATAGAATTAGAGCCTTTATAATCCATATGAATGTAACCATGCATTGATAGGGAGAAATTTCATATATGAGAGGGCGAGGCAGCTCTAAAGCACTCCAACCAAGAGTTATAAGACGGTGTTGTTCAAGTTTATTATAAATGGAGAAATGAGATTGAGATACATTTACAAAATCAAACATAAAAGACTCGAAATACAATAGACAAATTGACGGAATGACTCTCACTATGACCATGCAACTCTCAAATGCTCCCCCACCTCGACTAGTAGCCTACAAACACCTAACCACACAACTCTGTGGCTACAGACACACTAGATGCCCCAGGTCAACGCCCTCTGTGGCTGCAAAGCTCCCTAGCACCCCTCGTCTTGACTAGTGGCATCAGTCACTTAAAAAAAATGAAGGAGTGCGAGTATATAATTATACGTAGTAACCAACCTACTTATTAGCTATCACACTCTTAAACTAGCTCGTGAAGGCACTCACGCACAAGCACATGGGCAACACACAGTCGGTGCTTGTCTTCAAACCCTAGTGAGCACAATATTTACGTTTGATTTTTATGTAGTCAACACATCACGCTTGCAGATTAGCGCCTACAAGAGAAAAGTTTTCACACCCTTGTGATGAATGCTTCCATTTGAGCAAGACGTGATCCTTTCAACTGTATAATGTCCTCAAGTTTTTTAATACGATTTAAACACTACAAGAGTTTTGGACTTATAACCTCTCAATAGTTCATAAAACATGAAGAACAATGAAATAACGAATACAAGAATAACCATGAAAATTTGTGTTGACAATCACATTCTTTTCAGATATTGTGATGAACTGCTTCGCTAAAAATGGTTTTCATGATTGGACGTGGTTTACACTTGGCTACCAATCGTTGAGCTTTGGGCATAGTAACCCCTTCACCTTCACTCATATCAACCAATGAACTGCCCTCTCTTTCCCACTCAAAGCATTGAATCAACATTCCCAAAGTTAAGGTAGCCATTCGTTGAGCTATTCCTATTCCAGGGCAGGCTCTCCTCCCCAACCCAAATGGTAGAAATTTATATGAGTCAATTCCAATAGGGTTTGCATGCCTTTCAGGCTTAAAACGGGTGGCATCTTCCCAAAGGCTTGGATCTCTATGAATAGCCCAAGCATTAATCAATACAATCGTGTCACGTGGTACATCATACCCTCCAATTTTAGTGTCTTTAGAAGCGCAATGTGGCACTAGCAAAGGAGCTGCTGGGGTCAACCTTAGAGTCTCCGAAATTATTCCTTGCAGGTAATTCAAACTCGACAAATCGGCTTCGTTCACTAGACACTCTTGTCCAATGGAACTGTCTATCTCGGCTTTTGCTTTCTCCAAAACCTCTGGATTGTTGAGTAGATGCGAGAGCGCCCATTCTAAGGTTACGGCTGTTGTGTCAATCCCTGCTATTAATATGATCTGCGAGAATCAAACACTTTTTAGCCATGTCAACATAATTCTCAAATGTCGAATAAAGAAGTTGTGAGTCTCAAAAGTGTAGTCAAAAGTGACTCATGTGTACTTTGGTCAAAGACTCGGGAGAAGGGGAGAAGGAGTCGAGTCTTGATTAAGGGGAGGTTGTTTGTAACAACCCAAATCTAATTGTTCTCTTTGGGCTTTCTCTTTCGGGCTTCCCCTCAAGGCTTTAAAACACGTTTGCTAGGGGGAAGGTTTCCACACCCTTATAAAGGGTGTTTTGTTCTCCTCTCCAACCAAGGTGGGACATCACAATCCACACCCCCTTCAGGGCCCAGCATCCTCACTGTCACTCGTTCCTTTCACCAATCAATGTAGGACCCCCTCCAAATCCACCCCACTTGGGGCCCAGCATACTTACTGGCACACCGCCTCTGTCTACCCCCTTCGGGGAATAGCAAGAAGGTTGGCACATCATCTGGTGTCTAGCTGTGATACCATTTATAACAACCCAGATCCACCGCTAACAGATAATTGTCCTCTTTGGGCTTTCCCTTTTGAGCTTTCCCTCAAGGCTTTAAAACGCGTCTGCTAGGGGAAGGTTTACACACCCTTATAAAAGTGTTTTGTTCTCCTACCCAACCAATGTGGGACATCACACTCTTTGAGGAATCCATAGGCCTCAACAGAGGCTTTATAGTGTACTTTGTTTTAGAGAGAGTCCCACGTTGGCTAATTTAGAGGATGATCATGGATTTATAAGTAAGGAATACAACTCCATTGGAATGAAACCTTTCGGAGAAACGATAAGTAAAGCCATGTTCAAAGACAATATCACAGGAGAAAGAGTGGAATATACATACTTGTATTAGGCCTTTGATAATTTGGTCGGTATGATTTTGAGGGTCAGTTTTTTGCAAATGAAGTAAGCGATCAATCATAGTGTTTCCTGTACCCTTTTGATATCTTATCCCATCAACTAATTCTTGAAGAAGTTCATCCATTTTCCGTCCAAGCTTCATAATCTTCTTCTCTAAACCTGTGGGATCAATCCAATTCAATATTGGTATGAAGTCTCCTGGATTTGTTGTCCCACCAACCGCCATAATCTTTGTCACGAGCTCTCTAAATTCCCTCGATCGTCCCTTATCGTGTTCGTAAGGCTTATTCCCCGCCACCATTCTCATAATAACATTGTACATAAGATCTAAGAACATGGTCTCGGGCTCGACTAGTGTGAATTCTTCCAACGAACTCCCACGTAATCAAAGCATCAAGCGTTTAACTTCATCCTCTCGAATTCCCATGAATAGATTTAGCCGACTCATAGAGAAAATCTCGAGGGCACCAATTCGACGAAGGTTTCGCCAGTGATCGCCGTAAGGGGCGACGGCCATGGTGGTATGGTTGTATGCTAAGTGCTTTCCAGTGCCCAACAATGGGCGATTTGCAAGAACAATATCGTTCTTTGTAAAGCATTCTTGTACGACCGAAGGCGATGATACAACTACAACGAGCCGTGAACCAAATCGGAGGGAGAAGATGTCGCCATAGGTTTTGGAGAGGTTGTGAAGGATTCGATGGAGAGGGTGTTTGATGAGATGGAGATGACCAATAATTGGAAGAGAAAAAAATGGTGTTGGTGGAAGGTTTTGGCGAGGTGGTCGAAGAAGAAAGCTCAAGGCTAGAAAGATAGATAGCATAGAGAGGGAAATGGAAAGGAAGAGCATATCCATGGTTGCCGCTTTGGGCTTGGCTTTGGCTTCTCCTTCATGGCCATCTTTATATCCAAAGGGACTCTTGCTTTGAAAATAATGGATTAAATGTGAATGTGGAAAAATTGATGTAGCCAAGTTTGACTTGATTTACCCAAACTTAAGATGAAAGGAATCTTGTGTATATGCTTTCTATCCACTTAGTCAAACTAAAAAACTAAAAAAAAAAATGTAACTGACGAACATGACTCTCCACAATAGTATGATATTGTCCACTTTGAGCATAAGCTCTCATGGCCTTGTTTTGGGCTTCCACAAGAAGCTTCATACTAATAAAGTTAGTGTTTCTCACTTATAAACTCATGATCATTCTCTAAATTTTATGAACTATCCATTTGATTGTTAATAGATTCTAATTTTTAATTTTTAATAGAATGTAAGTTTATATTTCATTGATAAATTAAAATTTTAACATCTCAAATATATTAGACACAAAATTAAAAATAAATAATTTATTAAATATTTTAAAAGTTCGAGAATATATCAACATGGTTGAGGTAAAAAATTATATAATTAAGGAAAAGGTCATGAATATATAAATAAGAGATTATCTCTATTAGTACACAATTTTTTAGAAAAATAAAAAATAAAAAAATAAAAATTTACTATGGATAATATCATATTATTGTAAAGGTTTGAAGTTGTGAGCCTTAACGTATGGGTATAAAAGAAGAGTGGTCGAAGGAGACAATGATATAGTTCGATAGGTAAGTGCTTAGATATCTCCCATGAAAAATTAAATAAACTAATAAACTATATTCTCTTTTTGAGTCAAATATTAAATAAATGTGAGAAAGCAAATAAAATAAAATAAAATAAAGAAGACTGTAGCCGTCAAGAAAAGTAAGGTTACGTGTAATTATTAGTAATCTCGTATTTTAAGATAGATATCTTAGCTGAGACAGATCGTTAAAAGGAATAAACATCAAAGAAGAAATCAAAGAAAAATATATTTTAATAATAATAATTTTCAAGGAAGCCCTTTTTTTTCTTTTTTAAAGGATAACTAAGAAGAATATGAATAATCCAACGAAGACAATTACGAGTTTATAAGTAATGAATATGAGAGAATTCAAAGTAAACCCATGAGAGTATCATAAGTTTATAAGGATACGGGGAAGCAGCCATGAGAGCTTAGGCTCAAAGTGGATCATATCATATCAAGATTATAAAGAAGCCCTATGTAAAGTCATGAAAACTTAGGCTTAAAGTGGACCATATCATATCAAAATTATAGAGAAGCCCAATGTAAAGTCAGGAGAGCTTTCCCATTAATAGTTGGTCTCTCTCCCTTGATTTACCCTCACTCAAACCTTTCAAATATGACAAGTGAGCTTGAGAAGAATTTTTTTTATTATCGTTCCTTCTACCATCTTCGTCGTGCAAGGACATTGCCACTACAAGAAATAATAGATATAGTAGCATACAAAAAACGTTATCGTAGACTTTTTTTTAGTGTTTTTTTGTACATTGTGACAATCCATGTTACTAAAAGTCTAAGACTTTTTGTAGCATCTTTTTATAACTATAATAGATGCTATAATAGAGTATAAAACTATAGGTTATATACGTTTTTATAAAAATATTTTATAGCGTTTCATTAAAGCTATAATATGTTTAATATAGCTAAAATATTATGTTATCTTTAATTTATTATAGCATTTTTTAACGTTATAATATAGTATTCATAGCTTTAATCTTATGGTATAACGTGTTCATTTTTAGCTAAATCCACACATGAATTACTTCATTGCTCATTAAATACTATAATTTTCATTACCTATAACTAACCATCTTTAATTTTATATTGCATTTGCTTTGTTTAACAAAGAGAATAGAGAAGGTAGCTTTGTACCTTTGTATGGGTAAGTCAATTAACCAAAATAAAATTAAATAAACTTAAGACGGAAAAGTTACCATAATCTTGTTAGAAAGATGAGCAAGATATGAAACAGCATTTCTATCCTATATCTTTTCTATTTTGTTGGGTAGGGGTTATGAATTTGCAATGTAATACCCTTAAAGACTTACATAAGTGCCGACAATAAATAATAGACGTGCAAAGTTATTCTTTTTTGTTATTTTTAACTCAAAGTTTTTCTTTGGCGTGAGAGGTCGGTATAGCTTGTTGTTGTAACGTAGATTTGAGAATTTGATGTTATTGTCAAGTTTCTCATATTTTTCTATGGATCTTCATCTATTTCTAGCAGCATGAGCGATGTCAATTTAAGGAATCGTCACGGTGTAAAAATGTGTCAAAACCTGTAAACCCACCTTGAGAGGGGATGAGGGACTGCATGAGTTAGGGAACATAAGAAACTTCAACTGTGTGTAAAAACAGATGAAAACCCGTAGACCCGCCTTGAGAGGGGACATGGGACTACATGAATAGGTGACACAATAAACTATTATCATGTATAGAAATTGGTGAAAATTCGTAAACCCACTTTGAGAGGGGACGAAGGACTACATGAGTAGGTAACATGATAAATTGCTATTGTGCGTAGAAATAGATGAAGATCCGTAAATTCATCTTGAGAGGGGACAAGAGACTACATGAGTAAGTGACACGAGAAACTACTACTGTGTGTAGAAATGAGTGAAGACCTGTAAACCAGTCTTGAGAGGAAACAATGAACTACATGAGTAGGTAATACGAGAAACTGCTACTGTAGAAATGAGTTAAACATACCTTGGGAGGAGACGAGGGACTACATGAGTAGGTGACATGGGAAATTGCTACTGTGTGTAGATGTAAACCCATTTTGAGAGAGAATGATGAACTACATAGGTAGACAACGTAAGGAGGTACTACTGTGCCTAAGATGAATCCGCCTTGATAAGAGACGGAGAACTGCATAAATAAATGATATGAGGGAAGAACTACCTAGGCCCTCTTATTAGGTAAAGGATGCAATGAGAGCCTACAAATAGGTTGGTTACCGAGTATTTTTATACTCACCTGTTTCTCTTTTCCCATTTCTTTGTTGAGTTTTTTTAGGCGGGAGATCAAGGTGGTGGAGCATCAGAAAGTTGTGTAGTCAAAGAAAGAGCCATTCTGAAGGGCCAATTCATTTTTAGATTTTGAATCATTTGTATTTGGATTTGTAATTGTTTCATGTTTGCAATGCATTCGAACATCACCACTTTAAATTGATTTTAATTTTACTGCATTTTCTTATTTTATTTTATGGTACATTTATTTTAATTTGTCTAGGCTTTCATCTTTTGAATCTCATCTAGTTTCAAAGCGTCAAAATTTCAGTGCACTGACTTGAAAGAAACTGAATTCATACACAACAATATGTATCAGTTTTGATTTGGTTTTGTTAGTTGGATTAGATTTAGTCATATCCAAGATTTGATGATGTAATGCTATATAATAGCTAATAGCAAATTTTATTCTAAATAGAATGAGAGATTTCTCCCTCCATTCCTAATTAGTGGTATCGGAATTTGGGGGAGTTTTGTGGGTCATATTGTATTTCTTGAGTGACATATTGGTGAGAGTGTTTGTAGTGTGATAGTGAGGTATTCACTTGAAACGCTTTATTTGATTAGTGATTGGTTGCTACCCATGGATGTAGGGGAACTTTTTCTCTCCGAACCACGTAAATATCTTGGTGTCTCTTTGTGTAATTCCGTTCATTGGTGTTGTGAGTACATTTGTTCCGTTTTCGGCGCACAACAATTATTCGAGCAAGGGCTACACTCATTTCAAGTTCCAATGTTCTCTAATATTCTAACTATGATATTTGATGATATTTGAAAGGACAATTTTGAAAATTTTATGAAATATGAAATAGACCCAACAAATTAAACAACACCATCATCCATGGCTCATATCTTGCTTTACATTTTCCTCTTTCCGATCACTTTCCTTTTAGCTCTCAAGTTCTTCCCACGCCATGTCAAAAACCTCCCACCAACCCCACTTTTTTCCCTTCCCATAATAGGCCATCTCCATCTCCTCAAACACCCCATCCACCGGACCCTTCACCATCTTTCAAACAAGCATGGCCATGTCTTCTCTCTCCGATTCGGCTCCCGTCTTGTCGTCGTCATATCATCTCCTTCCGCCGTCCGTGAATGCTTCACAAACAACGACATCGTTCTCGCAAATCGACCATTTTTGAACACGGGAAAGCACTTGACGTATAACTTCACGGTACTAGCCGTTGCCCCTTACGGTGAGCTTTGGCGTACCCTTCGCCGCATTAGTACTCGTGAGATTTTCTCAACAACTCGACTTGATTTGTCCTCGGGAATCCGACAAGATGAAGTCAAGCGATTGTTGTGTAAACTATGTCGTGACGATAATGTTGTTGTCGAGGTTCAACCTATGATTATGGATCTTACGTCGAATATTGTGATGAGGATGGTTGCGGGGAAGAGGTACTTTGGAGACGATGTGTCGGATGAAGAACAAGCGGAGAGATTTAGAGATGTTGTGAAGAGAGTAATGTTGTATGCTGGGGCAACAAATCCAGGAGATTTCATACCCTTATGGAATTGGATTGATCCAAGTGGTTTTGAGAAGAAGATTATGAAGGTTGGAGAAGAAGCTGATGCTATCTTTAATGGCTTGATTGATGAGATTAGGAACCAAAAAGGAAGTGGGAATACGATGATTGATCATTTGCTTCACTTGCAGGCCACACAATCTGAATATTTCAGTGATCAAATTATCAAAGGCCTCATACATGTATGTTTAATGCTCTTTTTTTTCTCTCTATGTCTCACCATTTAAACTCACTCAAAGTCGTTTTCATAAAGTTTGAAACTTTCACCGTTAAAAGAAAAGTATTTCATACGAACGTGACCCATCGACACTATTCAACTCTTTTAGGTTAAATTATTTTGATTTGGGTTGTTTTGAATTTTTTAAAAATACCCCTACACGACTTCGATTTCCAAACATTGCTAACATCCATGGCTAGCTGCATATTGTCCACCGACTTAGTCGATTATAGTGTTTAACATGTAAATTTGAAGTTATTAGTCTATTGTGTTTAATAGGTATGGTAGAAGTATTTTTAGCATAGAGTAAGCCTTTTACTTCAAAGTATTTTTTTTTTTCAAAACACTTTTTTCACAAAGAATATCAAGAGATCCTAAGATGATGAATTGTTGCAGGTTATACTCTTAGCAGGAATCGACACAACAGCCGTGACATTAGAATGGGCACTCTCGCACCTGCTGAACGATCCAGAGGTGATAAAGAAAGCGAGATTCGAGATAGAGAGTTGCACGGGACAAGACCGTCTAGTCAACGAAGAGGATTTGTCGAGTTTGAGTTATATGCAAGGAATAATCTTAGAGACTTTGCGGCTGACCCCAGCAGCTCCTTTGCTTGTGCCACACTGCGCATCTACGGATTGTAAAATCCAAGGCTATGATGTACCACGTGACACGATCGTATTTGTTAACGCTTGGGCGATACATAGAGATCCAAATCATTGGGAAGATGTCACAAGTTTTAAGCCAGAGAGGCATGAAAATGCAATAGAGTTATCTGATTCATACAAATTGTTACCATTCGGGTTGGGGAGGAGAGCGTGCCCCGGTGTAGGAATGGCTCAACGCATTGTTGGCTTGACCTTGGCTTCATTGATTCAGTGCTTTGATTGGGAAAGAATGGATAGCTCACCGGTTGATATGACCGAAGGCCAAGGGATCACTATGCCAAAAGCTCAGCCGTTAGTAGCCAAGTGCAAACCACGTCCTATCACGAGAGCTCTTATTAGTGAAGCAATTCACCCTATTTAGAATGACTCCAATCTCTATTGGTGTTTTACAAGTCTTAAGCATCAGTTGAATATGGTCTACGATTGATATATGTATCGAAATAAATAGATGACCGTGTTGAATGTGGTCTACAATTGAAATGTATCGAAATAAATAGATGAAGCAGAAAGAATAACGCGAGGGAGAAAGTTCTTTAATAGAATAATTCTCTTTGTTGGGGTGGATACAGCATACATCTGCGGAATATTTATAGGGGAGAAAACATCAATAAATTTTCTAAACTTTCTCCTCAAGTTAAAACGATTGGATGATGAAAGTCCCACTTTGGCTAATTTAGGGAATGATCATGAGTTTATAATCAAAGAATACTCCTTCCATTGGTACAAGGCCTTTGAGGGAAGCCCAAAATAAATCTATGAGAGCTTATGCTCAAAGTGGACAATATTATACCAGAGGTATCTTTCTATTTATTGTTATTTTCATTTATTATTATTTCCATATCCTTGTAATTTATTTGATTATAAATAAGATAACTTTCACACGATTTAGGTGTGTGGATTAATCAAACATTCTTATGGTATCAGAGCTATTTTGGTTTAGCAACCTGTATCCTTTGTTTTCAATGGCATTTGAAATCTTCTACTGTTCCTCTTCTAGGTGTGTGGATTAATCAAACATTCTTATGGTATCAGAGCCATTTTGGTTTAGCAACCTGTATCCTTCGTTTTCAATGGCATTTGAAATCTTCTACTGTTCCTCTCCACCACCACTGCGGGCTTTGACGCCGTAGGGGCAATCGTCATGGCTGCTACATGTAGAGTCGAATGATTACTCTTCGGCTCCAACAACTTGTATCCTTTGTTTTCAATGGCATTTGAAATTTTCTACTGTTCCTCTCCTAGGTGTGTGGATTAATCAAACATTCTTATGGTATCAGAGTCATTTTGGTTTAGCAACCTGTATCCTTCGTTTTCAATGGCATTTGAAATCTTCTACTGTTCCTCTCCACCACCACTGCTGGCTTTGACGCCGTAGGGGCAGTCGTCATGGCTGCTACATGTAGAGCCGAGTGATTACTCTTCGGCTCCACCCTTTTGACTTCCAAATTATCCTTCGCCATACTCTGTACATACAACCTCGCTTTTTCCAAACATAGGCTCTTTCATTTTCTTCCCAATTTTTCCTTCATCCTTCATCCTGCACAAAAACCCTAATATTAGGATCTTCATCAGCATTCTCTTCGGCAATATACAGAATCTCGATAAGCCCATCGACCTTATGCAGGAATTTACCTTTGGAATATGGGTGCCACACCGACCTCTTCGCCAACCAATTTGCCGCCACCCTTCTCGCCAAAATTGGCTCCTTCGCCCAATGTGGTGACTCTTACGGCTGCCCTTCTCGCCAAAATTGGCTCCTTCACCCAATGTGGCGACTCTTCCGACTTCAACATTGTCTTTATCCCTTGCTCTAAGTTTCCCCTTCTACTTCTTGGGGTTACATATATTCTCACCAGAGTCAAGGCAGCATCGTCGCTAAGCGACAATCCCTCTTCATGGATTAGACATATTCTCGCCGAAGCCAAGGCAGCATCGCCGCTAAGCGGCGATCCCTCTTCAATTTTCGATGGCCAAGAAAGTGTTTCTCTACGCCTCCTCTGAATCAAGTTGTTGACATCTTCACGAAAAGTGTTTCTTAACCTCTTTGAATTTTTCAGATCCAAGCTTCACGTTCGTTCAAATCCGACGCTCAGCTTGCGGTGGGGTGTTAAGGATATTTAGTAATAAATCATAGATTACCATATATATTATATTTGATATTTTATTATAAGGCAAATATTTGTTACCATAGTATCTTTCTATTTATTGTTATTTCCATTTATTATTATTTTCATATCCTTTTAATTTATTTGATTATAAATAAGATAACTTTCACACCCTATAGGTGTGGTGGATTAATCAAACATTCTTACAAACAAAGAACTCCAAAATAAAAGGAGTCGAGTCTCGACGTATTTTGTTTGAGGGGAGGTGTTGGATGATGAAAGTCCCACGTCGGCCAATTTAGAGAATGATCATGGGATTTATAATTAAAGAATACTCTCTCCATTGGTATAAGGTCTTTTGGGGAAATCCAAAGCAAAGAGAGCTTATACTCAAAGTGGACAATATCATACCATTGTGGAGAGTCATGTTCTTCTAACAAAAACTACTAACAATTCTCCTAAATAAATCACTAACTATCATACAATGCGAATCTCATCCACAACAAGTATCCAAAGGCAAAATGCCTTGTATCTAGCTATAGATCTATCCAAAATAATGGGTAAGGAAGTACTTGTAACGACCCTAGATTTCTACGTACTTAAAATTGCTACTGTCATCATAACGTAATCATTTTTGTGCAGAATAAGCAAACATCCTATTCTAGCTTAAATAAAATAAATGGGACTACCCTATGCATGTGTCGTGGCCTCGAGTTGGATGTTGTTGTCAACCGTACAGGGATGCCTTACCTTTACTTGAAATAGAAGTAGCATGTGGGTCGAGTATTTTAAGAACTACTCGATAAGTGACCCCAATATTGGGGTTAGATGCAAGCATACACAATTATGAGTAGGGCCTATCATATCAGTCTATATTCCTTAGGCAGCTATCCTTAACGAGCTAATTGGATGTGTATTTACTATTCTACACACGGTCCACACGTGCGAGTATGGACCCACCCGTCGGTTCGCACACCTCTTGGGCCCCTTTCTTGTCTGGCCAGCATTCTTTGGTAGCTAATGAAGTCGAACACCTATTTAAGAATAGCGACTATGGCAGCATTAAGATAAACATAATGATCGTTTTCCTACCTGATCGTCGCAGTATTATGATAAACATAATTATTGTTTTTCTGTCAGGTTGTCGCAGCATTATGATAACCATAATGATCATTTTCATGCCTCGTAACGTACGTATCCGTACCATCTTAGAACGAGCGTATTCCTCGATGCATGTACACACAATGATGCATGAGGTTCCAACATTTTTTTTTCTTTTCATTATCATGTATGAAAATCCTTTAGCGTTTTCCTTCATATCATATCATTATCATAACTTTTCATGTAATTTCAGGATTGTGTATCATGTCAAAACATCTTATTGCATGTCGTGTGTATCATATCATAAGCATATCGTGTCTCCCAACTTATCATGTCATACCGTACATGTATCATATCATAAAGCATATGACACGTATCATATCTTCAAACGCATCGCACCATCATATATATCATGTCATTCACATATCATATCATAACATATATATATCATTCACGTATCAAATCTCAAACATATCGTCAAATATATCACATCATTTCATAAACATTTCACATATATCAAGCATATGACACGTGTAAAACCACGGGGCACGTGTCATCATACAACATCAATTTCTAATCATGCTGATAGAAAGACCACTTACTTGGTTGTCCTAGGTCGAAGCAACTACAAACCCGTGATGCTAGTCTAACGCTATTCTTTGAAATTTAATTTTATCTAGAAGTTCAACATCATAGATTAGAATTGTACTATTAGAACTGGCTCACCTAGTTTTGCATAAAAGAATTTAAACTTACCCCTGATAATTTAAACTAGGTAAGCCTCATCATGCATAAATACTTTAAACTTAACTCAAAAAATTTAAACTAGCTTAGCCTAATTATGCATAATACTTTAAGCACCCGGAGCACTAATTTCACAAAATCTTATCCTCCAACACAGCATGATATTGGTACTAGAAGTACAAAACGACACTATACGGCAAACGAGATCTAGCACATTCTTTTTCGCATACAAAAGCATATAATTGCGCATTTATTCCACATTTCTAGGTATAGGTCATGCTAAACTATCGCTAGGGTCAACTTGTTCTAGCATACATGCGAATCCAAGCAATCCCTACAAGTATTATTTTCTAGGAGTCTGTGTGATTACTTACAAGTCTGACGCATACCTTGTTGAGCTTTGATCTTTAGTTGAATAGTAGTCCAAAAATTCCAAATTTCCTCTAGAGATACCTAATGAACATTAAACTAAGGTTACTATCAAAACCAGGATGAAAAACTGAAAAACGGACATCGAACGGGCTTGAAATAGGGATCCCATGTGCAGTTAGCTCGAGCAGGCCCCCCTTTGAGCCCGAGCAGATGCAACCTTTACCTTGGAATTTTTGTGGTTACGACTTGTGTCGCACACGGATTGGATGGGGTAGTTAATATCTAATTGATGTCGAGACTAAGTGTTTAACAATTCAAGAAAATATATCATATGACTAAGGCTAAAACCTTGGGGGCAATTGTCTACTAGTGTGAGAATTGAATAATTTTCATGAGTAGGACGTGCGACAATACACATTTATGAATATATGGTAGGCGATAGTCGACCAAGTTCTGAATGATTTGTATGTCATTTGGTTTTTCGATATATGTTTGTGACTATATGTGTATCTAACCTTAATAGATAAATTTTTTTTCTTCAGAGTATTTTCAATATTCGATCTATCAAAAAAAGATTTTGAAGAAAAGGCAAGGATGTATGACGATCCTAACATGATGGAGTACTACTTGTCATGACGATCTGCTCTATCTTTCACATTTTTTTCATTTTATTACTCTCAAATTTTTATCGACCTACATTTTATTTTAAACTTCAAATTCTAGTGGTTGATTTGGAATTTTTCTTTATATCTAATGAAATAAAACATGTCATTTAGTTTACCTTTTAAAGGATACAATTGTGTTGGAATGATTTCTATTAAAAAGGTTTGAGTTTTCATGTGATTGTTTTTGTTTTTTATTCAAAAAGATGTAAGGGACACGATTAATTTAGAGTCTTTAGAAACTTTTAGCCTTTAATTATTTAGAGTTTTCTTTTTGAAAGAAATTTTAAAAATACATATATTAAAAATATCTTTAAAACTTTTAAAAAACAAAATCAAAATATCTTCCGGTTAATTTTAGATCTAAACTATTAATATTTTGTTTTAAAAATACCAACTCTAAAATATTTCCAAATATTATATCTCAACAGAAACACCGAAAAGAAAGGTGCACATTATTAATAATATATATATAGTAAGATCGATCTCGTTCAAATGTAGTTTTAGTTTATTTATGTGCTCTTCTTTACTATATGAATTATTTTTGTCAATAAAATACCTCATATTTGAAAACTTATGGATTAAAATCAAACAAATAAAATGATAAACATCCATTAAACATAATTCTAAAATTTGGATGGAAGTTTTAAAATTTGAGAAAAAGATGATTATGTTTTAAATAATTTACGAGCGTTAAAAAGAAGACTCTTAATTGTCGTTATATCTATTTCGAAACAAATTGGATATAGATTAAGATGGACACAAACATGATATACACATTAACACGATTGCACTCCAACTTTTGTAAAATATAGATTATGTTTAAAATTAGTAATTGGTTATTTTCGGATGAAAAACAAAGTAATTAAATATCCACAGCCGCCTACGTTTATGATTTTCTCCTTGCTTTGTCCCCAACTCTGACCAACATTGCTATTCTTTTGCCCACTCTTTACCCTTTGCTGTCGGTCTATTGTCGTAACCTTACTAAAAAGTTTGTGACTAACATGGGAATAGAAAAGGGTGGCGCCTATCCAAGACACATGAGAGTCGAGATAAATAAGTTTCATGATATGATCGAGGAAGACTATGTATCATCTAACACATCGAGAAGAGTATGTGTTAAAATCAAGTTGAGGTATAAACAAAGTTGGAGATAACGAGGCGACATGAGTGTCAAAGATAAGCTCAAATAGGGTAAGTAGGACCTCATAAGTCTGGGTTTTGATATAAGTTTCGATGGCATTTTTGGAGTTAAGTCCGTCTATATTAAGCATGAAAACTCACCAAATTTGATGTCAATCAGATACCCGACGGACACTCCACGTGGTCATATGACTGCTTGCCAAAATCACGTCTACTCTATATAAAAAAAAAAATTAAAAATGTCTCAAAATGTACTCTAGGGTAAGCATGGTGTTTAGCACCCTTGGGCCTTGTGGTCTAAGTGAGCTACCTCATGGTACATATGTGTGTCACGACGTGGGCGAATGTTACAAGACGAGCATCTTGAGCGACTTCTTTTAAATGGGTCTGTCAAGGACAATTTTGAACAGCGTGGGTGTGTCGATATTGTGACCTAGACCATGTGTCAAAGGTTGGTATATACACCTACTATTCAGTAGGGAGTCCATAAATAACATGAAACGGACACGAGAGAGTTCATGCCTCAATAAGAACCTAAATGGATGAATGTTTGTGATGTCCTAACAAGATGAACTATACCTGGGTTGATTTGAATAGACATGTTCAAACAAGCCAAGATAGTTGTCTTAAAACATGAGATGACATCATGATGCATGAGTTGGTCAATGGAAACCAAGATGATGACTGAGATGCAACGTTGCACATAAGAGATCTTGGCGTAGAGTAGAGACAAAGTCGAGCTGAATAATTTAGTCTAATGTATAGGC
Source organism: Cucurbita moschata (assembly GCF_002738365.1). Lineage (NCBI taxonomy): Eukaryota > Viridiplantae > Streptophyta > Magnoliopsida > Cucurbitales > Cucurbitaceae > Cucurbita > Cucurbita moschata. The sequence continues at coordinate 209,276 of NW_019268526.1, read as the reverse complement.
AAGTTGGCTCTATATACATACAATTGAACTTGACTCACGCTCCCCAATTATTATATGAATCCAAAAAATTGCATGCCCTAATATCAATATATATCAATTTGTTTGAAATTATTTTTATAATCTCTGGACATAAACTTCTCAATTACCTAATTTAAATTCAAATACTCTAAATATTTTAAAATTTTAAGTTTATTTTGAAAATGATTTTATGCTATATGTTTTAAAATTTACTTCAAAACTAAAATCAAGTGAAACAAAACAAAACAAGTGGATTATACGTGTAAGTTGTTTGTATAGGACATTCCAACTCACATGTCTCCATATGAGCAAATCGGATCAAATCGTTTGTAACAATTTCAAAGTGAGTCGTACCAATAGTATTATTAGGATAAGACACTCATCCTTCTTCATGTACTATAGATTCTTTACGTATAATTTTCCTATGGCTCAATATTATATTAATAATTTTAAATTTTTTATACCATGAATAATATTAAATTATAAATAAAATAATTAAAATTATTATTCAAAATTAAACAAACTGTATATTTTTTTTTCTGTGTTTTTATGATCCACTTGATTATCTTGTATTTAGATCCATAATTTTTATTTTTTTTATTTTTTTTATTTTTTTTGTCCTTTCTCCGACTTGATTGATGGAAGCAAACACAATAAATGAATCCACACAATACACATCCCCTACATAGTTTTTTTTTCCCTTAAAATTCTTAGAATTCAATTTTTCCTAATAATCACAAAATACTAAAATTGAAATTATTTAAATCACGAAGATTTGGTTCATGAATATTTTTGGTATATTCTCCATTTCGATTCATGAATCTATTAAATTCTTTTGGTTCATCTCCCATATTGGAACATTCTCTCGTATTGGTACATGAATCATCTAGATTCATATATGAACATTAGTGTTGCTCTAGTTCATGTATGAAAATTAGTATTGTTTTAAGATGTGGGATCAATATTTGCAGCAATTGGGTGGGAGGAATTTTGTAAGTGAGATTGTGTAGTGTTAAAGTACGAGAGATATACTTATAAACATTTTGATTACAGTAATTGACTACCTATCAATAGTGGAGGTAGAAAAATTTATTTTCTCTTAATCACTTAGATAGTCGTGTCTTTTTGTTTATTTCTATTTTTTGGTGTGAGTGCAATAAATGTGATTGGGCAACAGAGCTTCCAATAAATTATTCAATAAAGTCACTAAAACAAAATAATGTTTGTTATTTCACTTTATAAATTAAATTAATTTAGGGAAGAAATAATTATTGAATAAAGGAAAAAGAAAATAAAAGATAAAAGAAAAGCACGTGGACTGCACGTGCAAATCATTTTGGTGCAATCCACGAGGGCACGGGCAGGGCACGGTGATGGCATCCACGTCCACGTTCTGTCCACACAGTTGGCATCATCAAACTCGTCCATGCCGCACGCTCGCCTTCTTCAATTGCTTCAAAACATCTCCAAATTTGGTCAATTCACATTCCACGTCCTCTTGCTTTACCGCCACGCTGTCTTCGTACTACGGTATATCCCCGTCACACCGTTCCATTCCGTTTCGTCTCGAGCTCACTTAGTGGCCCGTCTTTTGGCGTTTGCTCTTGCTTGGGGGCTTTAAACTTTAATCCAGCACGCAAATCTTGGAGGGTGAGAGTTTGATTGGAACCCCTTTGTTGGGGACTGTGAAATTTTTCATCTTTTCTGTGAATCAGTCAAGATTAATTTTGGTGTTCTTTCTTTTTCTTTGGTTAATTGGGTCCTCAAATTCTGAAAAAGATTGGTGGAAAAGAAAGTTTGAGTACGCTAGCTACTGACGGTTTCTTTCTTTATCTTCGATAAAGCTTTTTGGAAGGGGATTTTTGGGCAAAAATACTCAAAACCCAGGTTCGAGAAGCGAAAGCTCTGTAATCCACTCAATATTTCGGTTAATTATCCAAGTATGTATCCCGATGATCAGCGGCGGCAGCCGTTGTTGGAGGAGGAAGATGAAGAGACTGCTTACAATTTAACGGAGAAGGTTGTGGTTGTTGGGATCGACGAAGCGGAGTCCGACTTGGATGTGGGTTTGCCGCCGTTTTCATGGAGGAAGCTCTGGCTGTTCACGGGGCCTGGGTTTTTGATGAGTATAGCGTTTTTAGACCCTGGGAATTTGGAGTCCAATCTTCAGGCTGGTGCTATAGCTGGGTATTCTTTGTTGTGGCTTCTGTTGTGGGCTACAGCCATGGGGCTTTTGATCCAGTTGCTCTCGGCCAGGCTTGGTGTTGCCACAGGCAAGCACTTGGCCGAGCTTTGTAGAGAAGAGTACCCTTCTTGGGCGAGAATTTTGCTGTGGGTCATGGCAGAGTTAGCCCTCATTGGGGCTGATATACAGGAAGTTATTGGGAGTGCTATTGCTATTAAGATTCTGAGTAATGGGGCTTTGCCTCTTTGGGCTGGAGTTATAATCACTGCTTTTGATTGGTAATTTTGATTCAAATTGAGTTTGTTGTGTATGATTATGTGTTTCCTTAATTGAATGTGTTTTTTGTGGATTCTTGTCAGTTTTATCTTCCTGTTTCTTGAGAACTATGGTGTGAGGAAACTTGAGGCTGTTTTTGCTGTTCTTATTGCTACCATGGCACTCTCATTTGCTTGGATTTTTGGTGAAACTAAGCCAGATGGGAAGGAGCTTCTATTGGGTGAGGTTCTTTTTTTGTTCTTGGTCTTTCATTATGTTTGGTATGTTAGTTTTCTGGTCAATATTGTGTTAGCCACTTACACAATGGCCAACAATGGATGTTCTTTACAGGTATTTTGATTCCAAAACTTAGCTCCAAGACAATTAAACAGGCAGTAGCTGTTGTGGGGTGTATCATTATGCCTCATAACGTGTTTCTGCACTCCGCTCTCGTGCAGTCACGAGACGTCAATCCGAGCAAGAAAGGGCGGGTTCGAGAAGCTCTTAGATACTATTCCATTGAGTCCACTCTTGCTCTTTTCGTGTCCTTCATCATCAACTTGTTTGTTACAACTGTGTTTGCTAAAGCTTTCTATGGCACAGACATAGCTAGTAGCATTGGTCTTGTAAATGCAGGGCAATATCTTCAAGATAAATATGGTGGAGGGCTCTTCCCCATTTTGTATATCTGGGCTATTGGTTTGTTAGCTGCTGGCCAAAGTAGCACCATCACTGGTACCTATGCAGGACAGTTTATCATGGGTGGCTTCCTGAACTTGAAGTTGAAAAAATGGCTAAGAGCTTTGATAACTCGAAGCTTTGCGATTGTGCCAACTATGATTGTCGCTCTCGCGTTCGAAACTTCTGATTCGATGGTCGATGTTCTTAATGAATGGCTCAATGTCCTTCAGTCAATTCAGATACCCTTTGCTCTGATTCCTCTTCTCTGTTTGGCTTCCAAGGAACATCTAATGGGCAGTTTCAGAATTGGCCCCATTTTAAAGGTATGTGTATGATTGATGTTCACTGTTCTACGTATATGTTATACAGCTCTCTGCAAATCATGCAAATCAAATGATCTTGGTCACATCTTTGTTTTTCTTTTTGATTTGTAGGGAATGTTTAGATTAGTTACTAGGCACCTTGCATCTTAGTTTCGTGTTTTAGGGTCATAGATGGTTCCACATCGGTTGGAGTGGGGAACGAAACATTCTTTACAAGGGTGTGGAAACCTCTCCCTATTAGATGCCTTTTTAAAAACCTTAAGGGGAAGTCCGAAAGGAAAAGCCCAAAGAGGACAATATATATTAGCGGTGGGTTTGTGTTGTTACAAATGACATCAAAGCCAGACACCGGGCAATGTGCCAGCGAGGAGGTTAAGCCTCGAAGGGGAGCTGACATGAGACGATGTGTCAACATGGATGTTGGGTTCCAAAGGGGGTGGATCGGTGTTCCCACATCGACCGGAGAAGGGAACGAGTGCCAGCGAGGACGCTGGGCCTCGAAGGGAGTGGATTGTGAGATCCCACATCGGTTGGGGAGGAGAACGAAACATTGTTTATAAGGGTGGAAACCTCTCCATAGCAAACGTGTTTTTAAACCTTGTGGGGAAACCTAGAAGGGAAAGCCCAAAGAGGATAATATTTGCTAGCATGGGCTTGAGCAGTAGCTAAGTGGTTTTGTAGCCAAGTGATTTTAGACCGGTCTAATAAGATCATTTAAACCTTCATGTTGTTCCATAAATTGTTTGGAAACAAATAAAAATTGTTGTTCAAGAATTCACATGCCCTTCTGCACCTTCAGTTGTCCTCTTGGCTAGTGGCAGTCTTGGTGATGGCCATCAACGGATATCTTTTGGTGAGCTTCTTCTCATCAGAAGTGAACGGAGTGCTCGTTGCCATTTTCGTGTTCGTCTTCATCGCTGCATATCTCTCCTTTGTCGTTTACCTCGTCTATCGAAGCATTTCATTTTCAAGTTGGCACAGCTTCATTAACCGGAAGACTTCCACGGACAACGAAAACTGAGTGATCATCTTCAACATCGACTCGGAACGTTTAGATTTCAGATCGATAATTGTCGAATACTTGCATATTCCTTGAGCATCTGTTAGAACACATCCCAGGAGTAACATATCAATATGATTTGACATGTTTTTCTTTGAGAAAAGTTCACTTTTTCTGTAGATTGTAGGCTCTTCAGCTTCAAATCTAGTGGGTAATCTAAGTTTATGCAGTCTTGGAAGTCTTAGGATATATTAATGTCATTCAAGTGTTGTGAAGTTTCTTGGCACTGTTAATCATATTTACATCACTCAGTGCTGATCTGATACTGAAACCCGACAGTGAATCATTGAAGTATGTTCATTTTATACAGTCAATTGATCTGATTGAGTATTTAAGATCTTCCATGGAGGTTACGGACAAGTCAAAGTGATGCTTAAGTTTGCTATCAGATAATGTTCTTGAATGTAAAAGATAAGCTCTAAGGTCTTGACATTTATTATGTGTTTGGATTAACTTTTCAAAGTGATTGTGATAGGTACAACCACTAATTTCATTACAGGATTTATACATTTTTGTGATATGATTGATGTTTTTTAGTTCATTTTTGCATCATTTATTGGTTGAATTAGTTTTAATGAGGTTAATTATAAAATTTCTTAGCAAGTTTAAAATTTTGTGTGATAAAATTATTGCATTATAATTAGATTGTAAAATCGTAAAGAACAAAATTTTGATAACATTAAAAATATAAGAACTAACAAGGGTTTTTGTGAAATCGCACATTGGTTGGAGAGAAGAACAAAGCATTCTGGTGTAGAAACTTAAAACTTTGAGGGAAAATTAGAAAAGGAAAACCTAAGGAGGATAATATCAGTTAGCTGTGGGCTTGAGCATGATAAATGATATTAGATCCAGTCATTGGGTGGTGTGTCAGCGAGAATTGTGAGATCCCACATCTGTTGGAGAGGGGAACGAAACTCAGGCGATGTGTCAGCGAGGATTGTGAGATCTCACATCGGTTGGAGATGGGAACAAAACTCAGGCAGTGTATCAATGAGGATTGTGAGATTCTACATCGGTTGGAGAGGGGAATGAAACCCAGACGGTGTGTCAGCAAGGATTGTAAGATCCCACATCAGTTGCAAAGGGGAACGAAACCCGAGCAGTGTGTCATTGTGAGATGGGGAACATCCCACATCGGTTGCAGAAGGTAACGAAACCTGGGTAATGTGTCAACAAGAATTGTGAGATCCTACGTTCGGTTGGAGAGGGGAACGAAACATTGTTTATAAGGGTGTGTTAATCTCTCATCTCCCTAGCATATGCGTTTTAAAACGTTAAGAGAAAGCCTAAAGGTGACAATATTTGATAACAATCATTGTCAATCGCCTAGGAAGTCTTTATTCTTAGCAAGTAATATTATACTGAGATCGAAAAATACAAACATGCAAACATGATTATTATGACGATATAAGGAACCATAACCGTACCTTGGATTCCAACTCTTTTCTTATACTTGAGATTTGCATCACTTTCTTACACATACATACATTAGTGAATATCACTTTCATGATAAACAGGATGTTTGAATTGTAATGTAGTGAGGTCATCACATTTAGAATGATTTCTAATACGTGATCATACACTTTATTTAAAGTTGAACGGAGTGGGTCGAGTGATAACACGTTTTTTTTTTTGTTTCAACCAATGTCAATTGGTACATGCATAAACGAGTTTCATGATGGGGCGTGGCTTACACTTGGCTACCAAGGGTTGAGCTTTGGGCATTGTAATCCCTTTACCTTCACTCATGTCAACTAAAGAGTTGTTCAATCTTTCCCATTCAAAGCCTTGTATCAACGATGCTAAAGTCAAGCCAGCCACTCGTTGCGCCATTCCCAAACCAGGACAAGCTCTCCTCCCCAACCCAAATGGTATCAGTTTGTATGACTCTGCGCCATTCTTCATCCCATTTGCATGTCTTTCAGGTTTAAAGCTGGTAGCATCTTCCCATAGATTCGGGTCTCTATGCATGGCCCAAGCATTGATGAATATTATCGTATCACGAGGAACATCATATCCTTCTATTTTGCATTCTTCAAATGCACAATGCGGCAAAAGAAGAGGAGCAGCTGGGTGAAGCCGCAAAGTCTCAGAGATTATTCCTTGAACATAACTCAAACTCGGCAGATCAGATTCGTTAACTAAACGCTCGTACCCAATCGAACTGTCTATCTCAGCTCTTGCTTTCTCTAACACCTCTGGATGGTTGAGCAATTGTGATACTGTCCACTCCAATGTCACAGCTAACGTGTCAATCCCGGCTAATAATATATCCTGCAACAACCAAACACTTTCATAATATTGAAGATGGTTGGAAGGAGTTCCACATTGACTAATTTAGGGGATAATCATGAGTTAGTAAAGAATACATCTTCATTGGTCTAAGGCCTCTTGGGGAAGCACAAAACAAAGCCATGAGAGCTTATGCTCAAAGTGGTTAACATCATACCATTATGGCGTGTTGTTATTTCTAACATGGTATTAAAGTCATGCCCTTAACTTAGCCATGTCAATAGAATTCTCAAATGTCGAACAAAGAAGTTGTGAGCCTCAAAAGTGTAGTCAAAAGTTACTCAAGTGTCAAACAAATAGTGTACTTTGTTCGAGGGCTCCGGAGAAAGGAGTCGAGCCTCGATTAAGGGGAGAGGCTGTTTGAGGGGCCCCGTAAACCTCACGGGAGGCTCTATGGTGTATTTTGTTTGATGGCTTCAGAGAAAGGAGTCGAGCCTTGATTTAAGGGGAAACTTTTTTAGGGCTCCGTAGGCTTCAGGGGAGGCTGTAAGGATTCGAGCCTCGATTAAGGGGAGGCCGTAAAGATTCGAGTCTCAATTAAGGAAAGGCTGTTCGAGGGCTCCGTAGGCCTCAGGGGAGGCTCTATGGTGTACTTTGTTCAAGGGGAATATGGTTGGGAGGGAGTCCCATGTTGGCTAATTTGTTAGCTAATTTAGTGACAACATTATAACATGTAGAGAGTCATTCATAGAACACAACAAATTAAGAAGAAATCATTAACAAAAGGGTAGGAGTTAATCATACTTGAATCAATCCTTTGATAATTTGATCGCTGTAATATTCAGGCTCGGTATTCTGCAAGCTAAGTAAACGGTGAATCATAGTGTTCCCTCCATCATTTTTATCTCGAATTTCATCCACTAATTCTTGAAGGAGTTCATCAGATGTCTTCCCAAGCTTCTTTACCCTCTTCTCAAAACCACTTGGATCAATGAATCTCCATAAGGGTATGAAATCTCCTGGATTGGTTGCTCCACTGTGAGCCATAATTTGTGTCACCATCTCTCTAAACTTGTCATGTCGCTCATAAAACCTCTTCCCAGCCACCATTCTCGTAACAATATTGAACATAAGATCAAGCAACATGGGCTCCAATTCCACGACCCTGAATCGATCTTCCAATGAATCCCCACATAATTTACATAGCAAACATTTGATTTCCTCTTCCCGAATTCCCAAGAACAAATTGAGGCGATTTGTTGAGAAGATCTCAAGGGAGCTTATCCGGCGGAGGTTTCTCCAATGTTCGCCGTAAGGGGAGACCGACATGACGGTATGGTTGTAGTTTAGGTACTTTGTAGAGTTCAAAAATGGGCGGTTTGCAAGAACAATATCGTTTTTTGTGAAGCATTCTTGGACGGCCGAAGGAGAAGAGATAACAACAACGAGACGAGAACCAAATCGGAGGGAGAAGACATGACCGTATTTTTGAGAAAGGTTGGTGAGTGTTCGATGGATGGGATGGTTTAGGAGATGGAGATGGCCAAGTAGTGGAAGACTAAAGAGAGGGCCTGGTGGGAGTTTCAAGCGACGTGGTTTCAACACAAAATTGAAGGCAAAGAGAAGAGGAAATATAAAGAGAGAAATAGAAAGCAAGAGAATATCCATGGAGTTTTCTGGAATTTCAATGTTTAGATATAGACGAGGTTCAAATATATAGATGGAAGATGTCTACGCTGGGTGGAGTATAACTCATCATCCAAACATCTAATTCGGAAATGGGGTAACGCCTATAAACCTCTAATGGAAAGGAAAGTCTTGTTCAGTCGCGTAACTTTGGTGTAGATTTTTTTGAAAAAGTACAAACTAACTCGGAGAACTAGGACCGAATGAAGATTGAAATTTTATATAAATCTCATCAAACACACGTCAACTAATTTATATATGTATTATGGATGAAAATGCCAAACGTTCAAAAAAAAAAAAAAAAATAATGAAGTTGTTTGTCCTATTTGAATATACGATGAAAAAAATACTTAATGTCTTTCAAGAAGGCTTTGAAATGAGAAACAACTCCGAAATTTGAGATGTCCACGGGGCAGGGCATGGACGGGGAAGCCTTCCACATCTCCATCCCCATCCCCACCACCTATTTCATTTTTCATTTATGAAAAATTCACTTTAATTCTTTTCCATTTTTTCCCATACTAATTATTTTAAAGTTTTTATTATTTAATATAATTTTTATTAAAAATTTTACCAAAAAAGAAAAAAATTAATTAACATATTTAACAAGTAAAAAAATTCCAATTTTACCCTACCTATTTATTAACAAATATTTGAATGTGTGGCGGCTTGAAGACAATAATTGGGTGGTCCAAAAGTAGAGTAAAATAATAGATAAATTGTACTAATTATTACTACAGATGATGAAAAGTAAAGGTATAGCTCCCATTCATTGCACCCAGTTAGTAGAAATCTTAGAGTTTTGTTTTATTTACACATTTTCAAATTTAAATTGCTTTTGGCTTTTACGCCTGGTCAATTGAACCATGTTTTTTTTTTAATTTCTTTATCCATACTTATTATATATCAACATGATATCTTTTATATTTGTAGCGACCTTAGATTTCTGCTGATTTAAAGTCGCTATCGTCATCTTAGTCTAAGTTTATATGCGAAATTTAACTCTTAAAATGTCATCGTCAATCATAACTTCATCTTAAATAGATAATATCAACTTAGAAACATAGTCATGGTTTTACGTGCTTAAAAACATAATTCAAAAACAAAATAAAAATGATAATAATAATAAATAAGGTAAAACATGAAATGCAAAACGACCTATACTAACCTAAGTCTAATGTTACTAGCCTATGCATGTGTCATGGTCTTTGATTGTGATGTCGTCGTCAGTTGTATAGAGGTGCCTTCTGTTTACCTGAAATAGAAGTAGCCTACGACTTGAGTATTTTAAGAAATATTTAATAAGTGACACCACTATTCGGGCCGGAAAAATGCAAACACATGCAACTCATGTTCTAGTGGCCTATCGTTAAAAACATCATAGCATCATAGGGGTGGCCTCTAGTTTGAACTAAATTGAATGTGTAGTACTTCTCTCTACACACGACCCACACGTGTGAGCGTGAATCCTCACGCGGTTCGTACCCCCTACATCCATCATAGTCGAGTTAGCTATTCGTAGCGACGTTCGGAGGTTAGCAGACCCCTGAGTGTCATGCGAGGCATGATCACCATCATCATCGTAGTGTATGCATCCGTACCCATCACCGTAAAAGGGGAAGTAGCCCGATCTTTGTTACATTTAATGAAGATGAGTTTGCAGAAGGAAAGAAATTCAGTACTTTGTTATAGGAAATTCAGTAATTTATTATGTGAAGAATGACTATATTATAGTCATAGCGAGTAGAATGGTTAACCAAAGATAAAAATAAAATCTTAACAGAAACAGAATATCATGCGAAAACAAAAAATTTGGGATCATATCTTGATTTGACATCGGCATAAGATCATATGAGTGATCTTATATCCGAACTTGAAACATAAAAATAACAACTAAATCTTTTTTCAATATTTCCACCCTTAAACGGATGACCTAGTCTTTAGATCAAACTTCAAGATCAATACCTTCTCAAACACAACTCGAGTCAAAGGTTTTGTCATGATATCAGCCACTTGCTCTTTAGTAGGACAATGTTGTAACATCACAATTCCATGTTTACTTAAATCACAAAGGAAGTGGAAACGATCATCAACGTGTTTGCTTCGACGGTGCAAAACTGAATTTCTAGTTAGCTTAATAGTGGAATATGGAAAGTGGAAATATCGCATTCGTCCAAGATCAGTCATATCAAATGCCTTCATCATGGATTCCTTAAAAGAACTCAACAAAGTCGATACAATGTTTCTTTGCAATCTGACAAGGAGAAACCAATCTTCAATACTGGAAATTCCCGAATGGGGACTTGTTCAGTGTTGAAGGAAAAGCTTCTCAATGAGTAACTTCTGGATCTTTTCATTTGCACAAGCCAACTCTTACGTTGATAATCTCTCACAACACCCCAGCAGTCATACCACGCAGCAAGGACAGCCTCCTCTTCCTAAGAGTTTGCATTAATTTTTCAACCTCTCTAACTTTCTGTAGATGCATCTTGTCCAAGATTTTGTTTTCTTCCTAACAAATCTATATCTGTTTCATTAACTCTTGATTTGTGTTTTGTAAATCATCCACCATAAAGGCCTTGATAATTTAGAAATTTAGTCTTTCTCTATATATTTAGAAATTTACGTGATAATTTTTCTTGTTATGTAACGACCTTAAATTTCCCGGTCCACGATTTACCTTTCATTTTTTTTTAACACAATAAATATAAAAATATTTTAATGGTCACCTATTAAATCGTATTTTTTTTTGTCATTTCTTCTCTATTTAACTCGCCATCTTCTCCATCCAACACACAAACTTTCACAATTTCAATTTTTATAAGGCCTCCATGGGCTCTCTTCAATCTCAATTTTTCTAAAGTCTCCATCTCTCTTCCTCCTTTGTTGCTCAAAACTTTCGAGTTTATTTCTCGTTCATTTAGGAAAGTTATCTGCTCTTTTAAAGAGTTGTGATATAGATTTTTATTATAGGATAAAGAAACAGTGATGAGTGATTAAATTGTAAATCTACTATTTTATAGAGTTTGTGGTGTGTTCCTACAAAACTCAAATACTTATTTAATCCTAAGCCATGTTATTGAGATATAATATCTAAGTCGTGTAAAGGATATCTTAGATATTATATTTTAATATTCTTTATTTATGATTTGATTTACAGTATATTTTATTTTATTTTGAGTATTTAATTATTTTAAAGTTTCCTCATTTGTACTGGCTTGTATCCTATTCAAAGGATATCAATATCAATGAACCTTCCCAATTCTATTTTCTATCTCATTCTTAACATGGTATCAGACCACCGATCTTGGTATTCTTAAATATCAAAATTTTATCTACGGCGGAATCAGTCAAATCCAGCTTCAAAAATTCGGATGTTAATTCAACACATCTTTATTATATTCACCACTCTGATCAACCAGGATATTCACGTGTTCTAATCAAATTAAATGGAACAAATTAGCAATCTTAGAGTAAATCAGTTATGCATGCTCTCATTGCCAAAAAAAAAAAAAAAAATGGCTTCATTGATAGCACAATTGAAGAACCGTGATATGAATCACGACCAAGGAATTTCCATACCTCAAGGTTCAATTACAAGGACGAGAGCCAAGAAGCTACAACACACCTTATACGTTATATTCAATATATGATGAGCTCATCAAAAGAAATTCTAAAAGACGCTGGAAACCTCTCTTATATGTTGTGCAAAGTTGAGGTTCAAGAAAGAGATGAATTAAATGCACTTTAAGTTGCATTTAATGAACTCCGCTGAATTTATGAAACTAGTCCAAGAATGACTAATAAGCACATTTTATTAATTGCATTATTTAATTATAGTTTAACTATTTGTTTGTCATATTTAAGCTAGTTTTAAATATAGGAGTTAAAATTATATTGTAACCGACCTAGGTTATTATATTCCACCATTAACTCGCCATTTTAATATGGAGGTTATGGGTATTTCTCATTTACTAACCCATTTAATTTGGGAGTTAAGTATGACATACGTTAAGGTTGTAAAGGAGCCTTCTTTTCTTTGATTAGACATCAAATTTTGGAATTAAGAACAAAGTTTCTATTTTAGCTTTGTTGAGAGCTAAACTTTCTTTGCAAATTCTTGTGTTTAGAACTTTCATGTAGAGTCATTCAAGTGGTATTGATCAAACCTCTTGTGGAGTGATTCGAATCACGAGTTTAGAAACGAGTATTCTTTACTCTTGATCTTGATCATCAAGGTAATCCGTTCCATACTTTCCCTTGGGTTGATTTCCATATCAAACCGTCTCAAGATGCAAATTCAATCGAATTTGAACTATGGAATCAGTGAAACAGTATGATAATATCTTGGTTAACTCATTCAGTTGAAGCAGATATCGCTGAGGGTATTATTCATGCCAAGACAGCTCGTCAAGTGTGGGTTGATCTTCACAATCAATTCTCTCAAAAGAATGGTCTAGCAATTTTTCAGATACAAAGGTCTATATGAATGATGTCACAGGGAACCATGACACTATCAGTATATTTCACCAAGCTCAAAGCACTCTGGGATGAATTGGAAGCCTACCGCACACCATTTACCTATAATCAACGTCAATTACATATTGATCAACGCGAAGAAGACAAGTTGATGCAACTACTCATGGGACTCAATGAATCTTATAAAACGGTGAGATCTAACATATTGATGATGACTCCATTACCTAATGTGAGGCAAGCCCATTCATTACTTGTACAAGAAGAGATGCAGCGTCAGGTAACTTCTGAACCTACTGAGAATTTCTCGATTGCATCAGCAGTGCAGAAGAAAACAACATATTCAAAGCTCGCGAAGGATAAATCATGTGAACACTGCAATAAAAGTGGTCATACAATTGATGAGTGTCGATTCCTTAAGTTTCACGGTAAATTTTGTGATAGAAAGGGACATACAGAATATTGATGTCAACAGAAAAATAATTCTAGAAGGGCAGTACAAATCAATCAACGCAACAATCGAGGATATTGATCATCTGCAAATATGGCCGATGTTTCTCAGTTGAATACAAAAGAACAGTCACCTAATTCCCCATCCCAAATTTTTCTTTTGGGCAATTACAATAGATTGTACAAGTCTTATCTGCACTCAATCATCGTTCTTTTGGTAATTCTGATAATAACATCAATGTTGCAGGTTTGTTTCCAGTATCAGCATTATCTATTAAATCTACGAGTTCTAATCCATGGATTCTCGGCTACAGATCATATAGTATCCAAAGCTTCTGTTATGACTGAACCAAAGGCTACCACCATATCTACAAGAAATTTGCCTAAGCAATGTTTCTTTTAATCCTGACCTTAATTTAAACAATGTTTTATGTGTGCCTCCATTCAACTTAAACCTAATGTCCATCAGCAAACTTACCAATGACTTGAAATGTTATGTGACCTTTTATCCTGATTCTTGTGTTATGCAGGACTTGGCTACGAGGAAGATGATTGGCTCGAGTAAACATTTCAGAGGTCTCTATCATATTTCTTCATCTCCAATCAAGTCTTCAGCAAATCAAGTATCTCAGTCATTTGATTTGTGGCATTTACGCCTAGGTCATCCTTCTTCTTCTCGTTTTAAATTTCTAGCTGATCAATTGCATCTTAATAATGCTACTCTTTCTCATAATTGTAGTATTTGCCCATTAGCAAAACAAACTAGGTTGTCTTTCCCAAAAAGTTCAATAACAACCCATTCTGCCTTTGATCTGTTACATTGTGATGTTTGGGGACCACATAAAATTCCAACCCATTCTGGTTTGCGTTTTTTTCTCACTGTTGTTGATGATTTTACTCGATGTACTTGGGTTTTTCTTATGCAACACAAATCAGAAGTACACCATTTGTTAGTAAACCTTGTTAAATTCGTTCAAACTCAATTTCATACTACTATCAAGATAGTTAGATCAAACAATGAGACTGAGTTCCTATCTTTGCAACCATTTTTTACTTCTTGTGACATTGAATTTCAGCGCACTTGTTCTATACTCCACAACAAAATGGAGTCGTAGAACGTAAGCATCGTCATATCCTAAATGTAGCTAGGTCTCTTCTTTTTCAGTCACATGTTCCAATTAATTTTTGGGGAGAATGCATTTTAACGACTGTTTATCTTCAATAGAACACCATCACCATTGTTATCTAACAAGACACCCTTTGAAGCACTCTACAAACGACCACCTACATTTCACCATCTTAAAGTTTTTGGTTGTAAGTGTTATGCAGCTGTAGTACATTCTAAGCAAAAATTTGAACCTCGGGCAATTTCTTGTGTTTTCATAGGATATCCTTGTGGTCACAAAGGTTACAAGTTGTATGACATGCAATCTAAAAAATTCTTTATTAGTCGTGATGTTAAATTTTGTGAAGATGATTTTCCTTTTTCATCAGCTTCACAAACTTTCACATTATCTCCTTCAACTCCCATTTCACCATTTCATGATCCACCTTACTCAAATATCCATTCTAATCCTTCTATCCCTTCGTCGTCTCCTTCGCCTCCTATTCCTTCTCCAAATTCATCACTTCCAGATTCACCAGATTCACCCACTAAATCTAATTTTATCCTATCTGATACATCAGTTCCGCTCCGACGTTCTACTCGTACCAAACAACCTCCAGCTTATTATAATGATTATGAGATGTCTTCTAGAGCCAATCATTTAACCTCTAGCTCAAGTCCCAACACTGGCACCAGGTATCCCCTTCATCATTACCTTTCATTCTCTCGTTTTTCTCCTACTCAACGTGTTTTTATAGCTCTTATTACAGCCCGGACAGAACCTAAAACCTATGATGAGGCAGTTGGCAATCCATTATGACAGCAGGCTATGAATGATGAAATTGCAGCTTTGGAATGTAATCATACTTGGTCTCTCGTTCCTCTACCACCTGGCCATAAACCTATTGACTGTCGTTGGGTGTATAAGATTAAACACAACTCTAATGGTTCTGTTGAACATTATAAAGCTTGACTGGTAGCAAAGGGATACACTCAGGTTGAAGGTGTTGATTACAAAGAGACATTTTCTCCTACAGCGAAACTTACTACACTTCGTTGCTTACTCACTATTGCCACTGCTTGAAAATGGTTCACTCATCAGTTGGATGTTCAAAATGCCTTTCTCCATGGTAATCTAGACGAGAAAGTCTATATGTCTTTACCACCAGGTATTCGCCGACAGGGGGAGAAAACAGTATGTTGGCTCCACAAATCTCTTTATGGTTAAAACAGGCTTCTCGCAATTGGTTCTCCATATTCTCTACTACTATACAAAATGCAGGCTACACTCAGTCCAAAGCAGATTACTCTTTATTTACTAAGAGTAAAGGTACTTCTTTCACTGCAGCTCTTATCTATGTTGATGATATTCTATTGACAGACAATGATCTCAAAGAAATTCAACATCTCAAGACTAGTTTACTCGAGAAATTTCTTATCAAAGATTTAGGGAATTTGAAATATTTCCTAGGTATTGAATTTTCTAGGTCTAGAAAAGGAATCTTTATGTCTCAAAGGAAGTATGCTCTAGACATTCTTCAAGACACAGGTCTTACAGGAGCACGTCTAGAAAAATTTCCTATGGAGCAAGATCTAAAACTTTCTTCAACAGAAGGAGAAAAGTTGAATGATCCAAGTAAATACAGACGACTGGTTGGCAGATTAATATATTTAACCGTTACTAGGCCTGACATGTGTATTCAATTCGTATGCTTAGTCAATTTATGCATGAACCAAGAAAACCACATTGGGAGGCAGCTCTTCGAGTTCTGAGATACATCAAAGGTACTCCTGGTCAAGGACTTCTACTACCATTTGAAAATAACTTGAGATTACAAGCATATTGCGATTCAGACTGGGGTGGTTGTCGAACTTCCAGACGGTCTATTTCTGGGTTCTGCATTTTTCTTGGAAATTCAATTATTTCTTGGAAGTCTAAAAAACAAACCAATGTGTCCAAATCATCAGCAGAAGCCAAGTATCGAGCTATGACAAATACTTGTTTAGAGTTAACTTGGTTAAGATACATTCTCCAAGACTTGAAAGTTTTACTGTCCGAACCAGCATTATTGTACTGTGATAATCAAGCAGCATTACACATAGCAGCCAATCCAGTTTTTTACGAACGTACAAAACACATTGAAATAGATTGTCATATAGTTCGAGAAAAATTACAAGCTGGAATCATCAAACAGTGTTATGTTTCGACTAAAATGCAATTGGCAGATATTTTCACTAAAGATTTGGGAAGACATCAATTTGATTTTTTGAAAGACAAGTTGGGTGTGATTGACATACACTCTCCAACTTGAGGGGGAGTATTGAGATATAATATCTAGAGTATATATTATTTATAGAATATATCTTAGATATTATATCTTAATATTCTTTATTTATGATTTGATTTACAGTATATTTTATTTTATTCTCAGTATTTAATTATTTTATATTTTACTCATGTACTAGCTTCTATCTGGATATCAATATCAATGATAATACATACCCTCTCAATTCTATTTCTTTTTCATTCTTAACACATGTAAAGAACTGAGTTTGCTCTTAAACTCTTAAAAAGAACGGTGTAGCGGTTGAGCTCTGATAAAAAAAAAGAGTCGAGAAAGGTTTATTCAAATTTACCAGAGAGGGAGTGGAGTAGGTTATAAAACTAAGGTGTTATATTTTAAAATTTAAATTAATCATACTTAAATATCGTTAAAACCCTTTTCACACCCTTCTATGGTTGTCATACCAATCCAACACTATGCACACAAAGAAAAGTGACGGAAAAGGATGTTGAGAAGAGAGAGAAATTGTAACACCCTGAGCCCAATAGATACAATTCGCACTATCCTTATGACTAGAACCGTTTTTAACCATTGTGAGTTTCTAGATTTTATTGTAGGTCTTAGAGCGTGATTTTCAAATCGGTGGAAAAGAAAGAAATGATCGGGATGGATCAAGGAACTTAGGATTTTTTTAAAAAAAAAAATGTTAATTTAATCGAAATTTGGGTCAAAGTCAATCGGGGGCGGGGGGTCTGATCGACTTGCAAGAAAAGAAAAGAAAAGAAAAAGAAGAGAGAGAGAGAAAGAGAAAGGAGGAGTTAGGGTTTTTAAGAAGAGGAAGAAGGAGGGAGAAACGCCCAAACCCAAACTGAAGCACTCTCAATCTTAGGTCTCCTACTAGAACTACTCAGAGTATCAGAGGAGTGGTCTGAGCGTTGGATCGTTCGTTTCCGATAAGAAACGAGCAAGAACGCGAGGTAAGTCCACGACCTCTTTTGTTTCGAGATTTTACCATAGATCTGGGAGTTTTAGATGACCTAGATCTTAATTAATAATCTAGTTGCAACACTTTAGGTGAGGAGTCTTGCAAGTTTTCAGAGGAAATGCTGCCAAAATCGCGTCGGAAAACAAAATCGAGAATCATCCAACTTCAGTAAGAAACTAAATTTTTTTCTCGATGTGCGACTTCATTTATTAAGTGCTGTAAGTATAAAAAAAATGCAATAAAAATATATCTGGATAGGTGGACTTGAGATCTTGAATTCTCGTGAATTCTCGTGAAGGAATCGATTTAATTCGTGTTACGGATTGGAAGATAGAAAAATCTAAAATAAATAGGTTGATATAGAATTTGACTGGAATCTAGATGAACTTAGGCAATCGGCGACGGACACGCGGCCGCCGAAAAGGGAGGACACGCGTCGAGCAAGCGGTGGAGAGACGCGTTTGGTGCCTTTGCTGACACACGTTCGAGGTTGACCCAAAAACCCGAACTGAACCCCGACCCGTGCTCCATGAAGCAACCCGACAACTTGCGGTCCAACCCGAAACCCACCGCCAGTCCCTGTACGACACGTGTCGCATCCAGAAAATTCGAGGGGTAAGTCTACGTCCGCTGGGGTTTGAAACACGCCTCTGCCCGCGTGTTGCCCCAGCTGACCGCGCGTAAACCTTGCGCGTGAAGCTCTCGCGTAGGGGGGAGTGTTCTGGCCTGTGGGAGTTCCTCTACAAGCGCGTGCAGGCATGTGAGTGCCCTGTTTTAACCTGATTTTCGTTCGATTCTAGTCCTGATCCTATTTTACTGTGAACTAGGTCACCGCATAGAAAATTCGTAATTTCGAACTTTGTACGACTGTAAATCAAGCTTGAGAAGGCACGCGACATACTGTTAGTAACCATACTGAATTAGGAAATTAAATATATATGTGTTGGATGTATGCTAGAGCAAATTACTCCTGGGTGGCTAGATCTAATAATCCTCTATACCTAGGAAATTAAATATATATTTGTTGGACTTGCTGCCCTAATGAGATTTCATACTCAATGTTTGTATGCTTGCTGAACTATCTTATTACTGCTTTTATCTGTCCATAATATCTTGGCGGACGGGGGAAATTGTGTATCTGCGCTCTAGGTGTTGATTTATCACCCCGTTGAGTTTGTATGACTCTATGCATTGTTAATCATATTTAAACTTCTATTGAATGATTGTGTGAACATATGATATGAATGATAAGCTGTAGTGTTGTGTTATGCCTAGGCTATACTCTTGCAAGTATTGAGAAGGGTTTAGATAGGGGACCCTCCTGATGTTATGGTCAGTGGTGTCGTGAGGGATACATAGAGAGAGAGACCCTTTAACCGTGGACTGTTATGGACCTAGAAGTCTTGAATGAGTGAATTTGGAAGCCAGACCCGTAACTCTATGAGAGTCCTACATTGGGGACGACAACGAAAAACCCTTTATAAAGGTGTGGAAACCTTCCCCTAGCAGATATGTTTTAAAGCCTTGAGGGGAAGTCCAAAGAGGACAATATTTGCTAGCGGTGGGCCTGGGTCGTTATAGAAATAAAATTGAGATTTTTGCAAAAGTCAGGTGAGAAAGACAACATTTCGGGTTGAATTCAGATATGAGTCGGATACTAATTCCTACCTAGCTCACGTACAACGCACTACACAGACAGTTCACGACCCAACAGTCATGAGCGGCTCATAAAGTAAACACGACCCGCGCGCCTGCGCTCGAACCCGAATACCCACAGACAACCTGTAACCTCATTTCATTCGATCAACAATACAAATCGCATCGGTCTAGACACCAGTAGCCTCGGCCCACTTGCATCAGCTTCGACTCAATAGATATTAATTATGCTATAGATTTTTTTTAATGTTTAAAGATTGTATTATTTAAATTTGAACTTTTAGAAACACATTTGTTTATGAAATATATAGATTTATTATAATTCTTTTTTACCAATGTTTTAATAAACAATATATTAAAAAATGAAAAAATAACTAATTCTTCAGAAGAATAATAACCCGGATAAAATTATTGCTGGAAACCCTATACTAGCAAATTCCTCGTGGGAATCCCCGCTTCCATCCGTGCAAAAATAAATGGAGAATTTCGAAAGGATGGGGATGAGGAAGGCTTCCCTGTCTCCACCCCGTCTCGTAGACATCTTTAATACCAAAATTACTTCTCCTTTTAAAGCCTATCCCAAAGATAATACAATGTTTTTTAGTCCTAAATATCTAATACGACAACAACGCCATGCTTTACCTAAATCCTAAACCCTAAAATATATCAATTTAAGATAAGATGATGTTTTAAAAAGTTGTCCTATTTCCCTATCAAACGCTTGGATTGAATTACGTGGGGCAAGATCTTCCATCTATATATTATCCCTTTTAAGAGAGTTGAACCTTATCTATATCCAAACATCGAAATTCCCACATCGGAAACTCCATGGATATTCTCTTGCTTTCTATTTCTCTCTTCCTATTTACTCTTCTCTTTGCCTTCAATTTTGTGCTGAAACCACATCGCTTGAACCTCCCACCAGGCCCTCTCTTATGTCTTCCACTAATTGGCCATCTCCATCTCCTCAACCATCCCATCCATCGAACACTCACCAACCTCTCTCAAAAATACGGCCATGTCTTCTCCCTCCGATTTGGTTCCCGTCTCGTTGTTGTTATCTCTTCTCCTTCTGCCGTACAAGAATGCTTCACAAAGAACGATATTGCTCTTGCAAATCGCCCGCTGTTGAACTCTGGGAAATACCTAGACTACAACCATACCGTCATGTCGGTCTCCCCTTACGGCGAACATTGGAGAAACCTCCGCCGGATCGGCTCCCTTGAGATCTTCTCAACAAATCGCCTCAATTTGTTCTTGGGAGTTCGGAAAGAGGAAATCAAATGTTTGCTATGTAAATTATGTGGGGATTCATTGGAAGATCGATTCAGGGTCGTGGAATTGGAGCCCATGTTGCTTGATCTTATGTTCAATATTGTTATGAAAATGGTGGCTGGGAAGAAGTCTTTTGAGGGACATTCTTACAAGTTTAAAGAAATGGTGACACAAATTATGGCTCATAGTGGAGCAACCAATCCAGCAGACTTCATACCCTTATGGGGTTTCATTGATCCAACCGGTTTTGGGAAGAGGGGAAAGAAGCTTGCAAAGACATCTGATGAACTCCTTCAAGAATTAGTTGATGAAATTCGAGATAAAGAAGATGGAGGGAACACTATGATTCACCGTTTACTTAGCTTGCAGAATACCGAGCCTGAATATTACAGCGATCAAATTATCAAAGGATTGATTCAAGTATGATTAATTCCTACCGTATTGTTAATGATTTCTTATTGATTTATTGTGTTTTATGTGTTAGAAATAACGGCTCTCCACAATGATATGATATTGTCCACTAAATTAGCCAATGTGGGACTCTCTCCCAACAATACTTCCCTCGAGCAAAGTACACCTTGAGCCTCCTCTGAGGCCTACAGAGCCCTCGAACAGTCTCTCTTCCCCTTAATTGAGGCTCGACTCCATTTTCTGGAACTCTCGAACAAAGTAAACCGTTTGTTCGAAGTCACTTTTGACTACATCTTCGAGGCTCACAACTTCTTTGTTCGACATTTGAGGATTCCATTGACTGACTAAGTTAAAGGCACGACTCTGATACTATGTTAGAAATAACGACTCTCCATAATGGTATGATATTGTCCACTTTGACTATAAGTTTTCATAGCTTTGTTTTGGGCTCTTCCCAAAAGGTCTTAAACTAATGAAGATGTATTCCTTGCTTATAAGCCAATGTAGGACTCTTTCCCAACGATCTTCAACATTATGAAATTGTTTGGTTGTTGCAGGATATATTATTAGCCGGGATTGACACGATAGCTGTGACTTTAGAGTGGGCAATGTCTCAATTGCTCAACAATCCAGAGGTGTTAGAGAAAGCAAGAGCTGAGATAGACAGTTCGATTGGGTACGAGCGTTTAGTTAACGAATCTGATCTGCCGAGTTTGAGTTATGTTCAAGGAATAATCTCTGAGACTTTGCGGCTTCACCCAGCTGCTCCTCTCCTTTTGCCGCATTGTGCATTTGAAGAATGCAAAATAGAAGGATATGATGTTCCTCGTGATACGATAATATTCATCAATGCTTGGGCCATGCATAGAGACCCGAATCTATGGGAAGATGCTACCAGCTTTAAACCTGAAAGACATGCAAATGGGATGAAGAATGGCGCAGAGTCATACAAACTGATACCATTTGGGTTGGGGAGGAGAGCTTGTCCTGGTTTGGGAATGGCGCAACGAGTGGCTGGCTTGACTTTAGCATCGTTGATACAAGGCTTTGAATGGGAAAGATTGAACAACTCTTTAGTTGACATGAGTGAAGGTAAAGGGATTACAATGCCCAAAGCTCAACCCTTGGTAGCCAAGTGTAAGCCACGCCCCATCATGAAACTCGTTTATGAATCTGGCAATTGACATTGGCTGAAACAAAGAAAATATGTTATCACTAGCCCATTCCACTCTTTGAATAAAGTGCATCTCTACCTTATAACTCAAACATCCTCTTATTCTTAAAGTGTCATTGATTGAGGTAGGTAAGTGATGTTCGCCTAATGAGTATGTCCGTAAGAGACGGATGCCCTTGATTGTTGAACTTTGCACGTTGTATAAAAAATACCCTTAAATAATTTGAATTAGTTTGACTAAAAAAATATGATTGAAGATACTTTATAATTTTTATTATTCATCCTTTCCAACCTCATTAATATTTTTTTGATTCAATTCGAGAAGCAAAAATAATATTATTAAATAAATTAACAGAGTAACGAGTTTTCATACTTAGTTCATGATCACCAAGAATTAAATCTTTAAGATGAGATAGACATAACTCCATTCTTTAGAAATTGATGAAAGATCTTCTTTCTTTTCATTTAAGCTTGTTTTTCTACTCCCAAGAATTTTCTTTCCTTAGATATTTACAACTAAATCATGGCTCCAAATAGATTCATTTGAAACATTATTACAATATTTATGTGTATAGATTCTTCAATTAAGTTCTTTATTCAAAACTTGATAAACTTTACTACTACGACCAACCAAGAAAAATTATCCATCCTAGAATCAAAATTTTCAAATTTTTACTTGTTAAAAAATAAAACATTTGCCACTAAAAACTTTAAAATACCTAATATTGATTTTTTTTTACATGGAGTTCTACTTAAAGAAATTCTAATTAAAGCTCTATTTAAAATATAAAGGCCTGTATTAATTGGCAAAATTTTAGGTAAATTATACTCATGTAATATTAACCTAGCAAATTTGTATAAATTACTGTTCTTTCTTTCAACTACACCATTTTGTTGAGGAGTCATCAGGACAATAACCATTTTCTTTACAAAAATTGTCACGAGAGACTGTCACATTCTATTCCACCGGTCACTTATAATTTTAGTAATTAAAAAACTTTTTTTTTTCATTATAATGTTTTATGGTTAAAACCGAAGTAAATTTTGAAAAATCATCAACTATCACCAAAACATAGTTGTTCACCCCAAAACTAACTATTTTAGAAGGGCCAAATAAGTCAATAGGTAATAGTTGAAGGTCTAGCCGTAGAAATCACATTTTTAAATTTGTGAGAGGACTATGTTTGCTTGCCCATTTGATAAACGTCACGAACTTTATTTTATTCAAATTTAAATTTAGAAAAACCTTTGACCAATATTTTTTTTAAAAATATTTGAAATCAAGTGCCTAATAGAATGTCCTAATCTTGTATGCCATAATCAAGAATTACACATGCAAAGTCGAATGATATTTATCATTTGTATGACAATCATTTAAATTAATAAATAGCGTACACATTATTATCTCTATTTCCAATCAATAAAATTTTTCTATCTCTACCATTTTTAATTATGCAATTATTTTTATCCAATACAACTTTAAAACCTTTACCACATAATTGACCGGTGCTAAGTAAGTATGAAGCAATTAAAAGCACATTTTCAATGGGAGTAAAGATTCATTACCTAGAGTACTTTTACCAATTATTTTATATTTCCTGTCATCACCAAAAGTTACTAAGTCACTACCCTCACAAAGATTCACGAACTTAGATTGGTTTTCCATCATGTGTTTTGAGCAACCACGGTTCAAATACCACTTATTTTTTGGTATTCATACTTGTTTGGGTCCTAGAAAGTTAGCATTCACAAATTTAGGAATCCATTTCATGTTTGCATTCATATTAAAGACATTCTATTTCCATAAGTAATGAGAATTTTTACGTCCAAACTTGCCACATAAGAAACAAATAATCTTCAGGTCTCTCGTCATTCCTCAAGTCCAGATCCCGACTACCTCGAGTCTCTGTCCACCTCTTCTTCACACCCACGACGTTGTAATACACTTATGCACCTACAAATGTGAGTTTTCCGACTTTACAATTTCTCCTTAACCCACATTCTTGCTGGCGATGTTTTTAAATAGTCAAACAGTCACTAAACACGATGAAACTTACCACTGGAATACTTGGAGTCACTAACCATTTCTTGAGTCATTCCCTCAAAGTTCGCTGACATTTTACTCCGATGAAAAAACTGTCTACCGTCGCCTTCTTCTCTGCTTTCCAATGCTCTCAACAGGTAAGGGAATGACTTGTGTTGCTTTGAGAGGCTTCTTGTAAAGGTGTGAGTAGTTGGGGACGCGAGATCTCGTGCTCCACAAGCAAGATTGATCATGTCAAACTTGAATGATTCTAAACATGCAATCTAAACTATGTAAAATTGCAAAGAAAATTAGCCCTTGGCTAAAGTAAAGCAAATATGCTCTTTTTACTACATTTTCCAAGTCTATATTTACAAAGATAATATACATGTCTTTATATACCCTCAAAATCAAACCTTTGACAATCCATGAGATATTTCAAGAGTTTGTAACCATCTTAGTTAGCATAACTGAGGACTATGCAAATGTAATCTAAAAATAAGTAGAAAATTTAAAACTTAAAATACATTCATGAAACGCCATAAATTTAGAATTTAGTTTTCAATTATCCATCATACATTTGTTACCATATAAGAATAAATGAAGTCTCACTTGAAGTATCTTGAAGACTTTGTTACATAAATGAAGCTTGATTAGAAGGTCCTTAAAATACTTTAACAAAATTAAAATAAAATAAAACAGAAATGTCAGATACTAACCTATACTCTATAAAATTAATTGCAAACTAAACTATAGTCTATGAAATTAAATGCAAACTAACACAAACTAAACTATAGTCTATGAAATTAAATGCAAACTACTCTATACATGTGCCATGGTCTCTTGAATTGTAATGTCACCGTTAGCTGGAGAGCCTTGCCTTTACCTGGAAAATAATAGTAGCACATGACTTATTATTTTAAGAGCTACTTCGCTATGTGACCCCACTATTGGGGTTAGATGCAAGCACATACAATCATGAGTAGGACCCATCATTTTAGTCAATATTCCCTTAAACGACTATCCTAAGCAGGTAATTGGATATGTATTTAAAATTCTACACATGACCGACACGTACGAGTATGGCCTCACTAGTCGGCTCGTACACCTCCTAGACCCCTTTCTTGTTCGGGCTAGCATTCTCTGGAGCTATTGTTGCATACCCCATAGGAATAGTGATTGTCGCAGCATTATGATAAACATAATGATCGTTTTCCTGTCTCGTAACGTACGCATTCGAATAATCATAAAAAAAGGACATTCCCCGATGCATGAACACAGAATGATGCATGAACACAGAATGATGCATGAGGTCCCAACATTTTCATTCATTATCATGTAAAACAACCCCTTCCATTTTCCTTCATATCATAACTTTCCATACATATATCGGAGTTGTGCATCATGACCAAACATCATATTGCATATCATGCATATCATACATCTCATCATGTCAAACATGTGTTACATCATAAACATATCGTGTCTTCCAACATATCATATCATAAAGCATGTCACAATTTGCATTGTATCATCAATCATATTACATAATAACATATATCATATCATTCACATATCATATCAGGAACATGCCTTCAAGCGTACCATATCATAACATATATCATATCATTCACATATCATATTGTAAATATATCATTTCATAACCTTTCACATATAACAAGCATATAGACACGTGCAAAGCCACAGGGCACGTGTCATCAAACATAATACAATTTCTAACCGAACCAATAGTAAAGCCACGTTCTTGGTTGGCCTCAGCCGACATTCTCCCTAAAATAATTACTTGAACACATTTTTCGAATTTTATTTCTAAGCGTCGTTGAGATATTTCCTATAGAACATTTGATCAATTATCTTAATAACTCTAATTTCATAATCTAAGATAACTTGAATTGATAAATTTAGCATCCTAATGACCTTAGTTGCCTTCAGTAAGGTCGAAGTCAGCTTCGTGATGGTTGAAAAGGTGAAAACGGTGAAAGTTTCCTTATATCGAGCTGAGAAGCTGTGTTTTGAGCTGTCAGAGCCGTCTTGCCAAAGTCGAGTTGAGCTGACTGAGTTGCATAAGCTGAAGGAGTCGGTGTCTACATGCGCAATATGTGTTGCTGGGAGAAGGTGACACGTGTGTAGGTTGTCGAGTCAGCTGCTGTAGGCATGCTGGTCATGAGTTTGTTAGGCCAAAGGTGGTGGGTGTCTGGACCAAGGGTGTAGGCGTTTGGGCCAAGACTGTAGGTGGTTGGTGTAGCACCCGAGTTTAAAAAAAAAAAAAATCATTATGCCCTACTATTACTTGAGGTGTCTGATTGGTTGGGTCATACGAAGAAAGAGAAAGAAAGGAGAGAGGAGAAAGAAGAAAGAACACAGATTAGGGTTTTGAGGCTAGAGGAGAAGATTTGACCGAAAATCGACGTTGGAGGTCTGAGAATCCTCAACCTAGACCTTCAGTAGTCCGAGGCAAGGTGTTCTCACGAATTGCACCTTCCTATTTCGTAAAAAACGTCCAAGAACTTAAGGTTAGTCCACAAATGTCTAGATCGAGATGTTTATCGAAATTTTCGTGTGTTAGCGGCGTTTTTGTGTTGATTCTTGGACTTGTACCCTTAGAAGTGTGATCTTTGCAATTTTCGGAGTGAAGGCGGCCAAGAATCGCGTTTGAATTGGAGTTTCAAGAAAACACAATTTTTAGTAAGAACTCATGATTTTCTCCAAATTCGAACTTGAATATTATGACCTATGATTACAAAATAAATAAATAAATAAATAAACAAATAAGAAAAATCATATTGAGGGAGTAGAATATGAGATCTACAATGTTCGTGTTGATTTGGATTACAGATTGAAAGATAAAAAAAATCCGAAGAAAATAGATCAAAAACGGGAAAATACCTAACGATTTAGAAATTGAAGCACACGTAGGAGAGAGAAGAAACTTCACCACGCGTTGGCTGGCATACGGAGGAGCGCGGCGGAATCGACGAGCGACACATGGCGACCACCAGCTGGAGAGACGTGTCCCACACGCTAGCAGACACACAGCAATGCACGGATTCGGGTTAACCTGTGTCCGAACCAACGACCCGCGTCACGTGACCTGATTCGTATTCAGAAACTCGCGCCAACGCGACTGGTCCAACCCAACCCTCAGACTCACGATTGCACAGGATTGTACGTGTGGGAACGAGCGCATGGAAACCATAGGTAGTAACACGTTAGTCGCGCGTGTAGGCGCGTGAGTCATCGTTTTTTCTTTCGTTCGGCCCCTGTTTGCTTGTGTTCGTCTTGATTTCGCTACTGACCCTATTATTATGTGAAATAGTACCTGTTAAGGAAATTCCATAATTTTTGGAACCCTCTCCATCAAGAAACTCAGGCTTGGGAAGGCACGCATCAACCAAGTAGCCATTTGAATTCCCACGAGCAGTACTTGTAGGAGCCGCATGGAATAAGCATGCATGCTATCATACCTATAAACTTAGCTAGCCAACCTAGCATTATTAGCATGGAAATGAATTAATTAAAGAAATCAATGGAATCTAGATATGCATGACTATGAGATCTGTTTAGACTGAGAATGTGCCATTGTAGGTTTGCATGAGGAGGAAGGGAAAACTTGTGAAATCTGCGCTCCGGGTAAAGATAGACGTTAACTTCCAGTTGAACATGTTTGTTAATATTGCATGAACTATTGCATGTTAACTCTAGTGCATGATTCCTTGTGTTATCTTTCTTGCTGAATAGGGAGGAACTATGAGCTTAGAATAGGGTGTTTGAGACTATGTAGGCTTGACAGAACCTTAGATTGGGATACCTTTAGAATACTGTGCATTTAGACCTGTGAAATGATTACCAGCAGATCCAAAACCCAGAATTCCAAACAACGACAGGTTTGTAAGACTAGAGATGAATGAATCCGGTCTAAGCCACCAAGAGTCCGCCCTAGAAAGACTAGTAGGACACCACAGTAACTGTAGGTAGCCCGCTAGAGTTGAGCAATGTGGATAGTGTCACTAGAACCTCCACTTCTCTCTCTGCTCCAATACCGTACCGTCGAGACAAAACTCCGGTACTGAGATCGTCAAGCTAGACAGATCCGGACAGGAGAGTGTGACAGGTGCCCCAACCTAGTGGTGATAGCTAAGGGGTCTTCTAAATAGGACTCCTGGGTTGTAGAAACCTTTCCCTGAGCTGGGGACACATGGAACCACGTAGGATGAATAAGTAGCTAATCGGCTCACAGGGGATCGCAACCCCCGATTTTAGTGGATGTATGGTCCCATGGGAGGGTTGTCAGCTAACCTCCACGGATGATGCATAATTACTTATTTAGATTCAACCATACGATCCCCTTAGATTTACTTGTGAGGTTGTGCCTCACCTCAGGACACTAATCATTCCACTGCATAAGATAGACAAGCCTCTTAAGATACAGAAAAGAGAGTTGCAACTTAGTTTGTGTTAGGATCGCACAACAACGCACACGCTCGATCTAGATGAACACAAAGAACAGGATAGAGAAAAGTGCAATGAGAACTCTGGCTAAAAGGATTTTTTTTATTGATGACTTCATGTATGTACAGTAAGAGAGAATTATAGAGAATAGAAAGTACATTTCAAAGCTCTACCGGACGGGATATATATATAGTTCAGTTTACTATATATAGCTTTACCAGATTTAACCATCTACTATATATAGCTATTTACCATATATAGCTTTACCGGATATAAACGTTGACCAAACTATAAATAAGCAGAAGGCTCCATAACCTAACAGTTTGAACTCACTTGAACCCCGACATAAGACTGTTGATACCTACTAAGATAAGGATGCGAAAAGAGCCTACAAATAAGTTGCTTACTGAGTATATTTTTATACTCACCTCGTTTTCTCTTTTTTTTTTTTTTTTTTTTTGCAGGTACTAGTTGAGATGGGGAGGTGTTCGAGAGCTGCGCTGTCACAGAGGGGTGTCATTCTAGAGCGTCAGTCCGTTTTCGTATTTGAAGTCTTTTGTATTTTCTTTTATATTTGTATTCTCATTTGAAGAGGAATTCTTAGGCCTCAAAAAGCACCGCTTGGTGGAAGGTCACGGGTCACTTTGTACATGATTAGAGTATTACCTAGCATTCTTGAGTTTTTGAGTTTGGAGACCTTGGTCCCTCATCCTTGAGTGGTACCTAGAATTCTTCTTACTTAGGTGGTTGTAAAGCTTGTGTAGTGTTGTTCTTGCTTCTCAATCTTGTAAGTTTTTAAGGTCCATAATTCCTTGAGGCGTAAGTTGTAACTTTCATTTGTAACCATATGAACCCTTCTCAGCGTGAGTCGTTCTAGAAGGTCCTAGATTCCTAGGAGTTCCTTAGAGGGTTCTAGAAGAGTCTTGATTCTTGTGGTGTTTCTTGGGTCTTGACTTGGTTTAGATTCAAAACATGCTCCAATCAACTTGAAATCTCAAACATATCTTCATATCCTTAATAATAGACCTTATAAGACGTATCAAATCATTTGGAGCACGTATAAACCTTAAATTATCATAAGTAGTCCTAGGGGCATTTTGGTCATTTTACCCCTAATTTTTGGTTTTGCTACTTAACGAGTTTCAATGGTTTTCAAACTTCACCATATCATCAAGAATCATAAAATAAGATCTACTTCAGAGTTTCATAGTATTTGGAGGTCATCTAGGTCATCAACCATAGGTAGATATCCTTGGGGGCATTATAGTCATTTTGCACCGTTTCTTGATTTACCTACTTATCCTTATTCAATGACCACAAAAGTTCATATATAACCTCAACATACTGTAATATGCTAAGCATTAAAGTTCCATAGGCGTTCATTTAGTGGGTTATTTTAGTGTTACCTAATTCTTGAGCAATTTGATCGGTTTAGGGCCTTAACTCTGGTTCTTTGAGTTTTTCTTTCATATATCCTTAATTCATACTTTTTTTAGGGTTCATATGGAAATCCAAGTGATTCCTACAATTATTTCTTAACAAAAAGTCCATGGTGGGGAGTTGCTCTCAAATTGTTAAAAATCCGAGAGTAGGAGACCCAAAATCTAAACGCTTATTGGCTACGATTGGGAGTTCCACCTTACTCGATTCTTGCTTCAAACGATTCCCCAACTTCAAAATTTATAGGGGAAGCTGAAACCGACATTGAGAGCTCCAGGATCGTTGTGAATTGGAGGTTGGATTTCTGGAAAATTCGTCAGAAAATGTCATCTCCAATGAGCTAGCTACCGACCTTTGTTTTGAATCCTAGCCGTTGGATGTGATGAGCTGTGAGTGTTCTAGAATATATTTAATTTGGGAGGAGATCCAATGGCTAAGAGTTGAGATTCGATGGATTTTGTGCAGGTGGTCACTGTTGCCATAACGACAGTTGCGTAATTATCCATATCTTGAGGGGTAAATTATAGTATCCTGGCTATGATTCATGATTATAGGCTTCCTAATCAAGTTATAATGTAGGTTCTTTTCATGGCTAGTTAAATCATCTTTAATATGAATTTGTCTTGAACGGCAAGAGATCACATAGTATCGTGTAACTGATAAAGGCACTAGATCACTTTTGATATGATTATATTGATAGGTTAAATACATGTCAAGTATAGTATACATATTTGTATCAAAAGAGTTTGTTGAGCTAGGGTCGTGCCCTAGGTCCATGTTATATCCAGTGCTATCAAGTTGTTATACAAAAACACCTCATAGTAGTTCTAGAGACTTTAAGACTAACATTTCTATGTGATTTCTGTTGTCCCTTCCTTCTAATGGGTTTTGAATATAAAAAGTAGCTTTTTAGTCTAACCTAAATAAATATTATGAACTGAATACACAAATAAGAGTATCGTTCTCATCTCAATTTTTTTCACGTTGTTTGAACAAAAATTGAATGTGTATCAATATGTTAATATTTTATACATAGAGTCGCTATTTGACATATAATCTATCTTCTATTTTTTTTATAGATAGAAAAAATCTCATCTTATAGAGATAGAATTTATTACCTCCAAGAAGTTCCTTATCTTATCGATCGATCTCCGTAGTCAAGAAGTTCCTTCGAACTGTTCCCCTAAGATTCATGCAAATTGTTACCTCCATCAAGCAGATCGATGACATTAAGAACATGTTAGTTGAGAAGGTTTTTATTCGTCTTATGGTTCATGAGGAGACACTTTTTGGTTATGAAGATAGAGGAGGAGAAACACCTCTTACTCACATATGTGGAGTGGCTCGCACAAACGAAAAGGAATGATGTGGTTGACTCTTCTTTCTCAAGTACGAGGAGATGTGGTAGCCATAACAAGAAAAACAAAGGACGTGGACGTGGTCGTAGACATGGATGTA
The DNA here is from genome assembly GCF_002738365.1 of Cucurbita moschata. Classification (NCBI taxonomy): domain Eukaryota; kingdom Viridiplantae; phylum Streptophyta; class Magnoliopsida; order Cucurbitales; family Cucurbitaceae; genus Cucurbita; species Cucurbita moschata. Next base: position 177,625 of record NW_019268526.1, on the reverse strand, counting down.
GATGTGGTGGAAAAGGAGGCCTTGACAATAGCTCACAAACCCATGATAATTCCAACCCTTAGAAGGACAATAGTATGATCAAGTGTTACTCTTCTGAAAAATATGAGCACTATGCAGTAAAGTGCTGCAAGAAGAAGTGTGATGTGGGGGGAAACCTCACACTCACTAGGATCAAGAGCCCATACTGATGTTAGTCGAGAAGATACCTAACGTGTTGATGCTCAACAAAGAGAAGGTTATGGTGAACCTTCTCACAAAAGGAGAAGATCGAGTGGAGACCAACATGTAGTACCTTGACAATGGAGCAAGCTACCACGTGACCAGAGATCGAACAAAGTTCAAGGAGCTTGATGAGAAGTCATTGGAAATTTGAAGTTTGGCGATGGATCAATTGTACTGATCTAAGACAAAGGATCCATCTTGTTTCAGCGTAAGAATGGTGACCAATGTTTACTGACCAAGGTATATTATATCCCAAACTTGAAGAGTAACATTATCAGTATTGGTTAGAGGACGGAAGGAGGAAGCAGAGTGGAGTTAGCTGGCTCGTCCCTCAAGATGTTCGACAGAAATGGAACCTTGTCGATGAAGATAAAACGATCGCATAACCGCTTGTATAGGATACTATTAGAGACTAGCTAGCCCACCTCTCTACTGATGAAACTTGCAGATCCCAGCTTGGCTATGACATGCAAGACTTGGGCACGTGAACTTTCAGATACTCAAAATAATGGGAGAGAAGAAGATGGCTACAGGGCTACCCAAAATCATACATTCGAACAAGCTATCTGAATGTTGCCTAGTCTCCAAACAAGTAAGACCGTTTTTCCCAAGTCAAACAAGTTTCCGTACTGAGTGACCACTGCAACTGGTTCATCCAGATTTGTGTGGTCTGATCACCCCATCATCATTGGGGTAATAAGTATTTTCTTTTACTTGTCAACGATTATAGTCGTTGGATGTGGGTGCACATGCTCAAAGAAAAAGGAGAATCTATGTTAAAGAAATTCAAAAGATTCATTGAAAAGGGTATGATCTCAAGTTGAAAACCTTGTGCACTAACCGAGATGGCGAGTTCTTATCCCAGAACTCAAATTTTTGCGAGGAGGAAGGTATCAAATGTCAACTCACTACTGTGTACACTCTACAACAAAATGATGTGGTCGAATGAAGAAATCGCACCATAATGAACATTGCAAGAAGCTTACTCAAGAGCCTGCAAGTCCTGGCAATTTTTTAGGGCGAGGCAATACGACATGCGGTTTGTCTTCTAAATCGTTTACCGACTAAGGCACTGCACACTTGCATCCCCTACGAAGCATGGTTCGACAAGATACCTCACTTCGAGTACCTAAGATTCTTTGGTTGTATAGCATATGTTAAGACTGCAAAGCCATATATAAAAAAGCTTGATAATAGAAGCCAAAAGATGGTGTACTTTGGCGTAGAGAATGGAACTAAGACACACAGGTTATATGGTCTACAAAATGAGAAAATTCATGGAATTAGAGATGTCGTATTCGAAGAAGAGAAGAAGTGGGATTGGTGCAGCGTTAGCGATAACAAGCAGACTGTTACAAAGTTCATTACTCTGGAAGAAAAGGAAGATGCACCAGACCTAGAAAGTGCCCCTAAAGCAACACCAACAAATCTACACATGTCATCATGGGTGACATCTGCCATCTTTTGACTGAGCAACTCGCCGCCGGTGAGAACAGGAAGAAAATAACAAAAAGCACAAGAGAACGAAAACCTTGGATTTTGTTGTTGCTAAAAACCGATACATTTATTCTTCATTTGATTGCAATATTTAAATAACAAACCTAGACTAAAAATGGCAGAAGTGGCCAATTGAATTTGCGTCATGTCACGTCACCCTCTTAAAAATTGCTGAAGTGGCTAACTGAATTTTTGCCACTCCACTGGACGTGGGCAAGTTCTTCGCACAGGCATTATCTAACAATCTCCTCCTAAAACCTGTGGTATATCTATCTTATTGTTTGAACTCCTATCTTTTAGCGTAGTTCCTCAAATTTCACCCACGTTAGAGACTTGGTGAGCATGTCTCCAAGATGTTCCTCTGTTCGGATGAAGTCAATCTTGATAAGCCCTCGATGAAAGAATAAAAAATAACAGAAGAGGAGAAGAAGCAAAGACACACAAATTAATTTTCACTTCTTTTTGTGGTGTGTTGGGAACTTGACACCATCTTCCTTATATGATAAAAATTTACACATTTCTGCTACAAATCAGCAAGCACTCCACCACTCCTTCCACTCCTTCCGCTCCTTCTACTGTTCCACTCCCTGAAAACTAATTTCACTACTTCGAATATCTCCAGCCTTTTTTCATGGAGAAATAAGCAACAAAAATAAAATCAATACTAACCGCTATTTTTTAACCAAAAAATAACTTATGAAGCAAAATAAAAAAAAAAAAAAAAAAAAAAAA
>NW_019268526.1:163767-174199 GCF_002738365.1 Cucurbita moschata | reverse complement strand
AAAAAAAAAAAAAAAAAAAAAAAAAAGAAGACAAGTTTATAACTAACATTCGATCTGCAAACTCCCGGATGTAGTGAAATCTGATCTCTATGTGCTTGCTCCAGTCGTGAAAAATTGGGTTTTTGATCAAGGAAATCATAGCCTTGTTGTCCACATACACTAATTGTGGATCGCCTTCTCTTCTGATCATCTCGTCCACTAGTCGCGCAAGCCAGACCCCCGTGTGTGGCCGCTGTCGAAGCGATGATGTACTCTGCTTCGTAAGAAGACAGAGCAACTACCTTCTATTTAGTTGATTGCCATTAAATCGCGCCGCCTGAGAGGAAGTAAATCATCCCACTGGTTCTCTTACAATCATCAACGTGATCTACCATGTCACTATCACTGTAGCCGACTAGCTCAAGCTTCTTTCTTCCTCTCCCTACACAATATCTCGCACCCCAAGCTCTTGTTCTAGCCACATACTGCAGGATGCGCTCGACAGCCCCAAGATCCTCCTCCCTTAGTGCTTCTATAAACCTACTCACATATCCAAGGAATAGGCGAGGTCAGGACGTGTGTTTACCAGATAGCACAGACTCCCGACAATGCTACGGTAATTGGTGGTCTCGATCGCTGACATAGTACCGGTCTTCCTTAGTTGGAGCCAGACCTCTATTGACGTCCTTGTAGGGTTACTATCTGCTAGCCCATTCGTGTCTAGTAGCTTCTTCTTATAAGCACCTTGACAAATGGTGATGTCGCTAGTACTCTGCTGCACTTCGATGTCGAGGCAGTAGCTGAGCGCGCCAAGGTCGCTCATCTTGAAGATCTTTAACATCTCCCTCTTGAATCTTCCAAGAACTTTCATGTTGCGTCTAGTGATTAAGAGATCGTCGACATACACTCCTACGATCAACCGCTGCTCGCCGTGGTTGCACGTCTACATCCCATGCTCAGAGGCACAACGCTTTAACTTAAGCGACAATAGGGTACTATCGAGCTTCTTGTTCCAGGGTCGTGGTGCTTGCCAAAGCCCTTAGAGAACCTTGTGCAGATGTAGTACCTTGCTGGGGTTGTCGTTATTGATGAAGCCAGGTGGTTATCGGACATAGATGGTCTCCTCAGCTCTCCGTTGAGGAAAGCGAACTTCACGTCCATGTGGTGGACCACCCAGGAGTGATGTCCAGCGATTGCTAGCAACAGGTCGATGGATTCCAACCTTGCCACTGGCGTGAAAACCTCTTCGAAGTCCACCCCTTGCTTCTGGACGTAGCCCTTCGCCACCAGATGGGTCTTCTGCTTCACAACTTCTCCCTCTTCGTTACGCTTCAGCTTGAACACCTATTTGAGCCCTATGGCTCGATGTCCTGACAACATATCCTCCAAACTCTACGTCTTGTTTTCAATGATGGATGTCATCTCTTCCTATATTGCCTTCAGCCAGCACGAGTTCTTCTCTGCTACGGGGAAAGAGTTCAATTCATCTGCGCTGATGGCATGCAATTCGACACCTCTTCTTCAAACTCGCGCGCCGCTAAACCATCATTGTGGTGCTATGAACTGCACTGGTTCAAGGGGTGCATCAGGAGTTATGGCCGGTGTTGGTGTAGGCGTGCCCAGTGCAGTTGTCGGCGACGTTGAGAGTTCCCGGTGCTGTGCTCCTCCTTCTCTTGGCTCGGTGATGAAGTACTCTACTGTGAATTGTTCTGGGTTTTGGTATGCCTCGTCCACGTTGTTCCATTGCTAGAAGGTGTTCTCGTCGAAGACAACATCGCGCGACACGTGAGCTTAGTCACCCACAGGATCATAGAGCTTGTATGTCCTTCTCCTAGGTTTGTAGTCGATGAAGACGACCTTCAACCCTCTGGGATCGAGCTTGGCAAGGTGGGGATGCATGATCTTCATGTACACGACGCAGTTGAGCCTCGCAAAACAACGAAATCGAGTTGATGACGTGTTGAAGTCTAGTCAAGAATCGTCGAGTCGAGTCGAGATTACATGCACGCATGCGTCGAGGACAACACGACTGTCGAGTCACAAACTCAGGTTATGGTTTTCGTGTATGGGTTGCGTGACATTAGACCAAAAAAAAATGGTTTTGTGTTTGGGCCGTAATTTCTAGGCGGATTGGAGTGAGCTGCAAATTGGGCTTGGGACTTGTGAGCCGAGGTTGGAGTCGTGGGTTTGAAACATGAATCTGAATCCAAAATAACTGGCCCATCAACCCATCTTCTTCACCTGAAAACAGATTGAAAATCCTTGCGATTCCCGTCTCTTTTTTTCGGCGAGAGTACTAATGATTCCGATGACATTCTTTCATGCCTCCACAAGGGTTTTCCTTCTAAAGGTTAGTACAACACTTTCGAAATACCCTTATGTTTTTAACCCAAAAAATAAACATTGAATACAAAGTTCTTTGCGAAATAGAAACCCACGATTTTCTTCTCAAAACCCTCTCTGTTTTCTTTCTCGATCTCGGTTGAAAAGTACAGAAAAACAAAACTATCATATGACGATTCGGAGGTTTGAGCATAGAGAAATTTAAAGGGTTAGGGGAATAGTTTTGAATATGAAATAAATTGTACACTACAACAAATTACCCTTTCTATAGCTTTTGAAGATAGCATTTACTAAAACATGCTATAAAAAAATGATAAAAAAAAAGGGGGACACAAAATAAATAAAAAAAGCTGACACAAAATAAAATAATAATAATAAAAAAAAAGCTAGATATATTTTTTAAAATAGTGAGCTCTTTATTTTCTCTCTCTTCCTCCCTTCTTTTTGTCGTAATTTACAGGCCGAGGCTAGATTTTTTTTTTCTCTCAATTTCCTCTCTTCCCCTTATGCTCCATTTTTCCATAATCTATGGATTTGGAGTTATAACCCATGTATTTCATCTCTTTCTTCCTTTTGTATTCCATTTTTGTCGGGCATCCAACTTCGTCTTTGCTCTATCCTCATGTCAATGTCACTGATTTGGGCCAAATGAAAAAGCTCTTAATCGAGGTTAGCATTCACATGTCTGTTTAATCTATTGAGCATAGTTTAATATTTGTGCCCTAAAGGAGGAGTACATAATACCCTACATTTTAAAACGAGAATGAGCACAGTGGATTTGCATCTAGGTTTCTCATTTCTTAAACATTTGGATTGATACTTCTTCCTTTTTGTTCTAGGGTTTAGGTTTCTCTATGTTTTGATGTTTGGTTCTCTCTGTTTCGGTCCCTGCATTTTCTCAATTAATTTGGATATTCAGTTTTGGAGATGATGCTTTTGATTTCTAGCATTTTGATTAATTTAAGAGATTTAGTTAAATTCAGGGGGTAATTCTCACATAATTTTGTTGTTGTTTATTTTCCTTGTAGAATTTGTTTCACTCATGGCACCAACTTGGGGAGCTAAGGCTCTTTTCAACTTTGTGAGTTATACTTTAATAGATCTTCCAATTTTGTGGGCATGGTTTTTCCCATGTTTGTTTCAATATATCAACATATCATCCTTACTAATTGAAGTTCTAAAACTATACTTTTGACAAATTTAAACACTTTGTTTCTCTTAATTGGTCTAATTTGTCATCTTTCTCGCTTTCATTTTCTGCTACTTGAGTGATGCTGTAATATTATGGTAGAACAAGAGGATGAACTTAAACTATTGAATGTACTACTTCCTCCGATTAGAGGACCAAATTAAAGTGGTATTATTTCTTACTGAACTATTTCATTTTAAAAGACTTCATTATTTAGTTATATCAATTATTTATTCATACCCCTAAATTTCAGGCATTTGGGGCATTTGGGAGAAATTTGTCTGTATGATTAGATTGATTAATTGGAGTTTAAATATGCTTAATCTAGAAGAACGCATTGAACTAAACTCGGAATGTATGCATGATTAAAGCGATAACACTGAGGAGTGGAAGCACATGGTGCCCCCTAGAAAGCGTGTTGTCGGTGATTAGTATCAGAATGAAACTACACCTATTCATGAGGCTACAAAGTCTTCTATTTCCTTTCTTCCTTTTCTCCTTCTCATAGTTGTTACCCTCACTGATCTGGTAAAAAGGCCGTTTGTGTAGGGGGATTATATATGCATTGTAACTTGCTACTGTGAATAGAAGGTGGAGACATGTAAGTGATGTTTATTTAAATTTTCCATCCTTTTGGAGTTTGCTTCATTTATGACCTTCAATGGTTGTTTATTTTTAGATTGAATAAAAAAAATAGGCCACCTTTATAACAATGTGTTTCAATTTTCCCTCCAAAGAATTATAACTAAGTGAAGAACAAAAGTTAGAACATTTTGTGGAAGTTCAATATGGATTGAATCGATAAACTAGTTTTTCAGATGTAGTGAAGAGGACAAAGGGATGGGAAGAAAACTCAAGCCTAATCCTATGCCGTGTTTTCTTTTGTTGAGCAGGTCTGAATTGATAGAAAATGTCAGAGGAACATACTTTCTTGAGTAAGTTTGTAACTGTGATTATCTTTTTCTAATTGTCAATTTTTTTTATCTCAGAAAGTTTGCAAATAGTTGGCATAGTTGTTACTAGCTGAGCTGTAGTTTATCTACACTCCAATCGGGTGCTACAAAAAGATCTTAAGGTACCTATAATGTATTAACATACCCAACTCATTAATGGTTCTTGATTTTTTTGTTTTTTCAAATTTTCTTCTATTCTAGTGTTTCAATATGTTTCTTGCAAAGAGCAATGATGTCCAGCTTGGTACGATGGCTTCCATTTTTTACCGGATGGAATTTCTTTACTAGTTATTTCTTCTAATATCTTGAATTTCTGCACAGGGGACTTTAGACTTGCAAAACTACTCAATATAGAAGACCTTGCTTCATCATCATCGGTAAGGATGCAATCATTGTCTTGTCATAATTTCTTAGTAGAGATGATTTAAAGAAATTATGTGGGGATAATTTTCCTGAATGGATCTTCTTCTCCGCTTATGAGCAGGTTACTTTTCCTTTTCTTTTTATGTTTCTCCTTTTACTCTTTGTTGATCATTATTGTTGTGTTGTTCTATAATTTAGAATGATGATACCTGTGATGGAAGAATGATAAGTTACTTTTTGTTTGTTTTAACATTAATGGTAATTCTGGAAATATCGGAGATGATGTTACTCGATATGATAGCTTTCCAGTGTGATGCATGGACGCTCCTTCTTTTCTCCAGTTTAATAGACACATTGATGTACTTGGGTCAAGAACAACTGGATACCTTAAGCGCAATCTTTTCAATAACCAAAGTAGCCATCGGGCCTTTATCAAAGACACAAAGACAGCTATTAGTAAGAAGTTATAATTTGTGCCTATGATTTCATATTTTCCTGTTGCCTGACAAGTGGAGCATAAACTAAGCAAATACTTATTTTGCAGCAGAGGTTTTTAAACATGCAAACTATATTAAAGAAGATAGAGGCCAGCAGAAAGATGTCGGGTCAACTGCTGTCCTATTAGGGGATCGTCTCTTTGTTGCTAATGTTGAATAGTCCAGAATAGTTGTATCTAGAGTTGGTTCAGGTTGCCTATTATTTTTTTTTCTGTCAATAGATGATTTTGGGATAGAGGACTTGCACTTCAAAGTCGTGACATGATAACGGTTCCTTGAAAATCATTGCAAGTAGTGGAGAATATTTTATCTTGTATAGTTTGTATAACTTTATTTTAGGAAATGATGGAATACTACTCTTGTAATGGAAATAGATTATGAAATCTCAATTATGAACGGAAGTCATGGTATTTAATATGCTATGAGTATCTTATGTGTTTATTTAGTATTTGAATTAAATTTTATTAAAAAATGTTGTTAAAATTTGATTATGGTAACTATAATGATTATAAATGAATAATTAATTTTATTATAGCATTAATTTAAAGTTATATATAGCTTCAATAAAACGCTATAAAATATTTTTGTAGCAACGTTTATAAGCTATAAATTTATACTCTATTATAGCATCTATTATAGCTATAAAAAAATGCTATCAAACGTCATTCTATTATAGCATCTATTATAGCTCTAAAAAATGCTATAAAAAGTCTCTGACTTTTAATAACATGGTCTGTCACGACATACGAAAAACGCTATAAAAAGTCTATGATAGCATTTTTCGTAAGCTATCGTATCTATCATTTGTTGTAGTGGTAATACCCGAAGAAAGAGAAATGGAAAAAGAAAAAAGAAAAAAAAGAAGAAAAGTCGAGAGAGGGGCAAATAGGTAAGTTTGCCCCTCCAACCATTAAGGGGTCCAAATGAAACCCCATCCAGATCTAGAGTCCTGCAAAAGAGAAATAGTGAGAGAAAGGGATAGAGAGAATCTAGACAGAGGAGAAAGGATGAACCGCTGGAAGACTCACCGAAAACTACCGTCGGAGTTTATTCCGGTGAAGATCATGATGCAGGGAGACTTTCTTGGAAGGGAAAAGAGAATATGGGTGGCCGGAGTCCCATTTTTCATCAAGAAATCGGAAAACCCTCAAGATAAGAATCTTGAACGTTTTCTCAAATCTACGGTTTTCCTTTGTGTATCAAGATCTGAAATCTTGATATATTCATCTAGGAACAACTCTACGCATGATCTGTGAAAAAGTTTGGTTCCTAAAATGGTGAGCGAACTTCCGACGCTCTTAACTCGTCCAGTAGTCAAGCAAAAAATTACAAAAAAATACTAGGACATAGCCCGTAACACGATCTAGAACTTTGTCGAAGAAATAATATCGATCCGAACTTTGTCGATGAATCAAAAGATATGAAAATCGGAAAGTGGACCGGTGTTACGGATTTCAGAGGACAGAGAAGAAAGAAAGAAAGAAAGAAAGAAAGAAAGAAAAAAATAAAAGAAGGGGGGTCGGCCGGCAAGCGGCGGAGGGCGGCGACAGTCGCCGGACATGCGTCGACCGCCGGCTGGAGCAACGCAGCTCCAGCGAGGTGACGACACGTGTCGCTTGCGGGCCGGGCCGAACCACAAATGCGAGCCGAGCCGACTGGACCGGACCTGACCGGCCGACCCCATCGACTACGCGGAAGCGGGCGCGCTTGCAACCTGCGACTGGCGCCTTCCCGCGCGCGTGACCATACACTCCGAGCGCGCTGCTGGCACCTGGAACGGCGAATGTGGCCCGTTGCTTTTTGTTTGCCCGATTTTTGTCCCGATTCCAGTTCTAATACTGTTTTTACGTGAATAAGGACCTAATTTAAAGAAATCAGTATTTTTGGACACCTCACGGGCAAAGAAACGCTAGCAAAAAGGGCACGCATCAACCAGGTAAGTCACCACCCGGTATTTAGGAAGAAATACTTGTAGGATTCGCTTGGATTGCATGCATGCTAGTAGTTTTGTTTCAGATTAGCTCTCCATGTAAATTATTGGACAGATTAACTGTTATGATTGTATTGGGTGAAAATTACATGAGTATTGCTGTATGCTTTAAGCTTTCATTGTATGTATCCATGCGTTTAATTTATGATGGAATTGTGTATTCCGTGATCCGGGTGCTTGATGGAGGATTTCGCCCCATTGAGCGCGAACTTCGTGCTCTAGGTGCTTGATGGAGGTCATCACCCCGTTGAGCCGATATGCCTAGTTTGCATGAATTATATAGTATGATGTTAGAAGAGGATTGCATACGCACTTTGTTAATTGCTAGGGTCCATTTCTATGATAAGTTTAGGAAATTACTGTTAGGAGTGATATGTCGCTCCAGCTAGACTTAATTTTCCCCTAGGAACTTAGCGGTTCACCACGGCAAGAAAGTACCTCGGAGTGTTCATAGATTGCTAGCGTGAGAACGGTATCTATAGCTTCATGGGAGGACCAAGGGTCCCTAATCAGTCCTTACTGCTCTTAGCCATTTCGCATGAGAAATGTGTCACCACGTCGTACAGCCCATTAGTTGCATGGGAACGGGTTGGGTCGCGCCCCCCATAGGGGGACTATATGGGCGTAGGGGTATTCAGCACACCCCTAGGCTAGGTACCATGTAGTCCCAGATAGCCATGTAGAGGTAGCGCCTCATAGAGAGATACCAACCATATTAGCTTGACGTAAGAAACCCCTAGGCATTTAATGAAAGGACGACGAACCGGTGAAACCCAAGGGGCAAGCCCCAAGGGACTAAGATTAGAACCAAATGTCCTAGAACCGAAGTAGGAAACCGTGGGAATTCTGTTAAACGAAGATGCGAAGAGAGCCTACAAGTAGGTGGTTTACTGAGTATAATTTTTATACTCATTCCTTTCTAGTTTGTTGTCAGGTGCCGGTCGAGGTGGAGGAGCGTTCGAGAGCTATGCGGTCACAGAGGGGGTCGTTCCGGAGCGTCAGTCCCTTTTCGGTCTTTTGGAGTCTTTAGCGAATTTCTTTTATATTTGTATTTTATTTCCTTTTTGTAAACTTAAATCATCTTTTGAAATATTTTAATTTTATTTGATTTTCATCTTTTTATTTCACTCTTCTTTTTATTTTATTTTCTTTTCTTTTTGTTTGTTTTCGATTTCATCTTTTTAGTCACAATTTCATTTTTCGAAGCCTCGAAAATCGGGTTGTGACATAAATGCCTAACTGAAAATCGCATGATTTTCGGCGAGATTAAATGCTATTGTTTTTTTCTCAAAACCGAATTGTTAGAGTCATAACTTCTCATAAAAACTCAAATAGGCTTGGTTCATTCACCAAAATCTTAGAGTTTTACTCCGTCTATAAAAAGACATTTTTCTTATAATTTTAAATCAACCACATACAAATATATTCACAACTAAAATTGGACGGTTACATGTTCTTACCGTAACATGAGGCTCCACCGATACTCCAGCTTTCGGCTTGAATCTTTTCAAAGTTTCTTCATAAATCTTGCATAGCACCACTTATAGATCAACATATCAAAGAACTCATACCAAAACTCCCAAATAATCTCATGGATCTTTTAAAGTACCGAAACTAAAAAGTTAGAAAACCTACATGTTCTTCCATGATTCTTGATTGTCTTGGACGATTCAAGAGTCCAAAGTGCTCCTCCACAAGATTCTGTGAAGATTTGGTAAAGAAAACCTAGCTAGAATCGGACTCTTCGAGGTTGAATAAGAATGTGTCTAATAGTTACTTCTCTTTCTATCCTCGGTTTCCTTTTCTCCCATATCCTTTATTTTTCTTTCAATTTCTTTCTTTCTTTTATTTTTTGCTAATTAACTCCATTATTTTATTTAGTATAGGTTCCATAATAAGCTAGGCACATAATAACTAAAATATCCCTTCAGTTGAATTTGATCACTTTTCTGATTTATTATTATTATTATTATATATATATATGGGAGTTTTTGAGATTTTTCTCAATACTCTCTTTTTCACAATCTTTAAATTCACCTCTAAAATTCTTAATAAAATTTTGGAAGTTTAATTTGAAAAGAATAAATTGAAAAACTCAACTCTGGCTTGAAACTTGAGTGTATTTAATAAAACATCACAAAACTTAATTTGGTGCATTTAATATTGCCTTTTGAAGGTGTGCCTCCCTTTCGCAACTTTGTCAAGATTGACCCAGACATGACTTTTGGGCTCAAATTCATCTTTGAACTTTGTTTTTGTGTTTAAGAATGGAAATCTAAGTAATTCATACCCGGAGTCGTGTCTTAAAGCCTTGTAATAAATGTGTAATTGTTTAAAACTAATTGAATTATATTCTATTTAAAACATTAGATTATTCCCGATTTGAATTGATTAGTGTTATGTTTTCCCCCACACAAATTTTGAGGCCTTGAAAACTCTTGGAGCAACGATTATGAGTGAACTATTTGGGTAGTCCCAATTCCCGTTTCAGAACTTACGGTGTCGTGAGCTTAACCTTTGACTCATCCCTACATTAGAAACACACATCCTAACAACTACATGTGTAATCCCAAGTCTATTTCCAATACCGATTTACGGGATCGAAACGTTAGTCTTGACCTATTTCTATACACAATAAAAGAATTAACCACTCGTGTAGTCTTAAGTTCCTACTCAATACTTGTTTACAGAATCACGAGGTCACCTTTAACCCCTTTTTGCACGCAAAAGAAATACTCGAGTAGTCCTCGAGGTTTTCGTGACACCGTTCGCATTACTATTAAGCCTGTTAAGCTTTCTTAGTAATCCTTTTCGTCGAGGTTTACTAGGTTCTTATGGCATCTAGGTGGTTTAGATTTCAACTCATGTTTCCAAGATGCTCAAGACCAACTTCTCAAGGCTAATTCAATATTTGGGGCTCTCAAGTCTAGACCTCTGATCGCCAAGAGTAAAACAAACCCGTTTCTAAGCTCGTGATTTGAATCACTCCACAAGAGGTTTGATCAATATCACTTAAATGACTCTAGCATGCAAGTTCTAAATACAAGAATTTGCAAAGAAAATTTTATCTCTCATCAAAGCTAAAAAAATAGAATTTTTTTTTTTTTTTTTTTTTTTT